>NC_138969.1:4600000-5200000 GCF_055761805.1 Camellia sinensis | reverse complement strand
TAAGATATCTTCGATTTACTCGTAACATTGGGCTTAACTATACTAGATATCCAGCAGTACTTGAAGGATACTGTGATGCAAATTGGATATCGGATACTAGAGACTCGAAGTCCACCAGTGGGTATGTCTTTACTCTTGGTGGGGCGGCTGTATCTTGGAAATCTTCCAAACAGACTTGTATTGCTAGGTCTACTATGGAATCTGAATTCATAGCTTTAGACAAAGCTGGGGAAGAGGCAGAATGGTTTCGCCACTTCCTTGAAGATATTCCAATTTGGCCAAAACCGGTGCCTGCTATATGCATACATTGCGATAGTCAATCAGCAATAGGTAGAGCACAGAGTCATATGTATAACGGTAAGTCTCGACACATTCGTCGTCGACATAATACCATAAGATAACTACTCTCTAATGGAATTATTTCCATAGAATATGTTAAGTCTAAAGACAACATAGCGGATCCACTAACCAAAGGGTTAGCAAGAGAGTTAGTTGAGAATTCATCGAGGGGAATGGGACTAAAGCCTATTAAATAAGGGTTACCACAACGGCAACCCAACCTAGTTGACTGGAGATCCCAAGATCTAGGTTCAAAGGGACAACCGAGTTGTGATTGACTCAGAAGGATCACTGTGGAGTCCAACTCCTACCCATTTCTATGATAAAATAAGTGATGTCTGCAGCGTTTGAGGTTAAGTAAAATTTTAATGATTCTTATATCTAGGTAAACCTAGTGGAGTATGGCAAAATACTTTTCATAAGAATCACCTATATGAGTGTGAACTGGGCCGGTTCTATGAGATTTGTGAAGGGCTACAATTCTCTAAAGCACTCATGAAGACCAGGTTGTTCAGGGCCAAAATGAACACAATAGTGAGAACTAAACTGTGTCTGAGAATATACTGTGTGGGTTCTATTGTCTTGGTTTACACAAACGGCTGAACAGTTCAAGACATCATGTTCACTGGTTAGCTAGTAAATCCGATAGTGTCTCACAAGGGAAGGTTCAAAGCCAAAAGCTACCTATCCTTTGCAGAATATTTTCAATTTCTGTACTCTCTGTAATTAGATCATGTTGTTGCATTTTCTCTTCGTCAAATTCCATTCATGTGGGGGATTGTTGGAAAAAATGATTTTATATAGGCATATTTTTTAACCCAATTTGGGTGGACCCCAAACGTCTTTTGGGGTGGGTCCGAAGAGGTGAAGTGGTGAAGATGGAACGTCAAAACCATTTATGAGTGAATGGGAAGATGACGTCGTTTTCGGGTTTAACATTAATTTTTTAGGTAAAATTCTTTTGAATTTTTTCAATAAATTATTGTGGGAATTTAATTTAATTCTAAATTTAAATTTTGAATTCCTAAGTGGTTTCTTAAAATGTGTAATTTTAGAATTTAATTTAATTCTAAATTTAAATTTTAGATTCCTTAAGTGGTTTCTTAAAATTTATACCTTTTACTTTATTTATTAAACTATTCAATTTGTTTAATATATATATATATATATTCAATAGTTTATTTAAATTAAGTTCCAACAGGTGATAAGTGCTTCTAACATGTCACTTTTTTTCATAATGTTTTAAAAGTGCTCCGGTTTTGCCAAACGGAAACTTTTCAAAAATATTTGAATATTTGGTGCGACTGTTCACTTTTTTGAGAAACCTGTTCGGGGCTTAGGATTTTGCCTATATATACTGTCTTATTTCCAGCGTTTTGGGTCGGGAAAAAATCAGTCAAAATAATCTGGAAATTGAGTCTTGGTAATCCAATTTCCATCCGAGATTTTTAGTCTAAAATTTTTCTCTTTGCTGTCCATTTCTTTTAGTGCATTATTCCTCATATTTAGTTTTAAGAAAAAAAATATTCAGAGAGTATAGATCACAGGTTTGGTTCGCCGAACAAATTTATTTGAAGTGCTTCTATAAATTTGTGAAGATCATTGTATCCTGGGAGATAGACGCCACTCAACCGTAAGCACCATAGCGGGGCGAATCTGTCTTAAGGACAGAGTGTCACACACTCGACTTGGTCTTGTAATTTTATTTGGTTCGACAAAATAAATCCGGTATATTATTTATTTATTTTGTTTGAATTTATTTCTAATTATTTTATTTACACAGAAGATTGTTCCAACACTTAATTCTCTCTCTCTGGGTCGGAAAACAAACAGCCCCCTGAACCCCCTCCAGCGCAGCGCCTCGCACCGCCCACCATCATCGCTGAAGGTGACAGCGGAAGAGAGAGAGAGAGAAAGAGAGAGAAGTGGGGTAAAAGTGATGATGTGTAATTCACCTGGTTTAATTTGTTTTTTATTTTTTATTTTTTACCAAATTAGTTTTATTTTTTAAAAAATAAATACTCAATAAAATAATGAAAATTGTCACACAAACACAAACTAATAAATTTTTGTTACCGGCTGATTCTTGTGCCTTTTTATCCGGTATGTTTGAATTATGAAAACTTGCAAATGTTAAAGTTTGTTTGAATTGTGAATTATTAGTCTAAGGCCATGTTTGATTGGGTGGATTAGAGCATGAGATTGGGATTATCAATCCGTGGGCCCAATTATCCTATGTTTGTTTTAACGCTTTAGTTTAGGATTATTAATCTAATGGATAATTAATCCAATAAATTTGTAAGATTATTAGGGGTGGGATTATTAATCCAATGGTTATTAATCCAATTGGATAGTGAATACCACACTAATTTAATAGGATTATTAATACTTCACTATTAATCTTGTGAATCAAACATGACCTATAAGTTTAGAAAACTTACAAATATTATGTATTATTTGTTACACGTATTTTTTTAATGTATAATTTTTAAAAAAAATTTATATGTATCCTAAAGAATATATATTAACAAAATTTTAAGTATAAATATAAATCAATTAAGACTGAGTAATTACCTCAATGAATGATGACCCAAAGTTTTCTGAGATACTTGGATGCTAGGATTTTTTTATTTTTATTTTTTTGGAGGAAAAACTTGGATGCCAGTTGATAAGCAAAGAAGCTCCCACTTTGCTAAAACATTTCAATAACTTGGATGCTAGTTGAGAGCAATGAACTACAACAATAGCAAGAATTAGTTGATGGAATGAAGGTATAAAAATGATTTGGAGATGCCAAAAGCAAATGAATTAGACATAAAAACATGTTGAAGGAGACCTCATGTCTAAAGCTGTTCAACCAAAAAAAAAAAAAAAAAAAATGCTAGTCAACAAGAAATTATTAAAAAAAAAATTATTAGTTGTTTAATCTCTCACCAAACCAAAAAATCTTTTATATGTTGAGTATGATAAGTTCCATTAACTTCTTTTTTTTTTTAACATTTGAAAAATATAGTAAATTTTATAATTTTGATATAACTATACAATTTTTTTTTAATAAAATTAAAGAAACTGAAACTAATATAAATAATATAAAAACATAAAGATGAATAAATTTTTAGTATAAAAGAAATGATGACAACATAGATTTTTTTTTTTTTTTTTTTTTTCATTAAGTGTTAAATGAATTAAAATCTTAACATGTAAATATGTCAAAGTGGCAAAACTTATTATATTTTTTTCAAACCTTAAGAAAAGTAAATGTAATTTATACCTTTAAGTCATATTTGATTCATAAGACTAACAATGAAAGTATAAATAATCCCATCAAATTAGTGTGGTATTCACTATCCAATTGGATGAGTAGGATAAATTATTCTCTTATCCATTTTTTGATTTACATTAGATAAGAAAACATATGAAGGTAAAAGAGTTTTTTTATTTTATTTCTCAACTCTAGATATATAATCTCACTCCTACTCCATTACTAATAATCTTATAAATTTATTGAATTAATTATTCATTAGATTAATAATCTTGAAATAAAATTTCAAAACAAATACAAAATTATTAGACCCATTAATTAATAATCTCAATTTCATACTCTAATCATATCAATCAAACATACCCTTAGAGTAAATTATCAAAGAGTCTTTGAACTGTGTATAATTTTTCCTTTTAAACTCTAAAACTAAGTTTTTGTTCAATAAGCAAATTAACTTTTCAAATGTGAACATACCCATTACGTTTTACTTTCATAGTCACTATATAGAGTATCAATAATGATATAGAATTCTAATTTTGAAATTTTAAAAAGAGTTTTAATAATATGATAAGGAAAAATAAAAAAATAAAAATAAAAACATAAACACATAAACACATACATCATATCACATGCGGATCTCATTTCGTGCCACGTCACTAAAATTCTCTTTAGAGTTCTGAAAAGGTAATTTATGAGTAAATTGGGCCAAGTTGGGTAATGGGCCGCTCCGTGGGCCGTGGTAAAAAGGGCCCAGTGAAAGGACCTTGCAGTTAGCTCGGTCCAATTGTGGTTGTGGTTACCATGATCGGTATGATAATATTTAGCTTGGCTATGGTATTCAGAACTGAGGTATTTAGACTTCTTGTGACGGACCTTACTCTCGTTAGCTCGGTCTAAGCTTACTGCGTTTAGCTCGGTCTCAGCGGACCAAACCGAGGTACAAGCAATGAAGGGAAGAACCGAGCTAGTTGGAGCTCGGTCATTTCTGCCACTTTAGCATGGCCATGTTAGCTAGGTCGTTTTGTCATACTACCGAGGTAAAACCATCTCACTTGGTTTAAGCAGTGAGGGGGGTGTTGAAGGATAAACATTATCTTTTAAGAGTGTGATTCCTAGGAAAACTCTACATGGAGGAATAAGAGTCCTACTAGGATTGTGCTACGCGGAACCTATAAAAGCTCACAACATCACCTATGGAGAGGCAACACAACTTTGACTTTTGGAATATACAGAGCTTTTGTCTATTTGTCTATTTTGCTGACTTAGGCATCAGAGAGGTATCCGGCACACGCCCGTCTGCTAGCTCACGTTTGTGTTTTCAGGGAGTAAAGCGATGACGTACGGAGGAGCGCAGACTTGATCAACAGGATTATACGAGAACATTATTTCATGCTCGTACAATTGGCGCCGTCTGTGGGAATTCCAGAAAGAACAAAAACCTTTTGATCAAGTTTTTCCTCTCTAATTGGAAGTAATGATGCACAACGAAGATTTTCTGCAATCCGCTATTGACGGACAAACTCCTAAGGGGGGTGGAAGGCGCGAAGGTTTGCTTTCTATCCCTCCCATGGCGGATTTAGAACCCCAGCGACAGAACCTTCGGAGGGGTGCAAGGGGGAGGCGGGCTAACAACCCCCGTCGCTCTTAAAGTCTTGAAAGACAAAGGCGGATGATGGACCCTCAAGTTCTAGAGGATCACGTAAAGGAGCAGGACGAGTTGATACGAAGGATAGAGGCGGACATTGTCACGACCCAAACCCGGCCCTATGGGTTTAGCACCGTAACCGGCCAGTAATCCGAGATTACCGAAGGCCTGCAGAACAGTAATACAGTAAAACAGAGTACAGGGCCCGGCGGAAGCCAATACAGTAATTAAATAATGTCCATTGAGCTGTGACAGTCTGCATGCCAAAAAGATTTTTCATGCATTCATACATACAACCGTACAGTCCCGTACAGTCTATACAAAATTTACAGTCACATAGTACAGGGACCTAATCCCTTGATAACAGTACAGTAGCAGCTGACAGTCTATACAGTAAACCAAACAGTAAGACAGACGGGGGAAAACAAAACACCCCAAAGCCATCGCAGTAGGCTCGGAACCTCGCAGTGAGGCACGAAGGCTGGCTTGACAAAACTGGAGTAACCCTGATGCCTCTAGCCGCGGTCTGGTGCCTGTACACCTACATATATATATGAGCAGTGAGCTAAAGCCCAGTGAATAACATAATGCGTAAAGAGGTTAAGAATGAATGTCCTTACAGTATGAAAACAGTTCATTTAAACAGTATTTCAGTAGTTCAGTCAGTGCAGTCATATGTGGTACACCCATTAGCATAACAATACAGTAAGCAGTAGGTCTTAAAAGACCGAACAGTAGTGATGGCCATCAGTCAGTAAACAGTAGTGGTTCCAACAAGGGAACCGACAGAGAATTCTGTCTCAGTAACAGTAAACAGTAGGTGCCAAGGATGCCACAATACAGTTCAAAATATAGGACATACATTCATTCAGTTAACAGTAATCAGTTTAGAAAACAGTACAGTTCAGTTGTTCAGAAGATAATCATTTGTGAACATATCTTTACACAATCGTTACTTACAGAGTTCGGGCTACAGTATGCTAGAGCGTGCCTCTCCAGTCGCCAACCCTACACAGTTAACAGATTGAACACACTAAGCTACACAGTTGGGAAAGATAGTAACTTAACCCCTAATGTCTCGGTGTGTTCTACATCTATGCCCTCAATGAGATGCCTTAAACTAGGCCTAAGAATGCCTCGGATGGGATGAGGATGTCAAGATATACTCAAAAAGCAGTTTCAGAATTTTCAGAAAAACAGAGTTCCGCTCGAGCACAGGTTTCCCCGCTCGAGCAGTCATGCAACAAAGGTACACGCTCGAGCGTCAACTTTCCCGCTCGAGCGTACTGTAAAAGTACTGGATGGGTGAAATCTCCGCTCGACGCCCGCTCGAGCTTGAGACACAATCCTCCGCTCGAGCGCCCAATCCTCCGCTCGAGCGGACTGTAAAACAGTGCAGAGATACTGGATGCTCGGATTCTACGCTCGAGCGCCACTTTCCCGCTCGAACGGAAGTGCAAAATCTGGGAATTCCAGATTGCACCTCCAAGCCAAAAACCAAGTTTAAATGCATCAAAACCGATCCTCTTGGGCTGAATTTCCAGAAAACACTTGTAAGCATACAGAATGACATGGTTCAAAGCTCAATTTTAAGAAATCAAAGCCCAAGGGTGTTTAATTCAAATCCAATTTCAAACCATTTTCAAGAACAATATGAACATGCAAACATGCATGAATTTAAATCATTTTGAAGTTCCAATTTGATGCTCTAAGGAGCCAATTGATCCAAAAACAAGTTGAAAACATGGACCATTACAAAATTATGGACATGCATGTACCATTTTACCATGAATTCAACTCAAAACTCAACAATTCAAACATGCAAGCATGAAATGAGCTCTATATCAACATGTATGAACTAAACCAAGACTTAACTCTACAATTGAAGCATGAATCATGCAAGAATCAATTCTATGACAACAGCAAGAAGATGAATGTCCTACCTTAGTCTTGTATTCAAGGTTTGGGAGCTCAAAGTAGCAATCTACACTTCAATTACCAAGCAATTCAAGATGAAATCCAAATTCTCTCACTCTCTCCCTCTCATGGTCGGCTATACACTCAAGAGAAAAGGCTGAGCAAATGTTTTGGTTATGTGTAATGAGCTCAAAGATGTATAGGTAGTGGCCACTCACCATGGCAAAATGGTAAATAAGTGCAACCTTGCATTAAGTCAATATTTAATCTAATTTAATCATACCTAAGCAGTTTTCAGATAAATATACCGTAAAATCACATAAATTATGATGATCATAAAACCTCAATCACTTCCGGATTCGGCCGCCGATAAGGCCTTCCATTAACGGTTTAAACATAAAACACAAACAGATCAAATAATCAATCCACAGATAGAATGCAAATTAACATACATACTCAGTCAATTCAGTTTCGGTTTTCAGCCAGTCAGTTCAGTACTTTAAGCAGATTATTATCAGTTCAGTTATCAGTCATAATTAGTTCAGTTTAACGGTAATCAGTGTTTATCGGTAAGCAGTGGTGAGGGTTATTACAGACATGGAGTCAATGAAGCGCCAGATAAAAGGAAAAAGGGTAGCGACAGGAGAGGGGCGCAAAAGCAACACGTGTCCTCGCCACTCGGAAGATCGTGGTAGGCATACCACACTATCGTAAGCAGAGAGTAGGAGCCTAAGAACAGGCGACACTCGATCAAGGACTTACAGGACTCGTTACTCCAGGTCTGAGAGAACGAGAACTGAGAGGTCATATACTGAGGGAAGCACCTATCGGCCCTCGTACGCCCACCAGACGTCATCTAGGCACACGGAGTTGCCTAGATCATCCAACTTGCGAACTGTGCTTGAAGAAAGGGCCCAATGGAAGGAGGATACCAGGGCACACGACCCACGCAGAGTTTCAGCCCTTCAGTGGTTGGCTCCTCGGATGCCTGGGAGCGTTGAGGTAGGAATGTCAATACCGCGCCTTGCTTACAAACCAACAGATAAAGCATTGGCAAGGTTACAAAGCTCGCCGTTCGTCCCGGCAATTGAGAACGCACCACTACCTTCGGGCTTTCTCCAGCCCAAATGCCAGCTAAGTTGGGAGAAGCACATAAAGACTATGACGAAAGGTCCCAGTGCACCTTCCATGATGAAAAGGGGCACCACACTGAAAATTACACGCCGTTGAGGCAGCATTTGGAGAAGTTAGTGGCGGCTGGGCACTGGACCAGTACATAGAAGAAGGGACACAGCCAACCCCCCAGAACCACGACAACCGAAACGGAATGCCGATCGATGCCCCACCTCAAGGCGTGATTAACGTAATACATGGGGTATACGAACCTGAGCGGGTATGTGAGCTTAGGGGAATGATCAAGAAGGTTGAGCACTTAAGAGAGGTATTAAGTGCACAACCTACCATCAAAAATGGGAGAAAAGAGGCCACGAATGTCATATCTTTTTCAGACAGAGACTTGGCAAGGATATATTGCCCTCACAATGATGCACTAGTTGTCACTCTTCGCGTCAAGGATTTCGACATCAAACGGATTTTGATTGACCAAGGAAGCTCGTGTGAGATAATGTAGTATGAAACCTTCAAACAATTGAAATTGGAAGACAAAGACTTGGCACCTGCAACATCTCCCCTAATCGGATTCAACTCAATGCCAGAGTGACCAGTGGGCAAGGTAATCCTCCCAGTCAGAGCAGGAAGCATGACGAAACAAGCGAAATTCTGAGTATTGAAAGTCCCTTTCACTTATAACATAATCTTGGGAAGGACATGGCTGCATGCCATGCGATCGGTAGCATCAACCTGCCATCAAGTATTACGGTTCCCCAACGAAGCCGGAGTAATTGAAGAGGTCTTTGGAGACCAAATTATGTCCAAACAGTGCATCGTCACAGTAAATGGCAGCCGCGCTGCCAAAGAGTATGTACAGATGGTGGAAGAACCTGAGAGCAATGAATTGTTTGCGGATGTTGGCAAAGCCATTGAACAGAAGGCAACGGAAGACTTGGTACAGGTAAGGATAGATGAAAAGAACCTAGAAAAGTTCTTTTTGCTCGGCTCATCTATGTCCAGCACTAAGAAAATAGAGGTCATGGAATTCTTAACCTCTAACATAGAAGTGTTCGCCTGGACGCCGTATGACATACCTGGCATTGACCCAAACTTTATCTGTCACCAATTAAACGTCCACCCAAATGCCAGACCAATTACACAGCGCACTCGCAAATCAGTACTCCACCACGCCGAGATAGTGGTAGAAGAAGTAGGAAACCTTCTAGAGGCAGGAACTATCAGAGAAGTGCACTATCCCAAGTGGATATCCAATACAGTAGTGGTGCCAAAGAAGAATGGAAAATGGCATGTCTGTGTGGACTACAAAACAGCCAACAAAGCATGCCCAAAGAACAGCTTTCCCCTACTACGGATAGACCAACTGGTAGACCTGACGGCAGGACACAATCGATTTAGCTTCCTTGATGCGTACAGAGTTTACCATCAGATCGCTATGTATGAACCAGATTAGGAGGTCACATCCTTTACAATGCCTAGAGGATTGTATTGTTATAAGGTCATGCCCTTTGGCCTACATCAAGATGTTTGAACCATTGTTAGGCAGAACAATGGAGACTTACATCGACGACATGGTGGTCAAAAGCAAGGATGAGAAGGACCATCTCAAGGACCTAGATGAGATGTTCCAGATTCTGAAGAAGAACAAGTTGTGCCTAAATGCATCCAAGTGTGCATTCGGCGTAGGATCGGGCAAATTCCTAGGCTTTCTAGTGACCAATCAAGGTATAGAAGCAGACCCCTCTCAAATCAAAGCAATCCAAGATCTTGAGAGGCCCAACACAGTTAAAGAGGTGCAGCATCTCACTGGCCTAGCAGCCGCACTCAACCGGTTCATAAGTCGGTCGTCAGACAGATGTCGACCGTTTTTCCAAGCATTAAAGGCCAAGTTTGAGTGGGAAAAAGAACGCGACCGAGCCCTAGAAAGCCTGAAAGAGTACATGTCTTCTACACCGCTGCTAGTCACCCCAATACCTAGAGAAGAGCTCTTTCTGTACCTGGCAGTTTCACAATACGCAGTCAGCGCAGTGTTGGTCCGAGTGGAAGGAATACAGCACCTGCCCATCTTTTATGTCAGCAAGACCTTGCTGGGAGCAGAAACTAGGTACTTACCTTTGAAAAAAACTGTCCTTAGCCTTAATGATGGCCTCAAGGAAGCTATCACATTACTTCCACGCCCACACCATAATCGTCCTCACAGCTTTTTCATTAAAAGCTTTGTTTGAGAGGGCGAACTTTTCTAGGCGAATCTTGAAGTGGGCGGTGGAATTGGGACAATTTGATATCAAGTTCCAACCTAGAACCGCAATAAAAGCTCAAGATTTGGCAAACTTTGTGGCAGAATTCACACCAGCAAGTCATCACATTTGCCCAGTTGACTTGACTGGTACAATCGAAAGGGGGACAGAAAGTGTCGCAGTACGTGAGCAACCCCTAAAACAAGATACCCAGCCACATTGCGAACCACACAGGCTTGAAGATAAGCAGGAGGAAGCAAACCATGCTACACCAGGTAAAGACTCATCAACAAACAAAAACTTGGTACAGTCAGATAGTAAGGGGCAAACAGTAAGTGTGGACTTTGAAGAAAAAACCAGCAACACTTATGACCCCAAGGCATCATCCGATCCCTCCACTTGCTGGAAGCTGTTCGTTGGAGAGATGTGGAAGCTCTTCATGGATGGAGCGTCCAACAGACACGGCGCAGGACTCGGCATAGTCCTTATCTCACCAGATGGCCTAATAGTGGAACAAGCAGTCAACCTTGGCTTCCTAGCATCAAACAACGAAGCAGAGTATGAAGCACTTCTGGCAGGACTAAAATTAGCACTCTACTTGAAGGCCACCGAGCTAATGGTTTGCAGTGACTCGCAGCTGGTGGTAAACCAAATTTTAGGCGACTACGAAGCAAAAGATGAAAGGATGGCAAAGTACCAAGAGTTAGTAAGAAGGGAGATCATGAAATTCGAAGTAATACGGATAGAGCAGATCGGCCGAGAAAAAAACAATAGAGCAGACGAACTAGCAGGCCTCGCTTCGATGGCAGATACATCTATCCCACATCCATTACTGATCGACTTCTTACCAAGACCAAACATTGAAGAGCCCGAAGCAACTGAGGTATGTTGTGCCGAACTAGGCCCTTCATGGATAGGTTCCATCATACTATTCTTGAAAGACAGCATCCTACCCGAAGAGAAGAAAGAGGCTAACAAAATAAGAGCAAAGTCACAGCGATTTTGGCTCTCCCCATCAATGGCCTTGTACAAGAAATCCTTCGCAAGACCTTACCTAAAATGTGTTCATCCCAGCAAGGTCGAAGCATTCTTGTTTGAGATACATGAAGGTGTATACGGAAGCCACCAAGGAGGAAGATCATTGGCCTACAGAGCCATTTCACAAGGATATTAGTAGCCATACATGCAAGCAGATTTAGAGAAGCATGTCAAGAAGTGCGAGAAATGTCAAAAGTTCGCATACCAAATACATCAGCCAGCTAGAGAACTCCTACCATTAACTAGTCCGTGGCCCTTTGCAATGTGGTGCTTGGACATAGTAGGACCACTTCCAACGGCACCCGGCAACAGGAAGTTCTTTCTTGCAGCAACAGACTATTTTACAAAGTAGGTAGAAGCAGAAGCATTCGCCTCAATAAAAGAGAAAGATGTGAAGAAGTTCGTCTGACAGAATATCATCACTCGGTTCGGCATACCAAAAGCTCTAATATCTAACAACAACACTCAGTTCGACGGTAAAATTTTTAGAGGCTTTTGTGAAGAATACAAGATAGAATACTACAACTCTACACCGGCATACCCCCAAGCAAATGGCCAGGCGGAAGCATCAAACAAAGTCGTCTTGGATGGATTGAAGAAAAGGTTAGAAAAAGCAAAAGGAAAGTGGGTTGAAGAGCTTCCTCATGTTTTATGGGCTTACCGTACCACACCTCAACGATCAACTGGAGAAACACCATTCTCCTTAGCCTACGGAATGGAGGCAGTAATCCCACTGGAAGTCGGCCTCCCCACAATTAAAAGTGAAAATTTTGACCCAGAGTTAAATGGAGAAGCCATAGCCTTGGAACTCGACCTTGCGGAAGAAAGAAGAGAAAAAGCACTGGTTCACATCGCCTCATACCAGCAAGAGTTATCCAGAAAATATAACAAGACAGTACATCCAAGGCAATTCAAGATTAGAGATTGGGTGCTGCGCAAAGTAATGGGAAATACTCTAGTACCCGGAGACGGCAAGTTAGGGCCTAATTGGGAAGGACCATACAAAGTGGCTGGATTAGTAGGAAAATGGGCATACCACTTGGAGAATGGAGACAGCAAGGCCATTCCCAGGCCATGGAACACTGCCAATCTCAAACTATTTTATTTTTAGCTTTTCTTTAAAGTACTTGTAATTTTTCTTTTTTCAATGAAACAAGTAGTTTCTTTTCGGTATAATTGTTTTCCTTTGTAAAAGTTGTTTTAGTAAGCTAGGGGCATTGAAAGTAGAGTTGGCCGAAATAACCAACTTTGAGCTCTCTTCAGCTAAGGTTAGGATCTAGGCTAAAGAGGTTGGCTGGAAAAACCAACACTTCTCCTAAGCCAAGATAAGTGTCTAGGTTGCAGGACGTTTGACAGGAATAACCAAACACTTCGCTCTAAGTTGGTAGGAATAACCAACTTTGAGCTCTCTTTAGCTAAGATTAGGATCTACGCTGAAGAGGTTGGCTGGAAAAACCAACACTTACTTTTATCTAAGCCGAGATAAGGATCTAGGCTACAGGAAGTTGGCAGGTATGACCAACACTTTCTTCTCTTCAGCCGAGATAAAGATCTAGGCCGAAGAGTGGTTGGCTGAAATAAACCAAATTTAAGTACTCTTCAGCCGAGATAAAGATCTAGGCTGAAGAGTGGTTAGCTGGAATAACCAACTTTTAGTACTCTTCAGCCGAGATAGGGATCTAGGCTGAAGAATGGTTGACAGGTATAGCCAAACAGCTTTTAAGGTTAAGACCGAGGTACGTATCTCGGCCAGGAAATGTTATAGTTCATACAACTACAGTTGAAAAATAAAGTGCAAGAATGGAACAGACCGAACAAAAATAAGAAGATTTTCATTCAAAAGCAGAAGTACAAAAGGTGGGGCCTCAGCCCGGTTACAAGATTTTTTGTTAAAAGAAAAAAAAAATCAGGAGAAAAGGTCCTCCAAGTCGGCGTCCAAATCAACCCGGGCTTCACCCAGAGGTAGCTCGGTCGAGACAAGCACACCTTGGTTTAGCTCGATCGTAGGTACCGCGGTAGTCATAGCAGTTGAAGGCGGGACAGAGACCACTGGAGTGGGAGAGATGGATTGGCGACCGAGCTGGGCGTTGGCCTCAAGAGCAGAATCCTCGTCATCCTCACTTTCTTGAAGAAATTTTTGTTGAATGGCGTTGGCGTACTCTACCATGTAGCTGGGAATAAAATGAGGAGAAGGGCTTTGAAAAACCTCG
This sequence comes from Camellia sinensis, assembly GCF_055761805.1. Taxonomy (NCBI): domain Eukaryota; kingdom Viridiplantae; phylum Streptophyta; class Magnoliopsida; order Ericales; family Theaceae; genus Camellia; species Camellia sinensis. Next base: position 5,186,224 of record NC_138969.1, on the reverse strand, counting down.
GTTTCCTGACCATAACTGAGCTGCGCCACGGCTGCTTTCCACTCACACTTAAAAAATATATCCTTAGCAGCCTCACACTGCTGGATATAGGTAGTTTCACCGTCCTTGTAACCGCGGTCTTCCGCGTCTTCTATCTTTTTCTCCAGTTTGGTTATTTTGTCATTTTTCTTTCTTTCGAGCTTGGCCAGCTTGCGCAGATATTTGTCTTTCAGCTCGACCGCAGCCTTTTGCTTGCCTGCTTCAGCCGAGCTGACGAGACCAGTCAGACGGGGTACTTCAGTGCATAGCTCGGCCATTTTTTGATGGGACTCTTTTAGTTCGGCCGTCTTTGCGTCAGTTGCCACGGCCTGCCGTGTGGTTTTTCGAAATTCCAACACGCGCTTGTGAGCGACGTGGTTCTTCTGTAGGGCCTACAAAAGGAGAAACAATTTTGAGCAAAACTGAGCAAACAGATGTATAAATTATGACAGGAAAATGAAGAACTTACCAACACCATTGATTTTATTGCCGAGCGAATGGCCTTCAGCTCGGTGAGATGGTCGTGATGCTCCATATCAGCTGGAAGGCATACACTCTTGGCAAGGTTAAAAGCCAACGAATGGTCTTTTTCGGCGACAACTGAGTCAGAGTCAGTGATAGCTCGATTCTTGTAGGTGACCTTGGGCACCCATTTGTAGACACCCCATTTTTGACCGACCTTAAGACTCAGACGTCATTGATTGAGCGCTCGGTGATTGTGCATGTTGTGCTCGTTCTGAGGTTTCAGAGTTTCGGCTGAGAACCTTACCCCCAAACCTCGGGACCCTTTTGTGCTTTGCCTCGATTTACGAACTAAGTTCTGTTTTCTCTTCCCGAAGGGAGGGAGAGGTCTCGTAGACCATCTCTCAATGGCCCTAGGCTACTTTTCGTGGTCGTGGACCACTGTTCCCGTTTGGAGACCAGTTTCCAATTTTCGGAGCCGTCGGTCATGCGCCTCAGTTCAAGACCGCTTAACTTTCTCCGTTTGCTCCGATTTTTGGCACACACCTTGTTTCCTCTCTCTAGAGGGGCACTGTGGCCCGGGAGACCACCTTCGTGGTCGCACGCCACTTTCGATGCTTAACAGCCAGTTTTCGGGGCCTCCGGCCGCGCGTTTTGACCCCCGAACCCTCGTTTTGCATCCGTCTTGGTTTATTTTTGACATGGACCTTGTTTTCATTGTTTGGAAGGTGGTACAAGGGTGGGAGGCCACCTTTTCTCCTTGGAGACCACTTTTTCCCCGCCGGCCGATTTCCTTGACAGGTAACTGGTCTCCCTCACTTTTGGGTCACAATTGCTGGTCTGCCACCACACCACTAGCTTGCATTCAATTAGGAGACCACCATTTAGGGTTGCCGACCACTTTTCTTGAGCTTGGACCTTTTGAACTGGTCGAACGACCAGAGGAAGTGGCCGGCCGACCACCTGAACTAGTCGGCCTGCCTCCCTCAGTCTTGTCTCTGTGAGTTGTTGCCAACTGTGCCAGCTGGAAGGCACAGACTGCATCCTCCATATGTATGGAGGATCTTTGGCCTTGGTTTGTAGCTTCTTTGAGAAGCTTTGGCCTTGTATCTCTATAAGAGAGGCCCTCCTCTTCCTTGCAAAAGGTTCAGAAATTGGTTGAAGGAAAAATATATCTCATTCTCTATATCTCTACACTTAGGCTTAGAAAGTGCTTGGTTCTTGCACCTTTGCACACCACCTCATAACCTAACCCCTCCACCATTACTCTAAGCATCTTGGAGGCTATTTTCAGAGGTTGAGAGGCTGTCTTTGTGGTCCAGAGGTTGCTGGTCCTTTTATGCTACAAGGGTAACACACTTTCTCCATTTTCAGGCTTTATTTTGCTTCATCTTTTAGCTATACGTGCAAGCATATTTGAGATTTGGTGTAAACTGAAAAAAGTCTTATTTTGAGGCCCTTAACATGTTTGTTTAAGATCATTTTTCTGTTGGGGGTCATATATCCCCTTGCATGCTTCATTTTACCTTGTTTTGAGCCATGCCTTAGAGCATTTGTGTTGGCCTTTGTTTGGCCTTTTAGCCACTGAAATCCAGTGGATTTTCAGTGGCTAGCATGCTATTTTGAGTGCCAAAATCAGAGAGGGGTGACCCTCTCTCTCCTTGTTTTGTTTTTTAGCATTTTTGGCCTTACAAAGAAGCCCTTATTTTCATGCTTCCAAGCCATGTTTCAGGCCATTTTGGATGAGTTTTAGGACCTTCATAGCCTCTTTCCAGATCTTGTTTTGCCATATTGGATGTCCACCTTGCATGTGTAGAACAATCCTCTTCATAGCTTATCAAAGGAGTATGTCATTCTTGCATGCATTGACCATGTTTCAGTGGGTTTTTGAGCTTTATTTGGCATTTCATACCTTTGTCTTATGCTGGTTTAGTGGCCTCTTGAATGCTTCACATGCTTGTAGTGTAAATCCTCTTCATTAGCTTGCAATGCATGTTGTTTTGGCTTTTGATTCTAGCATATTTTGGCCATGTTCTAAACTGATTTTTTGCATGTTTTGGACTGCCTTAGCTCTGTTTTTAGGCCTCATGGTCGAATGATGTTTGCTATGCATGGTTGTAGTGCAATACCCTTGCTTAGCTTTGAGTTTTGAAGCCTATTGCATGCTTGTATTGAGGTGTTTGCATGTTTTGGGGTCATTATGCATGGTATTTCAGAGCATGTAAGGTTGCCATGTTCCCATGTTTTCCACTCCTTATATGCATTTGAGGGTTGTGCTTGTATGCCTTATTTATGGACCATTGCATGAGCTTCATTTTCGTGCCTTTTGAGCCACCATTTTAGTCCATTTTCCTACTGTTTTGGGCCTGCATAGGGACTGTTTGGGGCTAGTTTGGTCATTTGTGCATTGCTTTGCATGCCTATAGTGTAATCCACTTCACTAGTTTCTGTATTTGGGCCATCTACATGCATTGTGTGAGGTGTTTGCATGATTCGGGACCATCTTACATGTCATTTCAGAGCTGAAAAATATGTGATTGTATGCCATATTTCATGCTTACCATGCTTTGGTGGAGTTGCACTGTGTGCCTTAGGTTTGGTCCCTTGCATTTATGTATGTTTGCATGTGTGTTGTTGCTTCATTTTCATCATGTATGGCCACTGATTTGAGTGTGGCTAAGGCCCATTCATTTTAGTTTAAGTCCATCTTGCATTATGTATGCCATATCCATGTTGTCGCATGCTTGATCGTCACATTGTGTATGCCTTGTTCATGTCATCGTGCATATCCATCTTCGTATGTGCATTGTGTATGCCATATAGTTCATGTGCATTGAGTATGCCATTCCTAGTTCATAGCATTGTGTATACTAGTTGCATATTTGCATATCATCTCTCGCATGCTAGCATGATTAGGTTGCATTGTGTTTAGGGTTGCATGCTAGTCGTATTGTGTATGCCATGTATATTGCATTGTGTTTGGAATAGGGTTTAGTCCAAACACGGGAAACGAGGGACATTTCGTACTCCAAGTGACGAAACGTGCCTCGATTCTCAATCGCCGATACTCCGGATTACCCATGATGGAGTTTAGGCCTTGTTGTGTTTATATGTGCATTCATTTTACATCGAGTCGTGCAATCCAACTCCTCGGCCATCATACATCGAGATGCGTGATTGGTGGCACGAGGATCGAGGACTACACTCCTTGGAGCTTGTGCAATGATGGGGAGAGTGGTCATGCACACATATGTTGAAAATACTTTGCCATGCCCCTTTCTCACTCTCTGTTGCAGCAAATCGGAAACCAGCAGCAAAAACTGGTTAGCAGTCTTCTGGAGCTTTGTACAGTGTTCTGGGACCAGCTACAAATAGAGGCAAATCGGGGCATCGCGATGGATTTCCCGACAAGGCGACTTGAGCATGCATGCATCCCTATCATTCGGAACAGAGCTAAGACAGTCCATTTTGTTTAATTTACATGCCAGTTTCCTTACTTACTTAGTTAATTCGTTAATTAATTAATGTTGTGTAATAATTAGTTTAATTAGCTTAGATTAGCTAGTTTATTTTGTACTATTCATTCGGACCCTCCGAGGAGGGCAATGTTGTGCGTGTGTGTGTGATGCATGTCTTCCAACCTCACGTCTTTCTCCCTTTTATTTACCAGCTTAAGATGGTTAGTTTAGGGCACGTTTCAATTAGCATACTTATGCTCGCATGTTTGCATCCATTTATCTGTCTTGCATGAACCAGGCTCGGCGCATCATACTAACTGCATTGTATTTCAATTCCGAGTTGAATACGTGTATCAGTTGTTGCATTTCATATGCCATTTTAGAATAACCGAGCCTATCTTAGTTGTATTTTTGCATGTGTTGCATTAGGCATTTCAGCATAGTTAGGATTCATGCATGATTTCTAATTAGCTTCTTTCTTCGGCTTGGAGTACTCGGTAAGTATTTATGCTTTAGCATCCTTGCATGCGTGTGAGTGACTGCCATGATAGCATACTTACCATGAGGCTATTTGCTTATGTGATATAACTGCCTGAATGCCTGTGGGTGAAGGTTGGGTTATTTGAATTGGAACAATTCACTAATTAAGAGTTTTAAGCCCACTTGAGAGTGGCAAAATCATGTTTTCTTAAGCCCACTTGAGGGTGGTAAATCCACGTCTTAGCCTATTTACGAGTAGCATCATCAAACCATTTTTCAAATAAACAAACATGAAATGTTTTGTTCCAACTTAGGTGATTCAGTCTATACTTGTATGCTGTGCGCATCACATAGTAATTCTAGACTAATAAACCGGAATAAGAGCACATAATGTTTTCAAAACTCGATATCATGGTTAGTAGAGGCCGATCTTTGATCGGGCGAGCGGGGGTGCTCACGAAGTGACCTTCCCCAATCGTACCCAAGTTCCCGAGCCGAGGTAACTTTGGTGATGACGGACACGTGGCCTTAGGCACGAGTCAGGGTTTCCTAAATTCTCCCAAAATAAAATATTTAGGTGGCGACTCTATATCTGGCAAATCAGTCCATGTTTGGCACTTCTTTCTAAAAATCAGTTTTTCAAAATGATTTATCGAATTTGGACTCTTTGATGATTCATCGGTCTTACATTGCACTCCGCGAGATTAGATACAGGACCGTGACATTGAGTCCAAACTGTAGTAAGCCCCAAATGAACAAAACGGGATTTCCTCCCGGGACGTTCGGGGACGTCTACACCATTCTGATGGGCTAGCCCGGTCTGATCACTGAGGTTGTGGGCTCGATGGTGTGGTTTGGGAAAGAACAGTTTCATCCTCATCAACAAGGCGTGGCTCGGTTGTGGAAGTCCGAGCACGCTTGCTGGGCCGAGATGATGAAGGCTGGGCAGTTGGAAGGGCTACCACGGCCTCTTGTGTTTGGCCGGTTTGTGGTACCTCGGCCTGATTTGTTTCGGTAATGAGGGCCCTAACAGCTCTCTTTTTTGCCATCTCTTGTTTTGTAGTTAATGAAATCAAATTGATTTGAGGAAGTGTTGGATCTGGTTCTAGTGAGGGTTCTAAGAGGAAGTCTGTCACCCTGGTCTTCCTCCTGCTGCTATATCTGTAGGTCGGTTCGAAATTAAGTAGCTCGGCCCAACTTCGATTGGGATATCTTAGTGCGGCGCAGAGTGCGTCAAGGTTGGGATAACTGTACTGCGACTTTAGATGGTCCAAGTCTGCATAAAAGAAGACAACGGTTAGCACGGTTGAAAATGAGGATAACGAAGTAAAGAAAGTGCAAAACTAAGCGGAGGTATTTATACTGGCTACTCCATTATTCCAGTTGATTCAGTCTCCTGGTATTTGGGCTTCTTGGTCTTCGAAGTTGTCCAAGACCCAGAAAAAATCGTCATTATTTACATCTTTGTTCGGGGTATTTTTTATTATTTTCTCCTGGCAGCGTCTTATTCTTAGATAATAAACCCAGCCATCTTCGTTCTGGCCTAAAGAGTACTAGTGGAATAGCTCGGCTAAACCGAGGTTCAGGCCAAGCCTGCAATTTAGCTCGGCGATGCCATTTATTATTCGGTAAGAATTGGTGGAAAGCTGGGTAGGGTAGAGATTTGTTTGTCTGAGGAATTCACAAAGAAGAGGCTAAATAGAAAAACGAAGGCCGGCCTCTACAATGGAAATAACGTTGAAAGGGACAAAGCCTGGTTTTCCCCAAGGGATGGTGTCTAGTTTGGCTAGTGAGAGGTGGACGTCGTTTGGAATTTGGTAATCCTTTGGGAACTCGGCTATGGCCCTTGGAGAGTTCACTAAAAATCGATACTTCCCCATGTGGCCTTAAATTACGTATAATTTAGCTTAGTGTTGAGATGACCTTCAGTATCTCGGTTGAGCGTGTAAAGGTGTGCCTGGCCAACCTAAGTCTGCAAAGTGCAAAGGAAAAGTGTTAAGCACAAATCGATGGACCGTGCTATAAGTAACAAAAGGTAAAATAAATTTGTCTTAGCTCGGCTACGTGGGAAACTATCCATTCTTAGCCCGGTTTGAGCGAGGGACTTTAACCCGGTTAAGCAAATAAGAAGTTAGTAGCCCGGTTGAAGCTTATGGTGCAACATTCTTAGTTTGGTTTTGACTAAGTGAGGGAGATGGTTTGGCCCCAAGTTATAGCTCAGTCGGTGGTTGAAGCTTTCTAGCGCGGTATTGCGCAAACCTAATACAGCTCACTACCTCGGCTAAATGAAATAAAAGGTACGTGTTTCTATTGAAACTACAAGTATGGCATGAAGTTTTAGTTCGGTTGTTTAGTTTGGCTAGGTTTGTACCTAATACAAACAACTTCCTAGTTCGGTTGAAGTTTTATTTTGGATCAAAAGCATTGTTTCCCAGATTGTTCGTGAATCTAGTGGATCTACTACATGGTTCTTGAGCAAAAGTGGCCATATCCCATGGAAACTAGAAAGTGTTTTGAGAAACATACATAATATGCTATGTATTACAAAATAGTACAAAATAAACGGAAAGGAAACAGATTTGAGCCACATACCAGTCAAGAATGGAGGAACTGAAGATGGAAACAATATCAGCAAAAGCATGAGATTCGCAGGCACTGTAGTTGCAAGAACAGAGACTCAGGGGAAAAGAGAGAGGGAAGATGAATAGTAGAAATGAATGGTTCAAAGCATATGGTTTTGGGGTAAAGAGAGTGAAAAAAGGCGGGACTGTTCAAAATTCGCGAGATACGAAGTCGGCGTTGATGGCTGTACTCAACCAATAGGGGCCAGCCACGTGTCTATGGGATAGCAAGCGATTCAGATGACAGCGTGACTAAAGAGACGTTTTTTGACCGAACCAATTGGTAGCCCAACAGCATTTTAACTCGGTTGAAAGGCAAAAGTTTTTAGCTCGGTTGGTAACGGGTAATCCCAATCATGCTGCGCAGATGGAATTAAGGGGCAATTGAGAGGGTAATTTATGAGTAAATTGGGCCGAGCTGGGTAATGGGCCACTCCGTGGGCCGCGGTAAAAAGGGCCCAGTGAAAGGACCTTGCAGTTAGCTCGGTCCAATTGTGGTTGTGGTTACCACGGTCAGTATGGTAATATTTAGCTTGACTATGGTATTCAGAACTGAGGTATTTGGGCTTCTTGTGACAGACCTTACTCTCGTTAGCTCAGTCTAAGCTTACTGCGGTTAGCTCGGTCTCAGCGGACCAAACCGAGGTACAAGCAATAAAGGGAAGAACCGAGCTAGTTGGAGCTCTGTCATTTCTGCCACTTTAGCATGGCCATGTTAGCTCGGTCGTTTTGTCATACTACCGAGGTAAAACCATCTCATTTGGTTTAAGCAGTGAGGGGGGTGTTGAAGGATAAACATTGTCTTTCAGGAGTGAGATTCCTAGTAGGACTTTTAGGAGAACTCTACATGGAGGAATAAGAGTCCTACTAGGATTGTGCCACACGGAACCTATAAAAGCTCACAACATCACCTATGGAGAGGTAACACAACTTTGACTTTCGGAATATACAAAACTTTTGTCTATTTGTCTATTTTGCTGACTTAGGCATCGGAAAGGTATCCGGCACACACCCGTCGGCTAGGTCACATTTGTGTTTTCAAGGAGTAAAACGACGACGTACGGAGAAGCGCAAACTTGATCAACAAGATTATACGAGAATATTATTTCTTGCTCGTACAATTGGCGCCGTCTGTGAGAATAAGATGAAAACTCTTAATCTTTATTTATATAGCATTTACATAATTTTTTTTAATGATTTTCAAAAAAAAATATAGGTAAAGGAATATTCCAACAAACTCGTCTACATCCCGACAAATATGTTGGCGGACACATATAATTGTTGGTTATTTTAATAAAAAAAATATATAGGCCTATTTTGGAAAGATGGTAAAAAGTGATTTTTTGACTTTTAACTAAACTTTTAGCTTTTTTAGACAAATGATTTGCGAAATTAGTAAAAAGTTACTTTTGGCTTTTTTAATTAATATTTGTTTATGATGTCAAATCACAATAAAATGACCAAATTATCCCCATTAATTAAAATATTTATAACTTCACTCATATAATACATTTTGACTAATGGGGTGTAGAATTGTAATTTCACTAGTAGCTAAAAACTAACTTTCAAAATGAAAAAAAAAAATGTAAAAAAGATAACTTTTGACTTTTGCTACAAATCAAAAAAAATAACTAAAAGCTAACTTTCCAAACTAGCCATGTGGAAAAATAATTAATAGTCATGTGGAAAAATAAGACGATAAAAAAAAAAAAAAAGACAAAATAAGAAAAGTTGCAGTGTCAAAATATAATAAAATAAAAAGAAGTGAACATTGATATAGAAATTAGAAAGGTGGAGAGACAAAAATAAATAAATAAATAAATAAATAAAAACAAAAGTATAGCTGTTTGTTATTAGAATAATACTAGGATCATGAAAAATATATTATAAAATGTTTTATGAAGATTTTTTTTATTATTTGATTAGTGTGGTGTTTTATTATTTGTGTAATCTAAGGGTGAAATTTTTTTTATAATTATCTTCATGATCCCTAACATTACTCTTGATATTATAATATACATTTTATCTTTATGATCGAGACCCTACCCCCACATAAATTTAGATTACTCATAATGTGGATCTCACACATATAAGTGGACCCTGTACATACAAAGAAGGTTAGGATCACTTTAGAGATATGTGGGTCATCCCCAAAAAGGGTCCTAAACATTTTTTTTTGTATAATTATGACATAATAGGAAGTTGGTCATCAGTAAGGAATATTTTAAAAAGATGATTAAAAGTTAACTTTTAACTTTAAGTTTTTTGACTTTTTAAAAAGTAATTTGAAAAGTTAGTAAAAAATTACTTTTACCTTTTTTTAATTAATATTTATTTATAATATCACATCACAAGATCAAAATTACCCCCACCCAATTTTAAAAATTTACAATTTCACTTAGGTGGTTCATTTTGATCCATGAAGGGTGTACTTGTAATTTCCCTAAAGCTTTTTTTTGCTTATTCCTTCCCAAATGATTTTAATGGTAAAAAGCCATTTTGGAAAGAGTTGCAAAACGCAACTTTATTTTGCAAGTTGCCAAAAGGCCACTGAGTCAAAGGGTTTTTGGTGCAATAATTGAAGTTCTTTATAATTATTAGCTTTTTCATTTTGAAATATGTATCAAATTATTCTGGCGTAATTTTATTTTCAATTTATGAAATAAAAATAACTAAAATAAAGTTTTTTTTTTTTTTAAAAAAAAAAAAACTAATAAATGACCCATATGGGCGCATATGTATATCACAAGCAAAGTAGCTTCCGGACAAATAAAATATAGAGCCTAATTGATATAATTTCAAACAAGTTAAAAATTAATAATAAGAAAACTAAGACTAAGGCCAAGTTTGACATGTCTTGAAAAAGATAAAAAGTCAAAAAATCACTATCCTATTTAAGTCATATCATCTTATTTAAGTCACATCACCTCTCTAACACATCACTTCAAACCCAACCCAAACCCAACTCATGTTTCATAAAAAATTAAAAAATACCATTTTTTAGATCATCCCAAACAACCCCTAAAAATACCTCTACATGCTTCTCAATAATAAGATTTTATTTAAACTAATTTTGTCTCATAAGTTGTATACAAAAATTACACCAAATACTTTACCACATATAGCTTCTCGGTATGCAAAAATATTTCATTTCCAAAATGAAGTAAAGTTAAACTAGTGCCTAGTGATAAGTTGAGAGTTAATACGAAGTGGACGCAGACAAAACATGTAATTCAAACTAATAATACAAGTGGTGTTAAAAAAAAAAAAAAAAAAAAAAAAAACCTAATAATACAAGTACTACAAAATGCACCTATAAAAAAATAAAAATAAAATTTTTCTGGGAAATGTTCGAAAGATCATTGGAAAAAGAAATGAGATCCGATCTGCACTATTCGATTCAATCATGACCTGCTAACACCGCTGCTGCAACTCTCTTCAATGATTCAGAGGCCTTGAGCAGATCAGATTCGGAATGAGAAGCTGAGACAAATAATCTGATTCCCACAGGTAGACGGCATTTATCAAGCATTGATCTTTTGGAAGTCACAACAAAGACTGAGTCTTCCTTCAATACCTGCAAGTGCACAAACATTAAGACCTTGAGGTTGTGTAGGCAAGTCATCATGATGCTATACAATATATACATAACCTGAAAATGGTTTTCCCAAAACCAAAGTTATAAACCAACTCGCGCATCGCCAAAACTCATTTCCTCTAGTTGCAATTTCACAAAAATGAGCCAAAGGCCCAATTTTCCAACTCACACAAATCATTCCATCAGAATGTGTAACCAGTAACTCACATTGACTTGCCAAAAAGTAGGAGCGAAAGAAATCTGAGAACAACTGGATTACCTGCTCAGCAATATGTTCAAGCAATCGTGAGTCGCTCTTCAAGGATCCTGTGGAGTTCTTGAGTCTGAGGAAGACGATTGGGGATTTCACGTCACTCACAATCTTGAGGCCGTGTATATTTGACAATCCTGCAATTGCCAATATAAGAGACAAATTGCTAAGACCAATCAGATAGAAACAATTTAGTTCTGTTGTTCTATTTTGACTGAAAGGTGAAAGCCACACATACCCCTGAATTGGTAACCAACACCTTCGGCAACACTTGAAAGAGCTAGCAAAGATGCAGGATAAAGGAGAGCTAGTACCACAAACACCTACTGTTTGGTAACATTGACTATTTGTTGTATTTTATTTACACACAACATTAAGCATGTTTGTTATATATATATATATATATATTTTGGTAAGAATGAAGGTAAAAAAAACATGTTTGGTACAAGTGAGGGGTGGCCGGAGGGCGTCAGAGTTGGAGGGGGACTCGCCAGAGATGGTGATCAATGGGGCCAGAGGTGGAAGGGGAACAAGCCGGAGGTGGTGGCTAGCAGCTAAAAAGTAGTGGCTGGCGACTTGGGTGGTGACCGGATGGGTCGCCAGTAGTATTGATAGGCTGTGGGTGGTGGCAGGAGGAGGTGGGGAAGGGAGGAAGGAATGAAACCTTGTTTCAAAACAAATAAAAATACCTTTTTTATGTTTATAGAATTTAGTAACTTTTTGTAAACTAATTGGTAACCAACACCTTCAGCAACACTTTAAAGAGCTAGCAAAGATGCAGGATAAAGGAGAGCTAGTACCACAAACACCTACTGTTTAGTAGCATTGACTATTTGTTGTTTTTTATTCACACGCAACATTAAGCATGTTTGTTATTTATTTATTTATGTTAATGTAAATTGTGTAAATGTAAATTACCACTACCACTCACTCCACCTACCACCTCCACTACCACCCACTCCACCTACCACCTCCACTACCACCTACACCTACTCCTCACCTACTCCCAAATCCTCTCCTATATAATAGGAATCCTTGTAATATACAAAAAAACACATATCAATCAATAATATACATCAATTTATTTTACATGGTATCAGAGCTGGTTTAGAATCGAATAATTCTGCTTCACCGGCGGGCGGCAGCCTCGCCTTGGCCGCCCGCCGGACCTCTACACATACCTTCAGTTTCCTGCATCTTCCAACTCTCTTCCCTTTGACCCGCCGATCTTGATTCTTTCCTGGAGGAACTTTTCCAGTGATGCGATCTCCATGATCTTATCCTCCACCGGCTTCGCACAGTCGATCACGAACATCGCTCCCTTCTTCTTCCCCTTCGCTCCAGCTGCTGCTCCTTGACTCATCTTCATCATGATACTGATACACATATGCAAACCCACCATGTCGGGTCAGATCCGTACCCGCTATTTCATCCTCGGCTGAGATCCGAAGAAGCTTGAGCTTGTGAAGAACAAAGAACAATCCTCCGCCCATCAACAACCCATACGGGCGGTCGGACTTCCCGGGATACACCTCGTTCACGTACTTCTCGATGGCAAAAAGCGCCGTGAAAATCACCCCCCACGCTCCGCAACCGCCGTGAAGCTGCGCCGCCTCTAATGGGTCGTCGCATTTCACTCTCTCCGCCACTTTGTTACACCCAATCAACACCAGTGCCGCCACCAACCCACATATCACCGCCGCCCACGGTTCCACCACCGAGCACCCGGCGGTGATGGCGGCAAAACCACCCGGCGGTGGAGGCGTGGAATACCTTTCTCCACCATCTTCCTCAAATTCCTCGGCCCAACACCCGGAATCGTCAACCAATCAGGATTTCCAGGCATCCCCACCCCAACTGAATCACCATTTTGAATTTCACCTTCCAAATTCTTCGAACCCTCAGCCGTCGCAGAAGCAGACGCAGAAGCCGCAGAAAAATCCTTATCCGATGCAGCAGTGTGAAACCAGGTGGAGCGAGACGCAGTTCGGCTCTCCTTGAGCTCAACCCAAGCCCTAACAGGGCTCGAATTGTCGATTGAGGATAGGAGGAGCCCAAGGGCTTCGACGCAACAGCTTCTGCTTGCCACAGAGCATTTCCCAATCCAAACCAACAAAGCCCCACCAGACACCAACTTTTGTCCCTCTCTTTTCATTTCTTTATTTATTTATTTATTTTTTTTCCTTTACTCATTACACTCTTGTTTCCCAATTTCTTTATTATATATATATATATATATATATATATATATCTCTTTTTATTATATTCTATTAAAAAAAAAAAAAAACATCATCATCTCTCTTCCGTTTGATTTCCAACTCCATTATTTTTCTTTATTGTCTCCACACCATTTTCCTTATTTCTCCCATCTTTCATTTTTTATTTCAAATATATTTTTATTCTTTTTTCTTTATTTTTCTTTCACATTATTTTTAATCTTTTTCCAATTTCATTCATACCATATAGCTTTGCACACCAAACCATATTTTATTCATCTCAGGGATCCACCCCGATCACAATTTTACATAAAAAAAAAAAAAAACCCCAACAGCAACAAACCACCACACAACACACAACAGCTTTGTTTTCTTTTCTGCAGCCGGCCACCCACCGACCTCACTTCTTCGCCTATTCCGCCGGCCTTTTCTTCTTGCCTCCGTCCTGGGCAGCCCTTGACGGTGTTGCCTCCGTGTTTCCCACTCCATTGGGCACGATCACTCCACCCTGCTCCTCCACTCCAGCATATGGCAGACCTCCAAATCGGAACATAACGGTGGCCTTCCGCTTCAGCTCCTTATTTTCCGCCTTTAGCACACTTATCTCTGCTCGCGCATCCTTATATATGCGTTGGAGCAGAGCCAGTTGGGCGTTTAACTGCTGCACCTCATTTGTCCTACTCTGCAGCCGGTGCGACAGGTTTGTGACCGCCGTCATGGTCTCCACACATGACTTCAAAGTATACTGATTGGCTTCAATATCTGTTTGCACTGCCATTTTTTGCTCCACCGACCGCATCGGAAAGTTCAACGGAGCAAAACCGGAGGTGTTTGGTTGAGGTTCACTGGCCACCGCACCCGTTATCTCTCTTGTTGACTCGTTGAGGTCGGGAAAGAGAGTGAGCAGACCACGGGACGACAAGGCCATTTTCTGGGCACCAGCGTGTTACAGAATATCTCTCGCAACAGAGTGTTACAAACTATCTCTCTCAGCAAAACGAAGAGTTTTCCAGAGGATTTTCGCAGGTTTTTTGTCTCAGTCTCTGCCTCGGCCTCAGGTTCCGTCTTGGTTATATAGCCAAGGCAGCCACGCGCATCATGCGCCGCTCGGTGCTCGCCGACAAACTGGCACGCCTTTTCATGGCATGCCTTTTGATGAATTGGGCACGCCTTTTGATGGCACGCCTTTTGAAAGATTGGACACACCTTTTGAGGGCACGACTTTTGAGGGCTCGATATCTACATCCATGTATATCTTTTGGGCAGCCTATATACACACTCACACAGTGTCCTGCTACATCGGTCCGACATGACCTCGTAAACTGTCCTGCTACATCGGTCCGGCATGACCTCGTACGCTGTCCTGCTACAACGGTCCGACATGACCCCGTAAACTGTCTTCTACATCGGTCCAACATGACCCCGTAAACTGTCTTCTACACCAGTCTGACACGACCACACTGTGTCTCCTACAACGGTCTGACACGACCATATCGTGTCTCCTATCCTGTTTTATTTTATTTTTCTGTTTTGTGACTCTCTCCAAACTCAAGTTGGCTAGTGCCTATCCTCCTTGAGTTTGAGGGGGGCTGTTAATGTAAATTGTGTAAATGTAAATTACCACTACCACTCACTCCACTTACCACCTCCACTACCACCTACACCTACTCCTCACCTACTCCCAAATCCTCTCCTATATAATAGGAATCCTTGTAATATACAAAAAAACACATATCAATCAATAATATACATCAATTTATTTTACAATTTATTTATTTTGGTAAGAATGAAGGTAAAAAAAACATGTTTGGTACACATGTTTACATAAGCTTGTTTTTAAAAACAAGTGAGGGGTGGCCGGAGGGGGTCAGAGGTGGAGGGGCTCACCAGAGATGGTGGTCAATGGGGCCAGAGGTGGAATGGGGACAAGCTGGAGGTCGTGGCTGACAGCCAAAAGTAGTGGCCGGCAACTTGGGTGGTGGCCGGATGGGTCACCAACAGTATTGATAGGCTGTGGGTGGTGGCAGGAGGAGGTGGGGAAAGGAGGAAGGAATGAAACCTTGTTTCAAAACAAATAAAAACTTTTTTATGTGTAAAGAATTTAGTAACTTTACGTAAACTAATTGATTTTTATTTATTTATTTATTTTTTAAATGAAAACAAACGCCAAACAAGTTTTTATTTCCAATTTTCAATTTTTTTGCAAACATAAGCAGAAAATTGTAACCTCTAAGCATTTTTCTTGTGCTTTCTTTAGCTGCAATGGTTGATTTACATAACCTCTAAGCATCACATGTGCAACTAGACTAAGCGGTCCATTCATCCAACAAATAGATCAATATATCAGTGACGCTGACTCATCTGATGCCAATGGAGCTACAAGATTTTCCAGAGTCACTTTGCGATGGTAACATAGGCAGTTTATAAGTGATCTCAAGTTGAGGATAGCTGACACCTCAACGATATCCCCAACGAGTACCTAGCACTTGGATATAGATTAAAAGAGAGTGAAAATAAAACAAACCTTTGTGTAGTACAGCAATATTTTTGTCCAGTTTCGTAGTAAGATCAGGATTTTCCTCCAGAACATCAATAGCAGTAATAGCAGCAGTTGCAAGATACGGCAGCAAGGAGGCAGAGAAGACATAACCAGAACTACTGAGACGCTGCAAACATGTAACATATCATCAACAATTAAGAATAGAAAACTAGGAAAAAAGAGCACTAATATCAATCAGTAAATAAACAACTACATAGAAAAGGAATTCGGACTATAAAAAAAAATTCTTCCAAACAAGGTTCCCTTTTTCAAGTGGTGGTAATTTCATACTTGATGAGCAGTGACTCTAACACTTCCTACGCAGAATCCTCCTTCTGTGGCCAATGAATGTCCCATGGCAGCAGTTATGATATCTACCTTCTCAATCTACACAACCAAGTACCAACACCATCACATAAAACCACAAATTGAGAATTAATGAACTGACTAAATCTAAAATATCTTCAAAACATACCGGAACCCCATAGTGCTCGGTGATACCTCTTCCGGAATTGCCAAGCACACCAAAAGAGTTGCTCTCATCCAATAAGACACGGAAATGATATTTCTCCTTCAATCGGATGATCTCATCTAATGGAGCAATTTGACCTGAATTCTGCAAATTGAAGAAATCTGTCAAAACATTAACATTTCCCAATCCTGCACGGGAAACAGAAATGCAGGGTATACATGATAATATGGTATTAGTAAATAAGCAAACTGCTAATTGTCAATGCTAGTCTGATGAAAGCTACAAGATATGTTATCAACATAGTAAAATTAAAGCATAATTGCTAAAAGATACCTGGTACACAGCTTCAACCACAATATAGCGCCTTAGCTTCGTAGCTCGCTTATTTTCTGCAGTAACTTTCTCCAGAGTACTTTGTAGAGACACCATGTCATTGTGCTTGAAATACACAATTGTACTTCTGGAAAGATAAAGGCCATTTTGTATTCCCCAGTGGACACCCTCATCCCTAAAAAATTCCCACCCCCAGCCCAAATAAATAAATCAATAAGAAAAGCTATAAAATAGAGAAAAAAAATTAACCTGATCTACATGGCAGATTGCTAAAGCCAAACCAATGCCAATTTTAAGGGACCCGAATAAATGTGCCAATAACTACTCATATCACCATGTATATGCATAAATGTTTCCAAAATACAAATTAATAGAGGTTCTCAAAGCACTAAATGACAAAAAAGAGAAAGCAAATTGCCAATTGATCGTGATTGATCCAATATGGCACAACCATAGAAACCATTGATCAGCATATTTATTATAGCCAAATGGCTTATTATAAACTCATGATATAAAATATCTGCAGCTTAAAACAAACTCAAATGATTATATTTACGTCAACAGAACACAGTCAGCTAACATGCAGTCTTTTCCCTCTTCACTCTTTTCACAATCACATTACACCAGGTAAAATTAGTCAAGAAAAGATATAAAAGCAATAACATATCATTATGTTTTCATATAACAATATTGGCACTTTCAACGACTAACTAAAATAAAATATAGACAACCAGTGAACAATACTTGTCATGCATTCTTCAATAGTAACCTTTGTAGGAAAGTCCTTGTAGCCTTAGAAGATTTATGCCATACCAAATGAAAATCAATAATTAAACAGTCAAGATAATACTCACGCAACAATAATATCCCCCTTCTTAGAAAAAGCTGGAATTGCACTGAATATGGTGGAAAGTCCATAAGAATATAATATGCAATCAGGAGTTCCCAAAAACTTAGCGATTCTGGCTTCACAATCAAGGTGGACATCTATGCAAAATAACATTGTTAGAACGGTAATCATTTTCATGCACAAGTCAAGGAGATAATTCAATTTAGTTAATACACTAAGCTACAAAATTACGAGTTAATATCAGGTTATACCAAGTGTTCCATAAAATCCACGAGCACTACAAGAGCCAACACCATATTTCTCCAGTGTAGAAGTACATGACCCCTGTTATACAAAACTTCTGTAAGTTGATACTGAAATCAGACTAATATGATACAGGGAAAATTACGAATAGGAAGAACAGGTTCTCACAATTAACTTCTCATGTCCAACAAATCCAAGGTAATTTGCTGAAGCAAAGTTCACAACTTCTTTGCCATTGATTATTGTATGTGGCCCTGCAGCACTGTGTAACATGAAACCAATGAGCAAGAATGTCCTTGCAACAGTGACAAATCTCTTTTTGATACATATTTAAGAATTTCAATATTGATTGGATCTTAAAGTATACGTGGTGATTAAAAAGGAAGATTTTACCCATACTCAAAATAATGAACACCTACATGAAAGTGGCTAACCAACCTAACTAAGGAAAAACTAAAAAAAGGTAAAAAAAAACTCAAGGCAACATATAATAATTCTTGCAAATAAATTATGCAAGAGTTGGATAGTGCATGAAAAAGAAATAAGTGTAGGACCAAGCAAGAAACACATTTACATAAAGCATGGAGCCCCACACAAGCCAATTTTGGTTTATATATAAATCTAAAATTAGAAAACTCAACATTTTACAAGCATAACTTCGAGAACATTTCGATAGAATTCAGAGGTTAAGGAAATAATAAAATAAAGACAAACTAAAACTAATTTTACCTTTCCAATACTGGAGGCTCATATCGCATCTCTTCTGTAATTGGAGGTATAAGAGATTCTGGAACCCATTCATCACATAGCTCATCTATTTCCTAGAAAAACCAAGCAAACACTTGAAAAATGTTAGGTTGTCAAATTGTTTATGGTACAAGAGCTACTATCTTGAAAGAAAGGCACATAAAAGACTCATAATAGTAGTTTGGGCCCTTTAGTCTTAGTTTTACATGTATACATCTTTTCAACTTCATTTACCTCGTTGCCTTTAGAAGTCAGCAAGTTCTCCTAAACTTCAGCTCAGCATGTATTTTCAATAATTTATGAATATAACTCCACCATTGTTAATACTCTGTAATCCAAGGCAGAGTTGTTCTGCAATTTTCAAATTGGATAAACCCTATGTGAATGGATCAATAATTATCAATTTGTCATCATA
This sequence comes from Camellia sinensis, assembly GCF_055761805.1. NCBI lineage: Eukaryota > Viridiplantae > Streptophyta > Magnoliopsida > Ericales > Theaceae > Camellia > Camellia sinensis. The sequence goes on along the minus strand of NC_138969.1, from coordinate 5,167,522 downwards.
CTTGCATTTGCAAGCAAGTAAACCTTAAACAGCTGAAGATCTATCTATCTATGCCTTCCAAAGGCACCTCAATTGAGAACATGCAGTTTTCTTTCTATTTTGAGGTGGAAATAGCAGGTCCTACATTTTGTGTCTGCATATATAGTGTGTTACTTGGTGGTGGTTGTGGTTTTAATTTTCTTTTTCTTTTTATGATCTTTCCATTACTGTAGACTATTAGTGTGATTGAGGCAAAGATGATATTTTTTTTTTTTGATAAATAATCAAACTTTATTAGAACGCATCACGACGATGCAAATGAATACAAAAAAGAGGCCCAAAAAAGGCTAAAACAAAATTAACTAATCAAATCCTCCACAAAATCAACTAAAACCAAAACATTTGGATCGACTGTGCCCTTAACCCAACTATGCAACATCAACAATCTACTTTCTAGCCAAGAAACGGAATGACACTTATCTTGAAATACGCGCCTATTCCGTTCCGACCAAACCAACCAAAGCAAACAATGGGAAGAAAACACCCAAGCCTTCCAGTGCCTCTTCCCCACCCTAGCCCCACCCCAACTCTGTAATACTCCCAACACAGAGGCCGATTGCACCCACACCAAGCCAAACAAAGCAACAATAAAGCCCCAAAGCCTAGACGCAATCAAACAATGAAGAAGTAAGTGATCCACCGTTTTTGCATCCCTACAACACATACAACACCAATTGACCAATACATGTTGGCGCCGAATCAAATTATCAATAGTGAGAATACGGCCCAAAATAGCTGTCCATACAAAAAAAGCCACCTTCGTTGGAGAACCCAGCGCCCAGATACACTTCCAAGGAAACACACCGATAGCATCCCCTGCAAACGCCCCATAAAATGAAGACACTGAGAAGACACCTTTAGACTGCCGAACATCCCACACTACAGAATCCCCCCCATCCCTCCCCTGCTGCAACCCATAAATGCAGGGCATGAAGGGATGAAATAAAATGCATATATTAAATGAACACCTGTTTGCTAGTTTTGCTCTTGACTTTGGCTTCTCTACTTACACAAAAAGAATAAGAGATGTAAGAGACATATTAACTATATACCTTAAGAATAAGAATTTTCATTAGATTTATCTGGCCCAAAAGTGTAATCAATTGAAATCCAAAGGATAGGGAAGAAAGAGAATAGGCGTATCAACAATACAGTTGAACTAATAAATATTAGTACTATAGAGATCGAGACCTGGCATGATGACTAGTGCTACCCAGACCTAACCTTGTGGCATGGGTTCAAGTCATGTGAATTGGCCCCTCCATCCAAAACATGGAGGTAACACTACTACATACTAACTTTTCCAAGCCGTGTTGTAAGCAAGAGCCTTGGGTACTGGGTATGACCTTCAGTACTAAAAATATGTGGTCGGTAACAAACTGTTGTTATAAAAATCAACTGAGCCCTCAATAATTTTTTTTGTCCACACTTCAAACCATAAGTTTCTACCTTCTTTCCCATTTTCACTGTCTGAGAGACATCATTAGTGTCAGAAATCCAAAAAAAAAAAAAAAAAAAAAAAAAATGAGAGAGAGAAAAGGAAAAGGACAAAGAAAAAGAAAGATAAACAATAATGAACAAAATATGTTTATCATAGAAAAAGTAAGTGCAAAGATTGAGATGCAACAGATTTTCTATTTTAAATGCAACAGAAATAAAAAGAGAAGAAATTGTAGAATTGTTAATCAATACAAGAAGACCACAAAACCTATTCAAGAAGACAGCAAGTTCATATGGAACAAAAAAGAATTGATTGTACCTTCTTTGTAAGGGGCCGTTTAGGAGGCTTGTAACTTTTCTGGGAAAGTAAAAACAAAATAACAACTACAAGAAGGCCCTCCACAAATAGATGCCCTTCAACCCCCCAAAAAAAATGTTACTTTTCGGATCAAAATACCACTAAATTAAGGACAAAAATAATTTCAGTTTGAAGAAATGATAGCCTACCATGGATGTGCACTCCAAAAACAAAAGCTCGAGCAAAAGGAACCTCAAATGCGAATGTCACCCAATCCAAAGTAGTGTTGACTATATCCATAAGAGCTGATTCCATTGTATTCATTGCCTCAACTATAAAACATGCAAGGCTTCAACCAATTATACACAAATAGAATTGAGTTGAAATTTAAAGAAAAAAAATTTATGAATAATTTCTTTTGGTTTAATGTAATTCAACTTGTGAAAAAAATGAATATATGACCCAATCGACAAACTTTTGTGTTAGAAAAGTAAACAAAACAAAAAATAATTAGTGCAAGAAAGAATGATTTCAAAACAAAAATACACCCACGAAACAGATTCATACTAGCCGAAAAAAGGCAACGAAAAAATCAGCATAGGTGACAAAAATGCAAAGATGCAAAGACAAAAATGCACCACAAACTTTAAGGACTGCCACAATAAAAGCAGGACACCAGCAAGGCTGCAGGTGTCGCCACACTTATGTTACCTGGAATGTGGAGCAGGAGTTAGAGGTGGAAGGGAGGTTCGAATGGGGAAAAACACACACACAGAGACACATACACACACACACACACACACACAGAGCAACCAAGCATAGATGATTTTGGCAGGAGACTTTTGCCTACCACATAATGCACAACATGTGGAGAGCAAATATGAAACAAGGCAAAATGCGTCTCACGTTATAGCATTTGTCTCACGTTATAGCACTTGTTGGAGGCACAAAACTGATGCTTGGCTAGCAAAAATTTCTAAAATATATTTTTCCTCTCGTGTTGGAGTTGCTTAGACCAACATTAATAGGCATTTTGTCTAGCAAAAGTACAGAAAAAGTACATTGTGTATTTTGCCTAGCCACTTTATATTTATGTCTATTGTGTACTGCAACAAGACTATCTATTTTTGCTAGTCATACAAACTAACTTAATTGATTTTCAACACACACACACACAAAAAAAAAAAAAAATCTTATATACACAAAATAAAAATGATACTTTTTGAAAATATAAGAGCACATGCAAACTCACAAATTAACCTCAGTAAAAATTGTCTAAATTAGACCATATTCATATTAATAGATACGGCTTAGGTAGTGATTGGTTCCTGGGATGAAGTGGAATGGAATGGAATAATTATTTCATCAAAATGTTTATTTTATGTTTGGCTGAGAATAAACATTGCAAACAAATTTAAAAAAAAAAAAAAATGCAAATGGAATCATCATTCATCATGGTAAAGATCATTCCATAGAGTTTCAGGAATGACGATTCCATTCCATTCAATTCTATTTCATTCCAGTGAACCAAATATAAGGTTAGTTCCCTTGAGATTCCAGATCAGAGATAAACCATCAGATTGGTAATGGAATCAGCCTAATTGAAGCCTTCTAGAACATACCACCAAACTAAAACTACATGAACAAAAAAAGAAGATAAAAAATATGCAATTGACAACAGAAATCTCAAGCAGTCTATAAACTATTTCACAAGACTAAAAATTGAATCTTTGACATGCATTTGATCGATGATCATCATTTCACTCATGATATTCATATTCAAGCCCAGATTGGTATTGGGTTTCTCTGCAATAATTTTGTTGAAATGAAATCCAAACAGAACATAAAATATAATCAAAAATAAAATAAAATACAACCGTAATAGATATTATTCAAGAATTACAATGTTTAGAGAAGACTGAAAAACTTGAATCAGAAAGAGTAAGAACAGATTGTGTGAGATCAGCAAAAAAAACCCACAAAAAACCTGATATATGATGATTATTATGATGGTCTGAGATGGAATTACCTCAGGGGCAAAGATCAGACCAAGAAGCCTCGTAAAAACTAGGATTCGATCAGAACAAGAAAGAGATGAGGAGGACAAGATTTGAAATCTGTTCGAACCCAAATTCACTAATCCAAACGCGGCCTTGAGTGCCCAGGAAGAGAATGGAATGGAATGGAATGGTAATGGACAACGAACGGGGTCCAGATCGGCGGCTTTTGGAACCATTTTAAAAACACAACAATGATTGAGACACTAATTCTGAAGGTTAAAAAGATTATTAATGACATGATATTTAATTAAAAATATATATATATATATATAATATTAAAGTCAAAATATCAAATAATTTATAATGAGATTTACTGTCACATCATTAATAGTAGTACTAATTAGTGCTCTCACTCATTTTTCTTAAAAAGAACGAATTGACGTATTTTGGGAAAGGAAAAAGATTGAGACCTCAAATTTGAGGCCTCGAATGTGGCTCAAAAAAGTTTTTTTTTTTTTTTTTTTTTGCTTTTTTCTTTGAAACTGTTGGTTTGGTTGTTTTAATTATTTTTTTTATTTATTTGTTGGGTTGTGTTAGTTTGATTGTTTTTATTTATTTATTTATTTGTTGGGCTGTTGTAATTTTTTTTTTAATGTATAGGGGTGGGTTTAGAATTTAGGATTTAAGGTTTAGGTTTTTATTTCTTTTGAGTCTTTCTAATTTGAAATAAAAATATAGTAAGGATTCGTACAAAATTATATAGAATTAACATATTTTAACCAACAGTCTAACTGATCAGTTAATTTTATCATCCAATCAGTCTAACCCAACTGTTTTTTTTCTTTTTTTTTCTATTTGTTGGGCTATGTTGGTTTTATTTTATTTTATTTGTTGGGCTGTGTTGGTTTGATTTTTTTTTTTATTAGGGTTTAGGTTTTAGGATACACATAAAAACCCTTTAAAAAAAAAAAAAAACAAAACAAAACCAAACCAACATAAAACAAAATAAAACAAAAAAAAAAAAAACAAAACAAAGCAACTTTTCGAGGCCTTTATCACGGTTGTTTGGGAAAACCGCTCGGCTGGCGGTTCAACCAGTAAACCAAACGAACTAGTATCGATTCAGTCGACTCTGCCGGTTCGGAGCAACGTATTAAATTTTCAAATTAGGGCAAAGTTTCAGTTTCACATTCCAGTCGCCTCTCTCTCTCTCTCTCTCAGTCCTGCGATTCAGCTCACGGTACTCACTTTCTTCCTCATATCCCCTCTAATTTTTTACTATTTATTTATTTATTAATTTTAATCAATAGATTCAGATTTTAAAAATCCTTGTTTTTATTTCATTGAATTAGTTATGTTTCCTTCAATCAACCTCTTTGTATTATTCATTACCCTCATTATGGATGCACACATATAATTACAAACAGCAATGAGTTATCTAAGTAAGATCAACTCCATTGTCACATGGATTTGCCCAAGTATTTATTGGCTTGATACAGTACAAAAAGGCCGCTTTTTTATACACTCAAAATGTTTCTCATGTTATTTTGGCACGCCTAATTTTGCCAATTTTGCTACCGCTTGATCTGTTTTTCAGGAAAAAAAAAAAAAAGACATATAGTGGTCATAATTGGTGTGGAAAATTTGACAAAACCAAATCTTATGCCTTCTGACAAATTTTGGCTGAAGATTTGGGACACCATTGGAAGGCATTTTTTATAATTATTATGTAGGTATATAACTAAATGGCTTTGATTTAAGGATTTGACACACCATTAGAGTTACTCTAACCTAAATAATCTCATTTGATAATCAAAGAATGTTCTTGTCTTTTTGATTTAGTGGTTGGCGTTCTAGGGATTCTTTGTTTATGTTGTTGTGCTCTGTTTAAGGGCCGATAACAGGGGACCAACTTTGTGTGCTGGTCCTATTTAAGTTTTTTTAAAAGGTTTTTTTTTTGGGGATATGTATTGAATTTAATTATTATATTTTTATCTATATATAATTTTCAATAGACGTAATTATGACATTACAGTTCGATCCGATTATCCCAACGATTGAATTAGTGAATCGTGAATTGTAAAGTAATCAAAGTGAAGCTCAACAGATACTAATATGTATCAGCAGGTTGTGTATGAGGATTCTAAAGAAGTTGAATTTTTTTATTCAGAGTCATGCTATTGCTGTTTGTTAAACTGCAAGAACCTTTGGCAAGGATGATAAGAGACTTTACGCTGGTGATTTCTTATATGCAGAGAGATAATGTTTGTATGAGAGGCTAATTATTCAGATTCTATTTTGGAAAATGGAAAGCCTCTGTGTTTGCCAGGAAAATGGAACAAATATTGTGTTCTAGAAGAAATAATGCAGGTTGGGTGGAGAAAGAATAATATAGTAGAACTTAATTTTGGAAATATGAAAGCGTAATTGAGGAGTATTAGCAAACTAAAACTTCCATATTTTGCTTGTAGAAATGATGGAGAGAGAAAAAGATGACAAAGTTCTTCCAATTTTTCATTATCTTCTTCATAAAAACATGCCATGGAGTCTGACATATTTTTTATATTTAACCAGATTTGGGAAAAGAAGGGGAAAAAAATAAAAACTAGAAAAAAGGAAACATCAAACCCTAATATGATCCTTTGATTTAACATTGCTTAATGTGGAAAAAAAGTCAAAATTTTGGAAAAAGAAAAATGGATAAGAACATTGAGAAGCCTTTGTTGACAATATCCAGTTATAATTTTCTTTCTTTTAGACAACAGAGCTGCTTTCAACTTCACATCTGCATCCTGTAATTTTTTTTTTTTTTTAATTTTTCTTCTTTTCTCCCTATCCTGTAAATTATGAGTTGCTGCTGCTATGCAGTTTTGAGAAAAGAAGATGCTGGAGAACGAGGCAAACCCTTATATCAGCAAGACAACTCGTTTGCCACGGAAGCGTTTTTATCGGGCACGAGCTCACAGCAATCCACTAAGTGACTCCCACTTCCCTGTGCCTATCTCCCCTTGCCATGTCGACTATTCCGTCCGTTTCCCTCAACTGTTTCCATCATCCGATCAAGTTGCCAATTCCAAGATGATCCTATTTGCAGATATCGGCTGTGGTTTTGGAGTACTCCTAATTAGTCTTTCAACCCTATTCCTTGACATCCTGATGATCGGGATGGAGCTGAGGGACAAAGTGACGGAGTATGTCAAGGAACGGGTTTTAGCTTTGAGGGTAGCACATCCTGGTCAGTACCAGAATGTATCAGTGGTTAGAACTAATTCCATGAAATACATTCCGAATTACTTTGAGAAAGGACAGTTATCGAAGATGTTTTTCCTGTTTCCTGATCCTCACTTTAAAGAGAAGAATCATAGGCGTCGTGTGATCAGCCCACACTTGCTAGATGAATATGGTTATGTTCTTGGAGTTGGCGGGATTATATATACGATTACCGACGTGGAAGAACTTGGGGAGTGGATGAAGGCTTGTTTGGAGGGGCACCCTATGTTTGAAGCTCTTACAGATGAAGAACTTGAAGCTGATCCAGTTGTGAAGCTCTTGAGTAGTGCCACTGAGGAAGGACAGATGGTTGCGCGGAATGCGGGACAAACTTTCCAAGCAGTTTTTAGACGCATTGTGCTGTTTGTTTGATCTGAGTAGCGCCATACCAAAAAAAAATAAATACAGAATCTTCATCCAGAATGATGTAGCAGCTTTAGGTCCTCTCATTTTAAAATCGAAAAAGCCCATCAGAATGGCTTCTATTTCCAAGAATGCCCTTGCCACATCATTTTTTAGATTAATTCTGTATAACAATTTTGTTTGTAGATCCTTTCCCCTTTGATTTTGATAGACACAAGTTAGGAACTATTATGTATAATGCTCTCCAATTTTGATAGTTCATGCCAATTCTGTAGCATGGTATAGTCTAAATCAATTTTCATGTTCATCTTCTAGACTCTTGAAACTCTAATTTGCAATGCTATTTTTTATGCAACCTATTTTTAAAAATCAAATTTACTTTTTGGTAAGCAGTCTTGATTTGTGCATAATAATATTCACATGCATTTTTGTATTGCATACATATTCATCTTCATAAATATATATTTGAAGCAGATGTGATTAGAACAGAAGACGGACATATGTACATGTAATTTTTTCAATTTTCTTGTTATCGAAAAAAAATTAATTTTCAAAATTTTTAACAAATATTTGGAGACTTTCAAAAGTAAACTTAAAAATCTGAAAATTTGCTAGTTGTGACAAATAATAATTCAACGCAATATCTTCTTTTGATTTTTCATTCAAGTACTTGGTGAAAATAAAGATGAAGACTAACTTAAACACATGAATAGACTTGTGAATTTAAAACTTGCACCTCAAATGAAGATGACCATTGCAAGCAGAGCAGTACTTTCAAGGAAAATTCTTCTTTTCATTTTCATTATTCAAGGCATGATATTGAAAAAGAAAAAAAATATATATATATACACTACAACAAAAAACAGAAATGGCGACCAAAACATGAAATTTCGTCGCTGAAAGTGCATGAAATGGCGACTAAATTGGAATTTGTCGCCGAAAAGCAGGTTTTTAGCGACTAAAAGGGTTTAGTCGCCGAACAGCATGTTTTTAGCGACTAAAAGGAAGTTTTGCCGCCTAATATAGGGTTTTCAGCGACTAAAGTTTGTTTAGTAGCCAAAAGTCACGGTTTTTAGCGACTAAAATAATTTAGTAGCGAAAAGGTATGGTTTTGGCGACTAAAAACAGGTTTAGTCGCTGATTATAGCAGTTTTGCCGACTAAAAACAATTTAGTCGCTCAAAGTGGGGGTTTTGCCGACGAAAATCCATTTTAGTCGCCCAAAGTAGTGGTTTTGGCGACGAAATTTCTGTTTTGCCTCCAAAAGTGCTGATTTTTAATTGAGAACTTGTTTTTTTAGCGACAAATAAATAATTAGTAGCCCAAAATAATACAATTAGCGACTAAAAAATGGTTTTAGTTGCCAAAAGTCGCCTAATTTTTTTTTAGTAAATAATTTATTTTTTGACAAAAATTATATTGAATTAAAAAAATTATATTTATAAATATTATTTTGTATTAATTGCGGTTAATATAGTATATAAATAATATATATTGCATATATGATCATGTGATGATGTACTGGCATAGTGGAGGGAGTGTTGTGTAAAGGGTTTGGGGTGTGCAAAGAGACGTCGCAAGTTCGAAACCTGTTGGGAGCAGCAGAGGCAAAATTTTTTTTTTTCTGAAAATACTTTCAGTGACTAAAGTGAATGGTCGCCAAAGGTATAAATAATAAAATAAAAATGAACTATTGGCGACTAACAGTTTAGTCGGCAAAGGTATAATTTCCAATAAAGAAATTGACTATTGGCGACGAAATCTTTAGTCGCTGAAGACATATATATTGGCGACTAACAGTGTTTTAGTCGCCAAAGGCATTCGCGACCGTTTATTGGCGACAACACGGGCGACTAAACTTTTTAGTCGGGAAAAGTGAAATTTTGACATTTGGTGACTAAAATAGTAATTGGAGAAAGTGAGAGAAGATAGAGATGAACGAATAGAGAGAGAGAGAGAGAGGCACAATTGTTTCTATAAATTGTATATGTCTATTACACAAAGAAGGCACTCTATTTATAGAGGATGCCTTGGATGCCTATGAACAATAACATAATGCTACACTAACATATGCACTAACATAATGCTACACTAACATATGCACTAACATAATGCTACACTAACATAATGCACTAACATAATGCTACACTAACATAATGCACTAACATAATGCTACACTAACATAATGACTACATAATGATACACTAATATACACTAACATCCCCCCGCAAACTCAAGGAGGGGAAGCATCAACCAAGTTGAGTTTGGAAACAAGATCATTGAAGCGGCCAGGAGGATGAGCCTTAGTGAAGATATCAGCGGGTTGATCGACGGAAGCGATAGGGAGAAGACGAACAGTACCACAGGTAACATGCTGGCGAATGAAATGACAATCAATCTCAATATGTTTGGTGCGATCATGAAAAACATCATTGTGAGCAATCTGAATGGCACTCTGATTGTCACAATAGAGAGGGGTAGGATCAGAAGAAGAAACACCCATATCAGCAAGGAGCCAGCGAAGCCAGAGAAGTTCCTGAGTAGTATCAGCAAGAGCTCGGTATTCAGCTTCGGTGCTAGAGCGGGCAGTGAGGGATTGTTTTTTGCTACGCCAAGCAAGAAGAGAGTCCCCTAAGAAGAAGCAGAATCCCGTGGTGGAGCGTCGATCCGTAGGATCCCCAGCCCAATCAGCATCGGAAAAGGCACGCAGTTCAAGAGAGGAGGAAGCAGAGAAGTGAAGACCATGGAACAGAGTGCCTTTGAGGTAGCGAAGGATGCGGAGTAGAGCAGTATAGTGGGGAGTGCGAGGAGCCGACATGTACTGACTGACAATGTGAACAGCATAGGCAATGTCAGGACGAGTTACTGTGAGATAGACAAGGCTGCCGACGAGTTGGCGATAAAGAGTAGCATCAGAGAGAAGAGTCCCATCGAGAGGAGTGAGACGAATCTGAGGATCAACTGGAGTAGAGGTAGTTTTGCAATCAGTCAGACCAGCACGAGCCAAAAGATCGGATGCATATTTGGCCTGGGACAAATAGGAACCAGTAGAATCATGAGAGACTTCAAGGCCTAAGAAGTAGTTAAGAGTACCAAGGTCCTTCATCTCAAACTGGCGGTGGAGAAACTGTTTGAGGTGGAGAATACCAGCTTCATCATTACCAGTGATAATCATATCATCCACATACAGAAGAAGAAGAGTGGTACCATGAGAAGTAGTCTGGATAAAAAGAGCAGAGTCATAGGAGCTAGAGGTGAACCCAAAATCATGAATGGTAGAACTGAACGTAGCAAACCAAGCACGAGGTGCTTGCTTGAGGCCATAGAGAGCACGCTGTAGTTTGCAAACCTGATGAGGGGGAAAAGTGGACCCAGGTGGAGGTTGCATGTAGACCTCCTCAATAAGATGACCATTGAGGAAAGCATTTTTGACATCCATCTGAAAGAGCCCCCAGTGGCGAGCAGCAGCAACAGCAAGTAAACTGCGAACAGAGGTTAGCCGAGCAACAGGAGAGAATGTCTCCTCATAATCAATACCATATTCCTGGTTGAAACCCTTGGCAACAAGACGAGCTTTGTAGCGTTCAATAGAGCCATCAGAATGTGTTTTGATTTTGTAAACCCATTTGCAGCCAATGGCAGTCTTGCCAGGAGGAAGATCAACAAGATCCCAAGTATGAGCTTTGTCCAAGGCCTGTAGTTCATCGGTCATAGCTTGCTGCCAAAGAGGATTAGTACAAGCCTCACGATAGGAGGTAGGTTCATAAGTAGAGAAGGCAGCAGATCCAACAATATAATCACGAAGATGGATAGGAGGTTGAGTGACCCGGCGTGGTCGACCCGTAGGAGGATCGGTGGGAGGAAGAACCGGTGGAGAAGGAGGTGTGGCAATAAGAGGTAGACCTTCAGGGAGAGCAGGCTGGACAGGATCAGGAGTGAGCAAGGGCGTCTCGATGGAGGAGGAACCTGTATCAAAATCAGCAGAGAAAAGATCGACAGAAGGATTAGTAAACAAGACAGTAGTGGAGAGTGCGGGTAAGTGAAAAGAGGATAGCGAGGAAAACATTTGGTGCTCCCAGAAAACGACATGGCGGGAGATACGAAGACGTTTAGAGAGAGGATCCCAACAGCGAAAGCCTTTATGTTCAATTCCATACCCAAGAAAGCAACAAAGACGAGAACGAGGTTCAAGCTTGGTGTGTTCATGGGATTGAAGTAGAACAAAGCAGGCAGAGCCAAAAACCCGGAGATTAGCGTAAGGAGGGGGAGTGCCATGCAGACGTTCAAAGGGAGTTTGATTATGGATGACAGGAGAAGGAGCACAGTTGATAGTGTAAACAGCAGTGAGGGCAGCTTCCCCCCAAAAGTTTTCAGGGCAGGAAGAAGAGAGAAGAAGGGCGCGAGTAGTGTCAAGAATATGCCTATGTTTCCGTTCAGCACGGCCATTTTGCTGGGACGTGCCAGCACAAGAACGATGAGGCAGTGTACCATGATGCTGAAGAAAGGAAAGGAAATCAGAATCCCGATATTCCATAGCATTGTCAGAGCGAAAAATTTTGATGGTTTTGGAAAATTGGGTGTGGACCATTTGGGCAAATCTATAATAAATGTGTTTAAGTTCAGACCTAGTTTTCATGAGAAAAAGCCAAGTAAACCGGGAAAAATCATCAATAAAGACAACAAAATAGCGGGATCCCCCCATAGTAGTAGTAGGGGAGGGCCCCAAATATCGGAATGGATAAGATCAAAAGGTGCAAGGGAAACTGAAGTACTTTTATTAAATGATAAAGCAGGTTGTTTGGCAAGTTGACAGGGGATACAATCGAAATTATCGGGAATTACATGACCCAACTGTCCACTAGAAACCAAAGACCGTAAGCGATTAACAGAAATATGCCCTAAACGACAATGCCAAAGATGAAAGGGAGATAATGAGGAAGTAGATGTAGGAGCAGCAATCGGAGGAGAGACAGGAACATGAAGGTGAATGAGTTCATAGAGACGTCCATGCTTACGGCCGATCCCAATAGTCTGCCCCGTCTGAGGGTCCTGTACCAAACAATTAGTAGCAGAAAATGTGACAGTTAGACCAAGTTCACATAATTGACCAATGGAAATAAGGTTTAAGGTAAGAGCAGGGATATGATAAACTTGAGGGATAGATAAAGAAGAGGTGGAAACAGTACCAACATGACGGACAGACATGAGGGAACCATCAGCAGTATGTATTGAGGGAATATGAGGAGATGAAGAGAAGGAAGAAAAGATAGTAGAACTGGAGGTCATATGATTACAACAGGCAGAGTCAAAATACCAAGAAGAGTTACCTGGGATTACAGACAAAGCAGTAGGAGGAGGTGTACCAGATGGGGAGAGAAGTTGTTTGAGCATGGCCTCTACATCCGTTGGAGAAAAGCGAGGGGTAGACGGAGCAGACGACTCAGAGAACCCCGCAGAGGTGACAGCATCAGTGTGGGGAGACTGATTCCCGGAAGCAGCAGCAGCAGTGGGATGAGGCTGATTCCTAGAAGCAGTAGTAGCAGTGTGATGAGACTGATTCCCGAAACGATGAAAGCTTCCCCGGGCAGAGCCACCGCGAGAGGAGTGGCTATTGGACGATGATCGGGATGGATTGCGAAAACAATCCTGTTGCAGATGACCAGGACCAAGTTTGTTGCAGTAGCGGCAGGATCTGACGGGGCAATTGACCAGGAGATGGGTTGAAGGAAGACCCCGATTCTGACAATAGAGGCAAGCAGTGGTCCGTTGGGTAAATGATGGCCGGTACGGAGGAGTGGCCAGAACAGAGTCCACATGATGAGTTTGAAGAGTACCGAGACGCGTCTCCTCTGATAGCAGCTCAGAAATTGCTTGTTCAAGAGTGGGCAATGGATGGCGATGAAGCAGAGAGGCACGTACGGGCTCAAAGGAGGAAGTAAGAGCCATAAGAAAATGCACCAACCTTTGCTGGTTGCGATAGATAGTAAATAAAACAGCATCTTCGGGGGTATGCCAAGTTGGTTCTGAAAGAGCAAGCTGATCCCAAACAGAGTACATTTGAGAAAGGAAGTCATTAATGGACTGAGTGGATTCTTGGCGCATGCGGTGAAGTTGGTTCTGAAGTTGATATTGGTGGGCAAGACCAGTAGTCTGGTATCGTTCTTTCAAGAAATCCCAGATGTCTTTTGCAGGAGTAGTTACAGAGTCAAGCTGAAAGCGACCAAACTGAAGACTGATGGATGTAACAGAGGTATTACGAAACCAGGTAATGATTTGGTAATTCTTACTGTCCCATTCCTCAAGTCGGTCTTCAAATGTAGCAGTAGGAACAGTAGTTTCATTAGTGTCACTGTTTTTCACCGGTTTAGTCACATCCCCGGTGACAATTTGCCAAAGCTTCTTCCCTTTTAGGAAGGAGGACATGGCTTGGGCCCACAGAACATAGTTTGAACCATTCAAAATAACGGAAATAGGATGGGAGGCATCATGACGATCCATAATACTAGTTGAATAGGGTTTAAAGTAATATGATAGACCTGTAGGAGCAAAATTAGGTAAAACAGAGTGTACCAGTGAGTCCGGAAGGTCGAAAATAACAAGGAAAGGTATGCTGGACAGAGATGATGTCAGCAAATATGTCAGCGGCGCACGTTAGCAGAGTGCAGGAAGGAACACTTTAGCAGGAAGCGGCAGTGCACGGTAGCGGCAGGCGGAGACGCGGCGCACGGTAGCGGATTCGGCGCACGCGGGTGCACAGTAGTGAAACAGCGCACGAGAGGCGCACAGTAGCAGGTGCGGCGTACGGGAGAGGCAGGGCTGACGTCAGCCGCGGGTCGTGTAGGCGCGTGTCGGAAGGGAGAAACAACGGATGGCGCGTGTGGGCGCGTGTGAGAGTGGTGGCGGAAATGGTGACGCGCAGTGGACACTTGGCGGCGCGTGTGGGCGCGTGAAAGGTTTTCTGAGGCCGGGCTTGGTGCCGTTGGAATCGTGAGGAAATTCCGAGTGGTTTGATGTAGTGCCGCTGTGGATGGGACTAAACACCAAAATCGCAAATTGCCATAAATGTAACACTGTGCTCTGATACCATGAAATAATAATTGGAGAAAGTGAGAGAAGATAGAGATGAGCGAATAGAGAGAGAGAGAGAGGCACAATTGTTTCTATAAATTGTATATGTCTATTACACAAAGAAGGCACTCTATTTATAGAGGATGCCTTGGATGCCTATGAACAATAACATAATGCTACACTAACATAATGCTACACTAACATATGCACTAACATAATGCTACACTAACATAATGCACTAACATAATGCTACACTAACATAATGCACTAACATAATGCTACACTAACATAATGACTACATAATGATACACTAATATACACTAACATCTACAAAGGTGAGAAGAGAGCATGAGTGTAAGAGAGTAGAGAGTGTGTGAGTTGAGTGAGAGAGGTATCCTCCTCTATTGTAATCTTTATTTGTTTTAGCGGAAATCTCTTGTTTTCTCCGTGAATATAGGCATTGAGACCGAATCACGTAAATCTTATGTGTCATTATTGTGTAGTTTATTTTGGTAGTTTAAGTGGGTTGGCCTTAAAACCCAACATGCATTGCATACATATTCATTTTCATAAATATAAATTTGAAGCAGATGTGATTAAAATAGAATGTACGCATGTATAAATAATTTTCTCAATTTTCTTGTCATCGAAAAAATTAATTTTCAAAATTTGTAACAAATAAGAAAATGATGACTTTTAAAAGTAACTTAAAAATATGAAAGTCTGCTAGTTGTGACAAATAATACTTCAACGACAAAAATCTTCTTTTGATTTTTCATTCAAGTACTTGCAAAAAATGAAGATGAAGACTTTTTAAAACACATTACTAATTTGAATCCTGCACCTCAAATGAAGACGACAATTGCAAGCAGAGCAGTACTTTCAAGGAAAATTCTTCTTTTCATTTCATTCAACGCATATTAAAAAAAGAAAAAAAAAATTATATATATAATCTATATGAAGAAATAAGATTTTTTTTATTTTTTTTTATTTTATAGATACAATTGATTTTTGTATATTATGTGCCTAACTCTATAATTACTTTTAATGTACCTAATAGGTAAATATTAGATATAATGTGATACACGTGATTATATCAATCTTATTTTGTGATGGAAAACACAACATATTTAGATAATTGGAGAGACAAGACTTGACCACTTAATCCACATTTATGATATTTTTTGCATGGAAACAAATTTTTTTTGTTCACCCCTCCTTACCTATGGGATTTAAACATATCAAGGCACATTTTTGGTGAAAATAACATTACAATGTATAAATTAATCTTCTATTAAATAGATTATTTGTGTCAATTTGGTATAAAGCGACACTAATCTAAATCATTTATTATTTGTGTTGAGGTGACACGTCATAATTATATCTGAATTAGAAAAAATGATCCATTATAATTTACTAATGCTTCAGGTTATAGCATACTCTAAACTATATAATTGCAACGTATCCCTTTTCTTCATTTTTAAAGAGTTTTTAATGTGTTATGGTTTTTCACATTAATATTGTTAATGTACATTGTATAATTTACCATCACCTACCACACACTTACCATCACCTACCACACACTCACCTACTACACTCACCTACCACCACCATCCACAACACCTACATCTATATAAGGAACCATTTGTAATAGACAGAAAATCATCAATACAATCAATCAATAATATCAATAGATACATTTATTCTGTATTTCTCTCTTCATACATTGAATTTGTCATGGTATCAGAGCGGGTTTAGAACCTAATATTTTCGCTTCCCCGGCGGGCGGCAACCTCACCTTAGCCGCCCGCCGGACCTCAATCTAGTCCACTAAAATTCCCTACACATACCTTCATTCTTCTTCACCACCTCGCCAAAGCAAACCCAAAATCCCTCTGGGAAATTTCGTCGAACACCATGTCTGCAACAATGATGGTTCAAAACACACACAGAGCACCCACCATGCTTCCATCTCCCTCTCCTCATCATCAATCACCGCCGCTGCTGTAGGCCCTGCTCCACTCATGGTGCATCCAAAAGCCCCAGCCTCCATCCACCATCTTATCCGACGGCCTCTACGACAGCTAGAAGTGGCTCTGCCCTTTGCGCTGGATCAGCGAGCTCGCACGGCCTACGCACCTCATGTCTGTCACCGGAAGCCTCGCCACTGCTTCCAGCCGTGACTGCTCACTACCGAGCCACCACCGCACCGCTGAGAGTTCATCGGCCTCGACCATCACCGCCGCGAGGTAGAAATCAAGGTGGAAGTAATCCTTATCACGGAGGTGCAGTGGCACGGGGTACATCACCATCGTCATCCTACCGAGCACCGCCACCGGCACCATTACCTCCACCACCTCCTCCTCCTGTCATGTATCCACCTTATGGGTACGCAGCTTCCTCACCAGATTATGGGTACCCTAGCCAGCAAAGCACACGTCCTCGTGTTTCCTTATCCTGCGCCACAGCACATGATGCCCCTCCTGGACCTTACCACCCAACTGGCCACACGTGGATTCACCATCACCATACTGGTCGCGCCTACTGCCCTAGCCAGGAAAGATTCCTATACATAACACACCCCAGACACATGCATCCAGCCATGCACGGGTTCTTTCTCTCTCTCTCTCTCTCTGCAAGTTCAACCAGCCTTCCATGGCTCCCTCCCTACGTTTCTATCAGAAGATGATATGGATGATTCTTGTACCACCACTATTTCTACTCAGCCAAATTTGTCTGACATTTTATCATATTCACATACACACACACAACACCCACGTGATTTCCCACTTTTCTTTTCTTTACAAGGGCCACCCACACACACACACACACACACACACACACACAAAACCCACTTTTATTTTATTATCTACTTCACATACCCACCATGCTCCCTTTCTTTTTCTTTTTTATTATCCACCCATTCTTCCAAATCCATGTGCTCACTGACCAAAAAAAAAAAAAAAAAAAAAAAAAAAAAAAAAAAAAACAAACAAACAAACATAATCATCACTTCCACCACATCTTTCCCATACCCACTATTTTTTAAAACCCATCTTTTCCCCTACCCCATATATATATATATATATATATATCTCTTTTTTTTTTATTATTTTCTTTTATTTTATTGTTTTTGTTTTGTAAAGAGGGGCACACGTCAACTCAAACATACAACCAAAAAAAAAAAAAAAACAATTTACAAATTTGCCCAACACTCATATTTTATTCATATCAGGGGCTCACCCCGATCACCATTTTACATCAAAAAAAAAAAAAAAAAAAACAAACAAACAAACAAACAACAACCACAACAAACAAAACAATTTGTTTTTTTTTCTGCAGCCGGCCACCAACCGACCACACTTCTTCGCCTATTCCGCCGGCCTTTTCTTCTTGCCTCCGTCCTGGGCGGCCCTTGCCGGTGTTGCCTCCATATTTCCCACTCCACTGGGCAATATCACTACTCCCTGCTCCTCCACTGCAGCATATGGCGGACCTCCAAATCGGAACATCACGGTGGCCTTCCGCTTCAGCTCCTTGTTTTCTGCCCTTAGCACGCTTATATCTGCTCGCGCATCCTTATACATGCGTTGGAGCAGAGCCAGCTGGGAGTTTAACTGCTGCACCTCATTTGCCCTACTCTGCAGCCGGTTCGACAAGTTTGTCACCGCAGTCATGATTTCCACACATGACTTCAATGTATACTGATTGGCTTCCACATCCGACTGCACTGCCATTCTTTGCTCCACAGACCGCATCGGAAAGTTCAACGGAGCAAACCCTGGGGCGCCTGGTTGAGGTTCACGGGACACCGCACCCGTTATCTCTCTTGTTGACTCGTTGAGGTCGGGAAAGAGAGTCAGCAGACCACGGGACGACGAAGCCATCTCTCGCAACAGAGTGTTACAGACTATCTCTCTCAGCACAACGAAGCGTTTTTTTCAGAGGTTTTTCTTCGTAAGTTGTTTGTCTTCTGCCTCGGCCTCAGGCTCCATCTTGGTTAAATAGCCGAGGCAGCCACGCGCATCGCGCGCCTCTGACGCCAGACAAACGGGCACGCCAGCCAAGGCACTCACGTGCCTCGCCATCATATCTGGCACGCCTTTTGATGCATCGGGCACGCCTTTTGATGGCACGCCTTTTGACAGATTGAGCACACCTTTTGAGGGCACGACTTTTGAGGGCTCAATATCTACATCCATGTATATTTTTTGGGCAGCCTATATACACACTCATGCAGTGTCTTCTATACCGGTCGGCTTTATCAATCCCTTTGTTTCAACCTCAAATAGGTTTCTATCTTTACACCTATTTGAGTTTGAGGGGGGGGTTATACACAGTATCATGTATAAGTCGCTCATGGCGCACTGTGCACCACCACAACTTCTGCTACACCGGTCCGACATGACCCCGTAAACTGTCTGCTACAACGGTCCGACATGACCCCGTAAACTGTCTGCTACAACGGTCCGACACGACCATACCGTGTCTTCTACAACGGTCTGACACAACCATACAGTGTCTCCTATCCCATTTTTAATTTTATTTGTCAGCTTATTTTTCTGTTTTGTTACTCTCTCCAAACTCAAGTTGGCTAGTACCTATCCTCCTTGGGTTTGAGGGGGGCTGTTAATGTACATTGTATAATTTACCATCACCTACCACACACTCACCTACTACACTCACCTACCACCACCATCCACAACACCTACATCTATATAAGGAACCATTTGTAATAGACAGAAAATCATCAATACAATCAATCAATAATATCAATAGATACATTTATTCTGTATTTCTCTCTTCATACATTGAATTTGTCAAATATAAGCCATTTTACACATGTAGAACGTAAGCCATTCATATATTTATACAATTTTACACTGTTTGATCTAGAATCTTAAAGTAACTTTAACATAGTTTGCTAAGTTTTGAACTCTAAATTTGTCCAATAAATAGATTTCTTGAAGAGAAAATAACAGTTAACTTATTTTTCTATTTATATAAAAAAAATCCATAAATACATAATATTTTTGTAACAAATTAATGTATACTAAATAAATCATGTTTATTTAAAAATTCAAATACAACTCGTGCATAGTGCAGATGAAAAACTAGTTCGAGGTATACTTTTCATAGTATTAATATGCCGCGTAGAAAATTGTAATCTTTATAATGAAGTTCAACAATTGATGTGCATGTGTGTCGTATGTGCAATTGTGTTGTGTGTACTCCCTTCGTCCTAAATTGATAATCCTTTTTAAAAATTCAAACTTTTTAAGGAGACATAATTATTATATTTTGAATTCAAATTTTAAAGAATAAAATTACAAAAATATCTTTCTATTCTCATTTTTAAATACATTTATAATTACTTTATAAGGGATAATTTTTTTTAAATTTAAAAATTTTGACTTTTCAAAGTGAATATATATTTTAAAATAATAAAAAATAAAATAATAGACCAATAAAATAGAACGGAGAGACTATGTATTTATCAATTTATTATATTTTTCATTCTAAAATTGTGGTGGATATTTTTTACATTTAATATTATTCATGGATTTCATTTTCATTCTCGTGCAAGAATAGTAGAGACTTGCGGTCAATTATGACAACTAGAAATCTCCAAACTTCTACGTAAACATTTTACATAGGGTATGACAACTGGAATTCCACGTAAACATTTTACATAGAGTGAGGGAAATGTTTATGAATAAAAGAAATAACGGAAATTATAAATATACGTTTTGAGATTTGATTAAAATACAAATTGTCTCTAGTAGTTTTAGAAGAGGTTTCTAATTTTATGATAAATCGTCGCTTTTATTAATAAATCATCTAGTAATTAACATTTTTTAATGATATTAAAAACATTTCAATTAATAATTTAGGTAATTTTATTATTGTATAGCAGAGTAATTATGAATTTTATTTTTTTAATTAATTCTATTAAATAAAAAATTATAACAATAAATATTTATAATTTTCCAAACTACAAGAGATAATCTGTATTTTAAGCAAATCTCAGAAAGTATATTTGTAATTTATCATAAGAAATATATATAAACTTAGAAACTACAGAGTTTAAAAAAAAAAAAAACCATAGCTTTACAGAAAAACTCTTCCTCCTCCCTCCTCCCCTCTGCCTCCTCCTGGCGCTGCAGTTGCTTCTATGGCTGACAAAAACATCGGCGCAATCTTATGCGAAGCCTGGTTGTCAAGAATACTGCGGAGATGTTAGAATTCCATATCCTTTTGCTTCAGTATAGATTATGATAAATATATATTATTACTAGGATGGGAAGATAAGGTATAGTATTTTGCTTCAGTATATTTCTTAAAATTACTCCTTCTATCTGACATTTCTTCTGATTTTTTCTATTTCTATTTTTATTGTGATTGATTTTTACACTATTTTTCTTGCAATTAATTTGATTTTGATTTATTGTGGTGTCCACCATTATTTTTTATTGGTGGAGAAAATTTATCATCAAATGTATTTGTTATTTGTTAACAGGCTGGTGGGTTTGAATTTCTGGTGGGTTTGAATTTGTAATTTTTGATAAGTTTCCACATGAATTAAAATTATGTTATTTCTATCGATAATTAATACGCACATGACCTATTAAAAAATAAGGGTAAATTATATTTACACCCTTGGAGATTTGAGTTTAATATATATCACTTTTGACGTTTGAAGAATTATACTAATTCCCCTGTCATTATAAATATTTAGACGGAATTAACGTTGGTATCAAAAAGACATTGAATTCATATATTTTCTCTTTTCATACTTGGCTTTGCTTTACTTTTTCTTTTCTTTTTTTCTTTCCTTTACTTTACTTTTTTTTTTTAAAATGTGATTTTCTCTATTTTTCTATTAGGAGTTGTTGCCTTTTATATAAGTAAGAGGGTTTGTGAAATGAGACTATTAACTACAGGAGTATGAATGTAATTTCTATAACGTCAAGGGGTGAGATGTAATCGGACCCAATCTCAAGGGGTGTCAATGTAATTTACCCGAATAATTAATACTAAAATAATTAGTTTGTTTTGACATGTTATAGTTTGGGCTCAGCTTCTGGATTAAATAGTATTGTTTTGGTTCGTGAAATCTGTTGCCGTCTGAATGATGTGAACTGTTCATATTTTGAATCACAACGTGTAAATCATTCATGAAAAAAATCAAATTAATCTAATAATCGTAATCACGTTAATTCATTTCATTTATTTCTTAAAAAATAAATGATCAAGTTTTTAATATTATTTGTCATTTATATTTTGTCATGAGCTAACATAATTATAATAATTTAATTTTTTTTCATGAATAATTTATATATCGTGGTCTAAAAAGAAAAAAAACTCAAATCATTGAGATGAGACCCGTAACAAATTCCCATAGCGAGCCCTGCTGGAGACCCCCAGCAGGGAAGGACCCCCAGCACCCCCACCTCCACGTGGGGGGCTGGCAATGGCCAAAAACTTAAAAAAAAAAAAAAAAAAAAAATTGTTTTTTTTTGGACCAATCAGTGAGGACCCCCAGTACCCCCACTGGGGGTCTCAAGCTTTATTCTTCCCATAGCCCAAACAACACAATCCAATCGAAGCTTATTTTTTGGGTGTTACTTTTCTAATTGCCTTCATAATGGCTAAAGTGAGTTTTTTTTAAAGGGAAATAGATATTTCCACCGAGTTAAAGTTTTTCTAGCAAAATAGGTTTTTCAACCAATAAAGTGGTTGTGAGAAAAATCAGAAGAATTATATGTTTATTTTTAAATGTGAGTGATTAAATCGTACCTTTTTTTTAATGGTTAAAATATTTTTTTTTGGTAATTTTACTTGTTGAAAATAGAGGAACAGTTTATATTGAAAATAAATTAAAATATTAAAATTTAAATTGATAAAATAAAAAACTTATGATTGATTTTATTATAAAAGTCAAACCTTAGGATTTTTTTTGTAATTTTTCTATTTAATTTTTTACTTTTTTAAAGCCAAAAAAATTAGTTTAAAAAATAAAAAAATAAAAGTAGTTGCCATTTTCGTACAATTTGTTTGTGTCTACTGACCGGACAAAGGAAGGTGCATTTGTGCTTCGATGAACCCAACCCAGCAACCTTATGTGATGCGGGTGGCCCACTTTGCTTTTGACCCAGCCCATGGCTCAATAATTAAACTTCCATAATGATTGGTGGGCGGAGAAGTATTTGATTTGGAAAATTCTAAATATACCCAAAAAAAACAAAAATAAAAATAAGAATGAAGTAATAATATCATTATTGTAAATAAATCTATCTTCAATGGTGTTTTATTTTACAACAATGCTAGGTGGTCCGAATTTTCTTGACTCGAAATACCAAAAACGATGTCGTTTTAACTGTAAAATTACGTCGTTTTAATACATTCTAACCATTCGAACTATTCAAATCACACAAATTCCACCCACCAAACAATTTTCTTTATTTTAAAGTGAAATATCCATAATCAACCATTATATAAATTTCAATGCCATTCACTTGTTTGAAATATCACAAACCATGTTAAGTGGGTGGCTCACTTTGCTTTTGACCCAGCCCATGGCCCAATTATTAAACTTTTGATTTTGAAAATTTTAAAAACAATTTTTGAATTTTTAATTTATATTCACTAAATACTAAAAAGTACAAAATATATATATATATATATATATATATATAAAACTGCAATACATATTCATATTTATTGAATTTTTAAAAATTACTTCACAAATATTTTACTTTTTTAAGTACTTTGATATATCTTATTGGACAACTTATTACTGGATGTGCAAAATATGTTAAATCTTGTACTTTCTCAAAAAAAAAAGAAAAAGAAAAAGAGTTAGGATTTTTTTTTTATAACCAAAATGAGTTTTTAGCTGATAAATAGTTGTAAGAAAAATCATAAGAGTTATACGTATATTTTCAAATATCATGTGAGTAAATTGTACATGGATATAGATGCACGATTTAGCTTTCACAATTTATTTATAATTTGGATTATTTGGTGTAATATTTTTGAGTTGTTTATATTTTTTTATTATAAGAGATTATGTTAGATTGTTTGATATAAATTTTGCTTATAGTTTATTATTTAAAATTTAGTTTTTATTTTTTTAAAGCTAAAAATTAATTTAGTTTTAAAAGAAAAAATAAAATAAAAAGTACTTGTCATTTAAAGGAAGGTGCATTTGTCATTTGAAGGAAGGTGCATGTGAGGTGAGTGGCCGACACGGCATTTGCTCTTGCTTTGGGCCCATGGC
Organism: Camellia sinensis; assembly: GCF_055761805.1. Taxonomy (NCBI): domain Eukaryota; kingdom Viridiplantae; phylum Streptophyta; class Magnoliopsida; order Ericales; family Theaceae; genus Camellia; species Camellia sinensis. The sequence goes on along the minus strand of NC_138969.1, from coordinate 5,143,762 downwards.
TCAATTATTAAATGGAAAATAATATCAGTTGAAAGATGAAGAAAAAAATTACAGATTAATGGTAAAAAAATAGTATATTTCCATAAAATTATACTTAAATGACTTAGATGCACAATCTAAAGGTTACAATCTTACCTAGAGTCTTCAATCAGTTAGATACTTACACAATCTTGAAGAATTTAAGCCAAAGCCTTCAATTTCTTTTCAATTCCTACACTTTCTCTCTCTAAAAGTGAACTCACTCTCTCTCTAGAATACAACCTCAGATTTTAGCACTCAACAATGGGCAAAGATGAGCTCAAATGAGCTTAAGGGCTCATATATATAGTTATGATGCGATAATACATTAATTAAAACATAAGACTTACCAAACGTAACTTAATTAATTAGACTGAATTAATTTTTAATAAAGTTTGCCATAACATTCTAAAAATTTTAAATAACATATTCAAGTAACCAATTCCGGTTTCGGATGCCAATAAGACTTTCAATTTTTAGATCAAAGCAGAATTCACAATAGATATTACTACGAATAACAGATAGAAAGTCAAATAGCATGCAAAATTCACAATAATCACATAATTTATTTTAACCCCTTCATTAGCATCCTGAATTACAGATTAGTAGTTAATTACAGATCGGGGTTGTTACATAGACCATCTCTAGCAATAAGCAATACCATCCTTCACCGATAACTAAGGACAAAACTCTAGACGTCAACCATATAATCCGAAATATAAATGCATCCTTGATAATTCCATATTCCCTCTCAACGCAAGCCTGCATGTTTTATAAAAGAGTAATTAGTTCCACTTATTTGAAAATATAATCTTATTACTCCCAAATCCTAATTAACACCACAATGACCATATGTCACGACCCCAAACCGCCCCTAGTAGTTTGGTGCCGTGATGGCCAGTAATCCGAGATTACCGAAGGCCAACTTACAAATTTCACACACAATAGAGTATAAATATATGGGGCTCACAAGTGCGGAAGCGATTTACACAAACAGATTAGTCCATAAGAGCTGTGCATAAGTCGAATGAGGCAACAATCATTCACATATGGGTTATAACTTAATTACAAACAAGCAAAGTGCAGGTTACATTTTTCGTATTAGCACAAGGCTCCACAAGCCGACATAAACAAATTGTACGAATTACAGGTCTAAGTACACAGTCTGCCAGGTTGCCGACATCTTATTTGCCGACATAACAATTATACAAAAACATACATCTTGATCAAAAGGCTTCTCAGCCGACGTGTTCGAAATACAAATATTACAAGTCGAGAAGCATGATTTTCAAGACTGCCGACATAAATGCAGGTTAAGCCGACATAAACAAGACCCAAAACAAGCTCCAGAAATCACATCTAGGCGTCACTGCCTTCTTGTTCATCACCTACATATATATAGAGAGGGTGAGCTTGGATACTCAGTGAATGGCATAAATAATAAAAGGGTTTGCATGAATAATAGCCGAAATCCTTTCAAAACAATACAAGACAAAACTCTATATATATATATAACAAGGAATGGACCTCGTCCATCTAACAAATCTTCACAGTTTCAAGGGATACGTACTAGCATCACATATTACAAATAATAACATTTCGGCAAACATATCCACGCGGTAGACCGTCCGTGGCAAAACAAGACAAAGCAAGATAGGCATCTCAAACAAGGGTGCTACAAAAGTTTAGAGTCCTCTAGCACAAGGGACTTTCAAGACAAGATGTGCTGCGAAAGTTTAGAGTCCTCCAGCACGAGGGACCTATGTTGTGAGGCCCGTAGCCCTTTAACACTAGAGTACAAATCAAGGGTGCTACGAAAGTTTAGAGTCCTCCAGCACGAGGGACTTCAAAAATGAGATGTGTTGCGAAAGTTTAGAGTCCTCCAGCACGAGGGACTTTCAAACGAGATGTGCTGCGAAAGTTTAGAGTCCTCCAGCATAAGGGACTTTCCGAGAAGGTTGTCACAACATGATCATACTTGATATACAAAACAGGGACAATTATTCATGCTTAACAAACACTTTCAAATCAAGCAAAGCAAAGTCTTTATCAAAACGTATAACATAGCTTTATTAAAAATACCACTCACCTAGTTCTTCAAACAACGGGGTCAAGGCAAGTCCAAGTCCTGACAAACACATGGCAAAGTCCATTGAATGCACTACTCAAAACGAGTCTAGCTTACATACAAATGACCTCGGCATTCTTAAAAAACTAAGTCAATCAAATCGAAACACAGTTTCTTATCTTTGGAAAAACACGCTGGGCAACTACCAGGTCTAGGCCGAGGTCCCACACCTCCTCGCTGAGGTGTAGCCTCGATGGCCACTTTCAAAAGCGAAGTCGGGAAAATCTGGGTTTCCCTCTTGATAAACATGAAGGTCATGAGCATGAAGAAGATGAACGCAAAGATCAAAACCTGCTATACAAAAGCTGAGATTTCATGCTATAATTACAAAAACGTGGACCTGGGTACCCACACTCAAGGATCTTATCAAAACAAACACAAATACATGAGCCTCGATGCAAACTTTCAGATCAAACGAGGCTTTTCTTCAAAAACACATTAAAACCGTTTTCTCTTTCTAAAACCAACTTTAAATCGATGAATGGTGTGTAGAACAGGTTTGATCGTGCAATGCAGCTAGATGATGAATAAGAACAACAAGGATAGGTTAATATTCTAACCTCAAAACTCGAATCTAACGGCTTAAGCTCTAACGATCAAGCTTGGAAGTCACCCTCTCGAGCTCAAACTTCTCCTCCTTCTCTCTAGAGCTTCTCTCTCTAAAAAGGCAAGATTGATACAAATGATATGCTTCACACGACAAACACTGACTTAATCCCTCTGTCGGGACACGTGGCATCGGCTGATTCGCTCAACTCAAAAAGGTGACTGACTTGACAAGACAAGACCAAGACAAAGCGTACTCAGCAAGCTAGGCGGCATGAACACACCGGCAAGAAACGACATCGGCTAACAACAAGACTCTGGAAATCAAAGGGCAAGGACATCGGCTTGGAAGGACAACACTTGACTAAACTGTGCCACACCTTGGCCTAGATGTGCCACACCTCGGCCTAGGTCATACCACTCCAGGACAAGGTCACTCAAGTGTAAAGGTAACATCTCGGCCTAGATAATACACATCTCGGCCTTGGTGATTCACACCTCGGTCTAGATGATGACATCTCGGCCAATATGCCAGGGTGAAGATGGAGGTCAACCAAAGGGGTTCGGAGATAGTTCTAAGTGACAAAGGTTTCAAAGGTGTCTAGGCTTAAGATGACCTCGGCAACACACCAGGCAAGAACAAAGTATGCAAGTAATCATTCAAGCAAAACAAGACAAGATTTGCAATTGTACATATTAACACAAGATCGTCCATAAATGTATGCCAGTATGACCAAGTCAAAATGAGGGTTGTTACACCATATCCACCAATGTTAGTTCAAAACACCAATTATTCATAAACCACATCACATCCCCATTTCTATTCAACATTAAACTTCTCTTTGATATTCCAAATTCATAAACGATATACCAAGCCTTTCTAATTTATATCCTAAACATTATTTGTAACCCACAACCAATCATATACAAATCCACAATCTCACCATTTTAAACCCAAAACCACCCATATGCTTTTTAACAAAATCCAACACTAACCATGCTTTTAAATGTAATGAAAATACCACAAGTCTATCTATAAAGAGGTATTGAAGAGGAGCTCAATAATCCCTACGTCTTGAAGCAAAGAGGAGAAAAGCCGAAAATCCGCCGATGACGAAAATACGATCCGCTCAGATCAAAAGGAAGCCCTCGTGACCCTCTATGTTTTGATATATTTGTCGCGACCCGATCCCGCCCCAAGGATTAAGGTCATAATCGGCCAGCAATCATGAGATTACTTACGGCCTCAAACAAAATCAGACATATATTAGGAGCCAAACAGAAGCAGACTTAAAAATTTTGTCCAACGAGCTATGCTTACATGGTAAAACAAACACTCTAGAAATAGTTTATAATAACTCACACATGAAGTCAAAATTAACATCTTATGTGTTCAAGAACTTTCAACATGCAATCAGCCAGACAAAAAGCTTATATACAAGGTGATCCAACATATTCACCAAGGTAACAAAAGGGAATCAAAAATAAAAGAAACAAAACAAAGTCTCATGCGTGAGACGTTCGGGTTGACTCCACAAAACTTGACTCCTCTCATGTCTTTCACTAGGGCTGGGTTTGGACATCTCTTTGCTCACCTACACACACATAAATGAAAGTGAGCGATAGCCCAGTAATTAATATCAAAATAAAAAAGTACATGAATGAAATTTGTAGCAGTCATATCTTACGGCCTATGGCCCATTCATGATTCTATCTAATATATCAAACGACCTCAGGCCTAAACGTATCAAATAGCCTCAGGCCCGATTTGTTCGTGTCAAATGGCCTTCGGCCCAATCATTAATGTCAAACAGCTTTTGGCCCAATCATTCTTGTCAAACGGCCTTTGGCCCAATTTTTTTTTCAAACGGCCTTTGGTCCAATCATTCTTTTCAAACGGCCTTTGGCCCAATTATTCGTTTCCATATTCGTATTTATGTGTGTCACATATCTGTGATCATGATCATATTCGTATTCAATTAGTCTTATGCAAAAGGTTGATTTATCCACAATTCAAAATACAAATCCATAAGGCTCATACAGAAGTAACGTTTGGAAAATAACGTACTTGAATATATCTTTAATAAGATATTACTCACAGTGATCTGCCGGATGATTTGCCCTTGTGCTTGACCCTATACATTTCATAAACATAATGGGTCACAAGCGATTCAATCCGTTCTTAATTTATATATCCCTCTTAGGCTTCTTTCTTATCCTTTTAACTTATTTATAATGTTCAATGCATGCCTAAGAGTGCTTAGAAATGAAAGAGAATGGAAAAAAAAAAAAAAAATATCATAAAACACTTTTTCAAAATTTCTGAAATAGGGATCTCTGCTCGAGCACACCTTTGGCCGCTCAAGCGGACCCGTTTGGTCTGCAAAAGTACTGGTTGCCTCATTTTTGCGCTTGAACATGACTTTGGACGCTCGAGCTGAGAGTCAAAACATGTGATAGGGCACTTGAGCGTAACTCCTCACGCTCGAGCGGACATCAATGTCTGCAAAACTTCTGGGAGTTAAAATTTTACGCTCGAGCGACGCATTCCCTGCTCGAGCAGACTTGACGAATTCTGGAATTTCCAGCAAGCTGTTTGAGCTTTAGATTTGCATTTAAATTGATGCAACTTGCATGTTAGGACCCACAATTCACTTGTATAAACACTAAATTTACAATATTATGAAGCTTAATTCCCATGAATCAATTACATGCATACTCAATTTATACCAAACTTATTTCCAATATATCAAATTCATGCAACCAAAACTTATACCTCTATGAATTGTGCTTGTATGTGGAATATAACTTCCATTCTCAACTTAGGTGATGTAAAAGATGATCAAAGGCATGAATCTTAATCAAAATTCAACATGGATCCTATGTTTCATACTCAAATATACAAATTCATGGCAATCTTTCACATGCATGCTTATAATGACTTCAAATTCACCAAACTCAACTCAATTCATGTTCTTGATTACAATTTATCTTTGAGTTCACATAATTACAACTCAAACACGTGAATTCATGTCTAATTATTCACCTAAAGGCTCAAATCTTCCAATTCCTAGCTAGTTCTTGAGCCTAGATTCCAAATTTCCAAGCTTTTAGTTCAAAGCTCTAATTTGTGCTCCATTTCTCTCTACAATTGGCTCACTCTCTCTCTCTCTCTCTAGAGTGAAATCTTAGCCAAGTTGTTAAAAAAATGAGCTCAAGGAGTACACTTAAGTGTATATAGGCCTATTTATAGGATTGCCTAATCAAATTTGATTAAGGCTAGGTAATTGTGCTTAATTCAATCAGTTTAATCTAATCATTCTGATCCAAATTAGTTTCTAATTAAATTTCACCATAGGCTCTAAAAATTACGCTAATCACAATGGCATACTCAATTTCGGTTTCTGTGGCCGATTAGGTTTTCAATTTTTAGTTTATAACAGTAAGTTGAACAGATTTTCCTATGGTAAACAGATATAAGGCCAAAATCACATATAATCATGCAATTAACACTCAAATTCAAATTAATCACATAATCACAACATAATCATGATTAATTAACTTAACACAAGACAGGGTTATCACACTATAGGATATAGTGATCCCGATTTTGACCCGGCTCTTGTGATGTTCCGGACTCGGGTTTGATGCTTTCATATTGTTGTCTATCTCTTTCTTTCCTTGTATATCTTTGAAATTGGTCTTTGGGTTGTTGTGGTTATGTTTGGAACAGGTTGGTTGCTTAGTTTTCAAATTTTGTATTGCCCAGATTTTTGGTCTTACGCTCGAGCGACCATTTTTGCGTTCGAGTGGGCTCTGTTAATTTTGGTCCTCCGCTCGAGCGGGAGTTGCAAACCCTCAGTACTTTGCATGTTTGCAAAAGTGCTGGAAAAGTGTTTTTTACGCTCAAGCAACGTTTCCTAAACTCGAGCGGGTGTGCACTCGAGCGTCTTTTCTTGCGCTCAAGCGGGATGTCTATTGTCTGCAAGAAATGCTGGATGTGCGTATTCTACGCTCGAGCGGGTCACTTCTTGCACTCGAGCAGAACAAAAGTTTATGTTTGACGCTCGAGCGTCAAACTTTCCGCTCGAGCGGACTGTGCGTATATCAGATTCTGAAAGTGATATTTTACATCACTTTTTCAGCTCTCTCTCTCTCTATAACTTTCCAAAGACGTAAATCCACACCATCTCTCTCTAAAATACACTCTCTCTCTCTCTCTCTCTCTCCAGATTTCCACCTAGATCTAGTAATCTATTCACTCTTATTCTTTCATTAAAAAGGTGGAACTCCTCAAGCTCTCTATTTTGATCCGCATAGATTGTGATTTTGGCTCGTTTGAAGCCTCTCCATCTTCTCCTTTGAGCTTCCATGCTTGAGGTAGGGACATTTTACACCTTAATATGGTTTTTAACCTAGGTATTTGTTGCTTGGTATAAATGGTGGGATTTGGGAGGATTTGAGTAAAGTTAGGGTTTGAATTCAAATTTGAAAGAGGGGTTTTCCAAGTTGTTTTTACAAAATGACAATGGGGCTTGTATATGAGATCCTCTAGTGTTAAAATGGTGAAATTTAGCCTTTGGGTTGATATTTGAAAAAGAGGGAAAGTTGCCTTATTTTGAGTTGGATAATCAAATTGTATAAATAATGAAATTGATATGGGAAATGTGAAATTGGAAGGATATGTGAATGAATGGTGTAGTTGGATTTGTTAAATCACTCACCTATGGAAATTTGATAAATTATCTGTTTAAAAGATTGTATATCTGTCTAGAAATATCTGTTTTGGGCTATCGGTGGAGGATAGCTATGATTGTTGTAGAAATTGCATGAGGATTAGGTAAATTGAAACATATCATTTAAATTGTGTTATTGAATATGATGGTATGATTGAAACATTGAATATGTGTTGTAGATAGTCATTGTATATGACGATATTTTAATACATTGTATGTGTATAATTGTTTGGGAGAAGAAATGGGATGTACTCCATTGTTTGGGAAGAGATAGGGGATGGACTCCATTTAAAATTAAGTTGGCTGGAGTGTCTAGGGTGAAAGTCCCGAAATTTTATATATATATATATATAGGTGCTGATTCCCTCAGAAGAGAATTCCGTAAAATAGCAAAATAGAAGTGTTGGAGTAATGATTGTATTGAATTTGTGAACTGTTGAGTTGTAGGCTCATTTTGGTTGGTTAGATAACAATGAATTTGGTTAATGGATTTACCTGAAATAAATGAATGGAAATGGATTGAGTTATAGCTATCTATATTGAATGGTCAAGGAAAGAATGTAAGTTGATCATGAATATGAAACGTTTATTTGACACTTATATCTTAGTTCAACCTCATATATTGTGTTAGTTTATCTTTATTGGGCTTTGGCTCACCCTACTTGGAAAAAAACATTTTCAGGTGCTGTGACATGCTATCTTCAAGGACATAGCTTGGGAGGATTGAAGGCTGAAACCTTTATTTTTGTTACATTTGTGTTTAAATATTTATTCAGGCCGAGGGCTTAACTTGTATAGGGCTTACGACTATTTCTTTTGTTGTAACTAAGTGATATCTTGGAAAGATGTAAGCCCGTAGGGTATTTATTTTGTTATTGTTAACTTGAATTACATGTTGTAGATTCAAAATGAATGTATAATACAAATAATTCCCTTTTGTAATAGAAACTCTGATGAATGAAGTAGATCATTTTATTATGTTTATAGATATTATGGGATGGAATGTTGTATTATATTTTGGGGGCGTTACAACAGGATTAGGGTGAAGAACACAATGGATCTAGGAGAAAATGTAGATAGAAGATAAGTTTTAGAGAGAGAAACTTAAGATCTAGGATTTTGGAGAGTTTTAGAGAGAGAGAGAGAAGTGAAAAAGTGAACAAAAATATCATCTTCACGGACTGTTATACACGCAGTCCGCTCAAAAGTGAAAAGTGATGCTCAAGCGTCAGACACAAAAGCTCGCTTGAGCGTGAAAAGGTACGCTCGAGCGTGGAATACACACTTCTAGAAGTTTTGCAGACGAAGGCCCCGCTCGAGGGCAAGAAGTGACGCTCGAGCGTCCACCCGCTCAAGCGTAGAACACACTCTTCTATTATTTGCAGGTCTGCAAAAATACTGAGAGTTGACAAATCCTGCTCAAGTGCGCGAATGGCCGCTCAAGCAGAGGAGCAAAATTTATGAAGTCAGCTCGAGCGGAAGAGTCAAAATCTGGGCAACAAGTGTTTGGAAAAACAAGCAACCAACCTGTTCCAAACGCATAACTACGACCCGATAACCAAAATAAAGGGGAGACAAGGGAAACAAGACATGAATCACTATTTAGAACTATACAACCTGAGTTTGGAACACAACAAGTGACGGGTCAAAACAGGAATCACTATAACCTCTCCCCTTAAAGAATGTTGTCCCCGAAATTGAGAGGATGACAAAACACAAGGCACCCAATTGTGAAAAGAAAAACACCCACCAAAACCAAAGTTAGATCCATAGGTGGGATACCTTCCCTGGATCTCGGTCCAACACCTCGGTGCCCCAAAGACCCTTGAGCAACACCCAGCAAGAAAGAAGTTGCAATTGACTCTCTGACCCACATACTCGATGGGATCCCAATGACTAACCCAAACAACCTAACTATTTACTCTCAAAAGTCCAAACACAAACCAAGCACTCTACACTCAAACATCAAAGGAAACTACACACCCAACCAGAATTCCCCAATCAACTCTCACTAAAAGAAGGGCTACACCCACAACCACAGTTCATGGAGATAACTCTCTAGCATTATCAAAACAACCAATACCAACCCACAAGGGAAAATAAAATGCACATAACTAGTAATAAAAACCAAGCCACAACATAATTCACCCCTACAAGGTTGAACAGAACAATCCCATAATTTGGTTAAAATAACGGTTTTCTTATTATCTTCAAAGACTCATTTATCGCTTACCCCGTTTTCCTCAAAAGTTATTCAAGCTTACATCATTTTTGTTCCAAAATCTCAAGAAGACCACTTGTTTTGCAAACATTTTCTTCAAACAACTCGTGAAGTTTCAAATCTAGAGTTTTCAGTTGAAACAAATGCCATAAAAGGCCATAAAACCAAACTCACTTTCCAATTTATTTATCAACAATATCTGGTGAATCTCAACCATCACCCAATTACAGCCATCACACCCATGGTGATTCCAAACATCGTACATGTACAATATATTTAAAGACATAGTCATACATGGAGTACATCCCCTATCTCCTCCCAAACACCATACATATGCAATGTATTTAAAGATATAGTTATATTCAATGACAACGGGTGAGAAATTAGTTTCAATTTACCTAATTCTCATGCAATCTCTATCACAACAATGAATAGAAATAAATACAGTACCAAGAGATATAATACAACGTAAATAGCTTTCCCAATTCGAAAAGTCTCAAACCAACATAACACCAGTAATATTGATCGACATAATTCAATGGCGTAAAGGCGCTTACAAAATTTACACATTAACATGTTACCCTAACTCAAGAGGTTTTACATAACCACATCAATCAAACACACCCATAAGCGAGGCCCCACACCCCCAAGTAAAATTAGAAATACCCTACAACTTTACGACCATTAACTCAAACCAAATACAATTTTCGAGGTGACTATATACCAACCAACTTTGAATACCATACGACCAAACCACCAATCCTCTATTCTCACGACTCAAAGTCCAAAACAAAACACACCCCTACCTCTCAACAAGGCATATGAGACCAACCTGAGACATCACAAGCCAACCCATTTCCCAAAACATCAATATGGCATAATAAAACTAGGATTTTCAATCCTTACAATATCTAACAACACATTACAAATGAGTACAAAGTTAATTACATAACCACACCCTTTGGGTTTATAACCACATACACATAAGTACAAACAACATCCGTAGGCATACAGCCTTACATAAGATAACATCAAATGACACTACAAAGCGTCAAAACTCCTTTACACTTCCAACCTCACTACTGTCCCTGTTTGGACTACTGGAACTGGCTCTGTTCCCTCAGAGGACATCGACGCCGAACATGGCCTATCCAACCACATCAAGAACACCAAGGTGGTCCCCTATTCTGAGACTGACTCGAGGATGCCTGAGTCTGACTAGAACCTCCAAAAGACGAGTTTGAAGAAACAAAAGTAGCCTGAGGCATCAACTGCGCCTGTGCCTGAGACCTTGCCCGTCTCCTATTCTTACGAGGTCTACTACCTCTCCGAATAGTCGAACTTGACGGTATGGACTCTTCCTTCTCATCCTGACCAACACTATCGGTAACAGTTTCCACGTGAGCCGCTGCCTCTACCAAGGCATGAATAATTTCTATGCATTGCCCCGACAACTTTTCTTCGAATAACATCACACAACTTCCCCTCGAACTCAAGACAATGCCGCTCATCTGTTGCAACCAACTCTAGAGCAAATCTCGACAAACCAGCGATTCTCGCCTCAAACTATGCCAAAGAAGTGTCATCCTGGCGCAATTCAACAAACTGATTCCTCAATCTTTCCCGAGCAGAAGGAGGAAAATACTTAGCCATAAAGGCCTCAGTGAAAACACTCCATGTAGTGCCCACAGAAACTCGCGCGGACTTCTACCAACGACCGACGTCTCCCTTCAGTTGGAAACCAACCAACACGACCCTCAACTCCTTGTCTTCGACTCTGAGCATATCAAGAGTCTTGGTAATTTGTTCTAACTAGTCATTAGCCACCAACGGCTTAGGCTCCCCCAAAAACACAGGTGGATTGGAGCGAAGAAACTCCTTGGTCAACTTAAGGTGATGCCCATGGTTCCCTCATTGTGAGCTAGAGCATCTCTCACTGCTCTCATAATCTCACGTGCAACTTCCTCGCCCACAGCTGACGCTGTAGGGGCAGGCACTAATGGAACAGTTGTGCCTCTACCGACACTCCTACTTCCCCTATGATCTCTACTCTCTTGAGAAGACATCCTATAAAATCAAAATCGAAACAAACTTAGTAAACAATACGATAGCCGTGCCCAAGGCACACATTAACCCCCGCTAATTTACAAGACACACTTAGTTCCGAAACACATAATTCTATCACATAAAGACAATTAAACATTTAATCACATAATCGAATCAAGTCTACAAGATAACTACTCGCCCCAGAACTCTCAAGGAATTTCTATCAGAAACCACGTTGATCAGGTGTGTTTCCAATAGAATCTCAAAGTAAGTTCACCGGTTACAAGCATTATCCAGAAAACTTAACCCCACGCTCACACAAATGCAACACATAAAGTCCTAACACATAAGTCACCTATATGCAACGTCCTCACCAAGCATAGTAAACCCTATGGTAAAACCACCTCCCACGAGCCCAAGGTATTCAACCCAGCTCGCTCTGATACCAAGTTGTCACACCCCGACTTTTATTATCCGAATCCATTACCAAATCCATTATAATAATTCCATTTAGTTGAGAATAAACGCGGATATATAATAACGTTATCTCACGATAACAATGATGATATAAATAAAACACAGTACAATGCCCTTAGGCTTACATTGAATAACACAAATAAAACAAATGGATTTACCCTTATACAATACATGGCACTCGGCCTACAAATAAAGGGCCCCGTGGCCAACAATTAAGAGACTTCAAGTCAAGAATAATCCTCCAGCCTTGTACCTGAAAAAGTTTATCAACACGTGAGATGAGCAATAAGCCCAGTAGAGATCCCGAAGATCTTAACCAATCACAACATATAGATAAAAATGATCATGAATGCATCAAGACATACCATATAAGTAGTGTGACATTTACTATACAAAATATACTCATATAATTGTGTTTTTCTTGAAACGTTCCTCTTAACATAATTTAGTATAAAATGATTTCTTTTCTTTCTCATTTCCATCGTTACTTCCAACAGAAAATGTTTTTTAAAACCCCATTCTTTCTGTGATAAAACTTCTCATGTTAACATAAAAGAACCTCACTTAAACCACTATTCTCAAAATACAACTCCGCATGCAAACCATAAACCCCATCTAACCTCTCTATACACCATAAACATTTATGTCCCAACATATATATCTACAACCTTTCCTGACCATAGGCCCAAGGATTTTAAAAGGCGACCGGTATGAAACCATAAACATGAGAATACACTCAAACGACATAACTGAGTAATAATACTACCAGTTTCATCTCCACAATAGGAAAACCAACAACACTCCCATACATACATATCCAAAACAAGATAGCTAAAGTAACACATACTCCCAATTCCATCTCCACCAGCCTACAACACGGTTGGCAGATTCAACAATACTAATAACACATAACACTTTACCGGTCTCACCCGGAAGGAGGTGCTCCTCAGGTCATACTTTACTGGGCGCGAACCGGAAGGGAACGAAGAACCTATCATAACGCGCCACGCTTTGCCGACTATGACACGGCGGGAAACGGACCCCTTTTCACACTTTACCGGGCGCAAACCGGAAGGAACGATGAAATCTCTGTCAAGGCGCCATGCTTTGCCGGCTTAATATGGCCGGTAACAAACCCCCAAACAACATCACATTAAAAGCATAATAAACTAACCAACATCAATTATACACGGGTGTAATACATACACCTAACCGAATTACCACAATCCCGGTTATTAACAGTTAAATACATTAATCCATCTCTTTTAAAAGAGTACTCTACGAACCACAGTTCCACACGAGTTTTTCCCTTATTTCAAACATTCCCAAAACACCTCATTGGGTACTAAACATCGAGACATAAGTAGTCACCAACCGCTTCTCAATGGTAACAACATTTACTGGCGTTCCATGTTACCTTTTTAAGAACATAATTCACAGCTCAACAATAGAGTCGTCTATTCACAATGTTCATTTATCAATAACAACACAACGTGTTACATTGCATAACCCATCTGTCACGACCCCAAACCGCCCCTAGTAGTTTAGTGCCGTGATGGCCAGTAATCCGAGATTACCGAAGGCCAACTTTCAAAATTCACACGCAAACAGAGTATAATTATATATAGGGCTCACAAGTGCGGAAGCAAAAATTTTAAAGTACAAGTGGTCCATAAGAGCAGTGCGTAAGTTACATGGAATGGCATACAACTTTACATAATATTACAACTTGGATACAAATACAATAAGGTACAAAATACATTTACATCTTGATCAAAAGGCTTCTCCAGCCGACATGTCTAAATTACAAGCATTATAAGCCGAGAAGCATAATTTTCAAGATTGCTGACATGTATGCAAGTTAAGCCGACATAACAAAACCCAAAACAGCTTGCGAGTCACACTTAGGCGTCACCGCCTTCCTGCTCATCACCTACATATATATAGAGAGGGTGAGCTTGGATACTTAGTGAATGGTATAAGAAATAAAGGGGTTTGCATGACTGGTATTCAAGATCTTTATCAAACAATACATAACATAGTTGGTACGAGTCAAGGGATGAACCAAGTCCATCTTCCAAATCTGTCAAGTTTTCAAAGGATGCTTACTAACATCATTATAATACAAGTGATGACATCTCGGCAAACAAGACCCACGCGGTAAACCGTCAGTGGCAAACAAGACAAGACAAGGCAAGACAAAGGAGATATCTCAATTCAATGGTGTCGTTGCATTATAGTCCCCGGACACTAAGGACTTGTGCTACTAATGCTTAGAGTCCCCTAGCACGTGCGGACTTCCAAACTTTGTGCTACAAATGCTTATAGTCCCTTAGCACGTACGGACTTCCAAACTTTGTGCTACAAATGCTTATAGTCCCTCAGCACGTACGGACTTCCAAGAATGTCATCAAAACAAGATGTGTATATATTTTCCAATTAGGAATAACCATTCATGCTTACAAATACTTTCTAAAACGAAGCAAAACAAGACTTTATCAAAACATTATAACATAGCTTTATTAAAAATACCACTCACTTAGTTCTTCAAACGTCGGGGTCAAGGCAAGTCCAAATCCTACAAACACGTGGCAAAGTTTGTTGAATGCACTTTCAAACAAGTTTCACATGCATGCAGGTGATCTCGGCATTCCTCAAGACTAAGTCAAATCAAAACAGACACAGTTCTTTATCTCGGGAAAACATGCTGGGCAACTACCAGGTCTAGGCCGAGGTTCCACATCCCCTGGCCGAGGTGTGGCCTCGATGGCCACATTCAAAGGGTTGAAGTCGGAAAAAATCTGGGTTTCCCTTTGAAGAACATGATGGACATGAAGAACAAGAACATGAGAAGATGAATGCGAAGATTGTGATTTGTTATTACAAAATCTGAGATTTCATGCTATGAGTTCAAAAACATGGACCTGGGTACCCATATTCAAGGATCTAGTGAGAACAAACACAAAAACATGAAACTTAATGCAAACTTTCAGATCAAACAAGACCTTTCTTTCAAGAACACGTGAACACCATTTTCTCTTTCTAAAACCAACTTTAAATCGATGCATGACATGCAAAACGGGTTCGATCATGCAATGCAGCTAGATGATCAATAAGAATGACAAGAGTAGATCAAGAATCTAACCTCAATACGCGAATCTAATGGTTTGATCTCTAGGAATCAAGCTCGAAACCCACTCTCTCACTCTAAACTTCTTCTTCTTCTTCTTCTTCTAGAGCTTCTCTCTCCTCACAAACAAAGACATATAGCAAATGATACATTTCTAAGTCTGCTGGCTGACTTAACCTTCCACAGAGGCACGTGGCAGCGACTGGTTGGTGCTACACAGAAAGGTGGCTGAGTGACAAGACAAAACTATGACAAAGTGTGTTCAACAAGCAAGACGGCATGGGCACTCTGGCGAGCGATGATCTCGGCTAAGAACAAGACATCGGCAAGTAGGGAATAATGACCTCGGCTAGGAAGGACAACACTTGACTAAGCTGTGCCACACCTTGGCCTAGATGTGCCACACCTCGGTCTAGGTCATGCCTCTCCGGGACAAAGTCACTTTGGTGCAAAGGTAACATCTCGGCCTAGATGATTCACACCTCAGCCTTGGTGATTCACACCTCAGCCTAGATAATGACATCTTGGCCAGTATGTCAAAGCGAAGGTAGAGGTCAAACAAAGTGGTTCCAAGATAACTGAAAATGACCTCGGCTAAACTCACACCAAGCAAGATACAAAACATGTTGTTACACTTAAACGAATAGGGACAAGACTCGAAATGCAAGTTTACAAGACGGAATCACATGAATGCATATAAGTATGGTTAGGTTAGCGTGAGGGTTATTACATCCTACCCCCCTTAAAGAAGTTTGGTCCCCAAACTTGAGTTACCTTGGTTCGAGAATAACTCTGGATATCGAACTTTCATTTCCTCTTCCATTTACCACGTAGCAATCTTGCCGCAATGCTCTTTCCACTCAATCTTCACCATCGGTATTGCCTTATTTCTCAATCGTCTCACTTGTCTATCGATGATGCGTATCGGCTCTTCTTCATAGCTTAGGCCTTCATCAACCACAACCCCGAAATGATCGATCACGTGTAGTGGATCCCGTATATATTTTCTCAACATCGAGATATGAAACACGTTATGAACTTGGCTTAATCTCGGTGGTAAAGCAAGCCTGTAGGCAACCGGGTTAACTTTCTCAAGGATTTCAAACGGTCCAATGTAACGGGGTGCCAATTTATCCTTCTTCCCAAATCTTGAAACTCCTTTCATCGGCGAGGTTTTCAGGAACACATGATCCCCTACTTCGAATTCTAACTCCTTCTTTCTCTAGTCGGCGTAACTCTTTTGTCGGCTCTGAGCGGTTCTGATTCTCTGTTGGATAAGCTTAATCTTTTCGGTTGTTCTTTGAACTAAATCCGGGCCAATCAAAACTTTATCTCCTACTTCGGTCCAACATATCGGCGATCTGCACTTTCTCCCATACAAGGCTTCATACGGCGCCATGCCAATGCTAGCTTGGTAGCTGTTGTTGTAAGCGAATTCTACTAATGGCAAATGTACTTCCCAGCTTCCCTTGAAGTCCAATACACACAGTCTAAGCATATCTTCAAGTGTCTGAATTGTTCTCTCTGTTTGGCCATCGGTCTGCGGATGAAAAGCTGTACTAAACCTCAATTCGGTCCCCAAGGCCTTTTGTAAACTCTGCCAAAATCTAGAAACAAATTTTGGATCTCGGTCTGACATGATGGACATCGGCACACCATGAAGTCTAACGATCTCATTCATATACAACACAGCAAGTCGATCGGCACTGAACAAAGTCCTAACCGGCAAGAAATGCGCCGACTTAGTTAACCTGTCGATTATAACCCAAATCGAATCCATTCCTTTCTGTGTCTTTGGCAACCCAGTCACGAAGTCCATGGAGATGTCTTCCCATTTCCACTTAGGAATCGGCAAAGGTTGGAGAAGTCCTGCCGGCCTCTGATGTTCCGCTTTCACTTGTTGACAATACAAATACTGAGACACGAACTCGGCTATCTCTCTTTTCATATTCGGCCACCAAAAGGTTTGTTTTACATCTTGATACATCTTGGTGTTCCCTGGATGAACTGCAAATCTGGATCCATGAGAGTCTTGCAGAATCTTTCTTTTCAATTCTGGGACGTCGGCCACGCACAATCTTCCTTCAAACTTAAGCACTCCATTCTCAAGGGTGTAACCTGACCTCGGCTTGGTGGTAATCTCGTCGGCTACCTTCTTCAGGAATCCATCCTCCATTTGCCTTGCCTTTACCTCCCCAATAGTAGTCGGCTCCACTGAAATCACGGCTAGGCACGCCAAACTTCCCACTGACTTCCTACTCAATGCGTCGGCTACCGAGTTTGCTTTACCTGGGTGATACTGAATCTGCATGTCATAATCCTTCAATAGTTCATGCCATCTTCTCTGCCTCAAATTCAGTTCCTTCTGGGTGAACAAATACTTCAAACTTTTATGATCTGTAAAAACTTGGCAAGAGGCTCCATACAAGTAGTGGCGCCAAATCTTCAAAGCAAACACCACGGCTGCTAGCTCTAGATCATGGGTTGGATAGTTCTTTTCATGAAGCTTCAATTGACGAGATGCATATGCTATGACTTTGCCCCTTTGCATTAATACACAACCCAAACCCTTATGCGAAGCATCACTGAAGATCTAGAATTCCTCATTACCCGACGGGAGTACAAGAACTGGTGCCGTAACTAACCTCGTCTTCAACTCTTGGAAGGCTGATTCTCTATCATCGGTCCATTCATATGCTGTTCCTTTCTTAGTTAGTTGTGTCAATGGTACTGCTATCCTTGAGAAGTCCTTCACAAACTTTCTGTAATAACCTGCCAAGCCCATAAAACTACGAACCTCGGACACGGTCGGCGTCGGCCAATTCACAATGGCCTCAATCTTGCTCGGATCAACTGATATACCCTCTTCATTAATCACATGCCCTAAAAATGAGATGCTGGAAAGCCAAAACTCGCACTTACTCAACTTGGCGTACAGCTTCTTGTCTCTCAAAATTTGCAGGGCAAGCCTCAGATGGTTCTCGTGCTCAATTACGCTCTTGGAATAGATCAATATGTCATCGATAAAAACAACTACGAACTCATCTAGATACGGCTTAAAGACTCTGTTCAACAAGTCCATGAACGCTGTAGGAGCATTGGTCACTCCGAAAGGCATTACCAAAAATTCGTAGTGGCCATACCTTGTCCGAAAAACAGTCTTCTCAATGTCCTCGGCTTTAACTTTCAGCTGGTGGTAGCCTGACCTAAGGTCAATCTTGGAAAAGACTCGTGCCCTTTGTAATTGATCAAGCAAATCGTCAATCCTAGGCAATGGGTACTTGTTCTTGATGGTTACCTTATTAAGTTCTCTGTAATCAATGCAAAGGCGAAGCGTGCCATCCTTTTTCTTAACAAATAAAACAGGTGCTCCCTACGGTGAAGTGCTCGGCCTGATGAATCCCTTATCCAACAATTCTTGTAACTGTAGTTTCAGTTCTCTAAGTTCAGCTGGGGCCATCCTATAGGGTGTTTTGGAGATAGGTTGCGTTCCCGACACGAGGTCCACAGTAAACTCTATTTCTCTATCGACTAAGTGGCCAGGCAGCTCATTTGGAAAAATGTCGGGAAATTCCTTAACAACTGGTATGTCGGCTAACTCAACACTTCCGTTCAAATCACTTAGTATACTGCACAAATAACCCTGACACCCTTTTTGGATCAACTTATAGGCTTTCATGGATGAGATTAAGTAGGGTGGGGGTACTACTCCCTTACCCTGGAAAAAGACCTCGGTTTTGTTTGGGGTCTCCAATGTAACGCTCTTAGTAACACAATTAATGGATGCATGATGCGCTACTAACCAATCCATTCCCAATATGACATCAAAGTGAGTCATGCTAAATGGCATCAAATCAGCTAATAATTCTATATCCTCAATCATCACAACACACGCCCTATATATGGATGCAATAAGTATAGTTCCCCCAGATGGAGTAGATACAGATAGCACATAATTAAGGGGTTCTAACGGTCTTTTCAACTTCTCGACAAATTTAACAGATACAAAGGAATGCGTAGAGCCCGAATCAATCAAGACGTATGCAACTTGAGAGCAAATTGAGAGTGTACCTGACATTACCATTTCAGCATTCTGGGTGTCTCCTGGCACTAAAGTAAAAACTCTGCCCTGTCTCATCTGTGCCCTTCCAACGTTGCTTCCTTGTGCAGAGCCTGAGGTGCTCCCACTTTTCTTACCATCACCAGCTCTTGCCTTTGGACAGTCCTTCACGCTGTGGCCTATCTCACCATATTCAAAGTAGGCTCCTATCGCCCAGCGGCAAACCCCGGTATGCGGCTTCCCACAACTCGCACACGTCGGTTTAGCATTCCCATCCCGATCCGAGTTGCTGGAACTGCCCACATTCGCCTTCTTCTTGGCATTAAACGGTATTCGACGACCTTCATAGTTCTGTCTCTTCCTCTGACTCTCTCCTGAACTTTGATATCGGTTTAGGTTAGCTTCCGCCAAGATGGCCTTGTCTAACACCTCGGCGTAAGTCGGCATATTGAGCATGTTGACCCGATCCTGGATTGGTCCTCATAGTCCACTTTCAAACTTCCTGGCTTTCCTATACTCATCACTGACCATATGAGGCGCATATCTCGCCAATTCGGTGAAGGCACGGTCGTACTCTGCCACTGTTCTGCTGCCTTGTGTCAAAGTCTGGAACTCTGTGGTCTTGCGATCTCGAACGCTAAGCGGAAAATGCTTGTTGTAAAACAGTTCTAAAAATCTGGCCCAAGTTAAACCAGGATTAGCCTCCCGGATCATCATCCATCACCTTCGAGCGTCGTCGTCTAATGTGAATGCTGCTAATGTCACCTTTTGAGTGTCGGTGCTAGGAAAGATCTCGAACAACTTTTCCATTTCCAAAACCCATGCCTCGGCCTTCATCGGCTCTATGCCCCCTGCGAATCTCGGTGGGTTCATCTTCTTGAACTCTTTAATCAAAGTCATCGTCCCTTCCCCGTACAAGGCTGGCTGTGGAGGCACTTGGGGCACTGGAAGAGGTGGAGCTGCATGTCGGCCATCCGTCTGTTCGGCCGGGGTTGATGTAGCACTTGCATTCTGTTGCCTCATCTGCCTCAACTCGTGAGTTAAACCTTCAACTAGTCTCTCTAGTCTGTCCAATCTATCCTCTGGTTGATCTCGGCCAACTGATGGTCTACCTCTCCTCATGATGCTATGAGTAGGCAAAATGCAACCTTAAAACAAACTGAACCAAGAAGCATGTATGCAAATAACAAATGGTCATGCCGAGATGATGCACACCTTGTCAGATAACAAGCAATATTATGCAATCCTAAGATCATTCTAAGGGACATCCTATGCTCTTTAGGACTCAAAGTGTGTGAATAACGTACTATAAGGAATGCGTGCTCTGATACCAATCTGTCACGACCCCAAACCGCCCCTAGTAGTTTAGTGCCGTGATGGCCAGTAATCCAAGATTACCGAAGGCCAACTTTCAAAATTCACATGCAAACAGAGTATAATTATATATAGGGCTCACAAGTGCGGAAGCAAAAATTTTAAAGTACAAGTGGTCCATAAGAGCAGTGCGTAAGTTACATGGAATGGCATACAACTTTACATAATATTACAACTTGGATACAAATACAATAAGGTACAAAATACATTTACATCTTGATCAAAAGGCTTCTCCAGCCGACATGTGTAAATTACAAGCATTATAAGCCGAGAAGCATAATTTTCAAGACTGCCGACATGTATGCAAGTTAAGCCGACATAACAAAACCCAAAACAGCTTGCGAGTCACACTTAGGCGTCACCGCCTTCCTGCTCATCACCTACATATATATAGAGAGGGTGAGCTTGGATACTCAGTGAATGGTATAAGAAATAAAGGGGTTTGTATGACTGGTATTCAAGATTTTTATCAAACAATACATAACATAGTTGGTACGAGTCAAGGGATGAACCAAGTCCATCTTCCAAATCTGTCAAGTTTTCAAAGGATGCTTACTAACATCATTATAATACAAGTGATGACATCTCGGAAAACAAGACCCACGCGGTAAACCGACAGTGGCAAACAAGACAAGACAAGGCAAGACAAAGGAGATATCTCAATTCAATGGTGTCGTTGCATTATAGTCCCTGGACACTAAGGACTTGTGCTACTAATGCTTAGAGTCCCCTAGTACGTGCGGACTTCCAAACTTTGTGCTACAAATGCTTATAGTCCCTTAGCACGTACGGACTTCCAAACTTTGTGCTACAAATGCTTATAATCCCTTAGCACGTACGAACTTCCAAGAATGTCATCAAAACAAGATGTGTATATATTTTCCAATTAGGAATAACCATTCATGCTTACAAATACTTTCCAAAACGAAGCAAAACAAGACTTTATCAAAACATTATAACATAGATTTATTAAAAATACCACTCACTTAGTTCTTCAAACGTCGGGGTCAAGGCAAGTCCAAATCCTACAAACACGTGGCAAAGTTTGTTGAATGCACTTTCAAACAAGTTTCACATGCATGCAGGTGATCTCGGCATTCCTCAAGACTAAGTCAAATCAAAACAAACACAGTTCTTTATCTCGGGAAAACATGCTGGGCAACTACCAGGTCTAGGCCGAGGTTCCACATCCCCTGGCCGAGGTGTGGCCTCGATGGCCACATTCAAAGGGATGAAGTCGGAAAAAATCTGGGTTTCCCTTTGAAGAACATGATGGACATGAAGAACAAGAACATGAGAAGATGAATGCGAAGATTGTGATTTGTTATTACAAAATCTGAGATTTCATGCTATGAGTTCAAAAACATGGACCTGGGTACCCATATTCAAGGATCTAGTGAGAACAAACACAAAAACATGAAACTTAATGCATACTTTCAGATCAAACAAGACCTTTCTTTCAAGAACACGTGAACACCATTTTCTCTTTCTAAAACCAACTTTAAATCGATGCATGACATGCAAAACGGGTTCGATCATGCAATGCAGCTAGATGATCAATAAGAATGACAAGAGTAGATCAAGAATCTAACCTCAATACGCGAATCTAATGGTTTGATCTCTAGGAATCAAGCTCGAAACCCACTCTCTCACTCTAAACTTCTTCTTCTTCTTCTTCTAGAGCTTCTCTCTCCTCACAAACAAAGACATATAGCAAATGATACATTTCTAAGTCTGCTGGCTGACTTAACCTTCTACAGAGGCACGTGGCAGCGGCTGGTTGGTGCTACACAGAAAGATGGCTGAGTGACAAGACAAAACTATGACAAAGTGTGTTCAACAAGCAAGACGGCATGGGCACTCCGGTGAGCGATGATCTCGGCTAAGAACAAGACATCGGCAAGTAGGGAATAATGACCTCGGCTAGGAAGGACAACACTTGACTAAGCTGTGCCACACCTTGGCCTAGATGTGCCACACCTCGGTCTAGGTCATGCCTCTCTGGGACAAAGTCACTTTGGTGCAAAGGTAACATCTCGGCCTAGATGATTCACACCTCGGCCTTGGTGATTCACACCTTGGCCTAGATAATGACATCTTGGCCAGTATGTCAAAGCGAAGGTAGAGGTCAAACAAAGTGGTTCCAAGATAACTGAAAATGACCTCGGCTAAACTCACACCAAGCAAGATACAAAACATGTTGTAACACTTAAACGAACAGGGACAAGACTCGAAATGCAAGTTTACAAGACGGAATCACATGAATGCATATAAGTATGGTTAGGTTAGCGTGAGGGTTATTACACCATCCTACAATAATACTCATAGACCATCTCTAGCAACAAACAATACCATCCTTCACCAATGGCCAAGGACAAAACTCTAGACGTCAACCACATAATCCGAAATATAAATACACCCTAGATAATCCCACATTCCCTTTCAATGCAAGCCTACACGCTTTACAAAAAAGTAATTAGTTCCACTTATTTGAAAATATAATCTTACTACTCCCAAATCCCAATTAACACCACAATGACCATATCCACCAATGCTAGTTCAAAACAATAATTATTCATAAACCACATCACATCCCCATTTCTATTCAACATTAAACTTCTCTTTGATATTCCAAATTAATAAATGATATACCAAGCCTTTCCAATTTATATACTAAACATGATTTGTAACCCACAACCAATCATACACAAACCCACAATCTCACCATTTTAAACCCAAAACCACCCATATGCTTTGTAACAAAATCCACCACCAACCATGCTTTTAAATGTAATGAGAATACCACAAGTCTATCTATAAAGACGTATTGAAGAGGAGCTCAAGAATCCTTACCTGTTGAAGCAAAGAGGAGAAAAGCTGAAAATCTGTTGGCGACGAAAACATCGCTCAGATCAAGAGGAAGCCCTCGCGACCCTCTACGTTTTGATCTATAGGACTAGGGTGAAGAACACAACGGATCTAGGAGAAAATGTAGATAGAATATGAGTTTTAGAGAGAGAAACTCAAGAATTAAGGTTTTGGAGAGTTTTAGAGAGAGAGAGAGAGAGAAGTGAAAAAATGAACAAAAATATCATCTTCACGGATTGTTATACACGCAGTCTGTTCGAGCGTGGAAAGTGACGCTCGAACGTCAGACACAAATGTTCGCTCGAGCGTGAAAAGGTATGCTCGAGCGTGGAATACACACTTTCAGAAGTTTTGCAGACGAAGGCCCCGCTTGAGCGCAAGACGTGACGCTCGAGCGTCCACTCGCTCGAGCGTAGGAAATGCCGCTTAAGTGTAGAACACACTCTTCTAGTATTTGCAGGTCTGCAAAAATACTAAGAGTTGACAAATCCCGCTCGAGCGCGGGAATGGCTGCTTGAGTAGAGGAGCAAAATTTGTGAAGCCCGCTCGAGCACAAGAGTCAAAATCTGGGTAGCAAGTGTTTGGAAAAATAAGTAACTAACCTGTCCCAAACGCACAACTACAACCCGATAACCAAAATAAAGGGAAAACAAGGGAAACAAGACATGAATCACTATTCAGAACTGTACAACCTGAGTTCGGAACACAACAAGTGACGGGTCAAAACCAGAATCGCTATATAAATGTTCAAATGTGATTGGTTGTCAAAAAAGTAATAATATTTAAGCCACCAATAATATTTGGACATAAATGTTTTTAGTAGGATTGTTAGTAATATTTTAAGTAGATGTACCATTACTCAAATGTGAAGTACTATAATGCATGATAGTGAATTGCTAAGGGTAGTTCTAAGAGATATAGATTTGTTTTCAATTTATTGCTCACATTTTACTAGTTAATTTAATATCCCTTTCTTGCTCACATTTTAATGTGAATATGCTTTGCTTGTGTCGCATTGGTGCTGGATTCGAATAGTTGGTACCTTTTGAATTCTGTTATGATATTTTCTATTGCTTCTTGAAAACTATGGAATCAGGTCTCACTTGTTACTTCCCCTTTCTTATTTTATGGTACATATGTGATTCAAAGTATTTGGGCTTCAAATTGTAACTCCGTTTGAAGGATTTAGTGATTATTTTTTTTTTAAAGTTAACCTATTAAATGTATTTTACTATTAATTATTGTTTCTTTATCCAAAACTTATGTTGATTTTGTTCTTGCAGGTGTGAAAGTTCTTGAACATGTGTCAAGGGGAGTTGATTGGGGAAGCTTGATATTCTCGTGGTGGATACTCTCCTGGGACTAGTGATGCTCAGATATCTATTTTAGAACTGCAATTATCAGGTAGATAAAAGAATATGAATACAGATTTAGAGGTTTTGATGCTTTAACTAGAGGATCAACAACTGGCACGGCTTAAGCAGAGTGACATAGAGACACATTTATGCTTCAAAAGCTCTAACTTTGTTAGATTCATGTTTTAAGCCTCAATAATGAATTTACTAGTCAAATCATTATGTGAAATTGAGATAGCCAAATGTCATAGGATGATATATTTCTTTCTTTTTAATTTTACCAGTCTATCTAAAGTCAATATGCAAGTAATGCTTTATTTACTTTTCTCTCTCTCTCTCTCTCTCACACACACACACACACACACACACACACACAAACACACACACACAAATTCGCACCATCAAACAACAATGAATTGTCAACACGAGCACGTCACTCATGTCTAAATAATCTTGTACAAACAATTAGGAGACTAAATTAACTCTATGTCAATGAAATTAATTCTTTTTCCAATTGGGGAGACACAGGGGCCAACTTTTACCATACTTGATCCTTTTCCAAATTAACTTCATCTCAACTTCTATAATTTAGAAATTATCATATGGGTGGTTATGTGTTTGGTTAATGATATTTTATAATAAAAAAAAAAATCTTGTTATTATTCTTATTTTTTGGGCAATATAATTAGGAGTGGCTGTTGTGTTTGGTATATCAAAGTTTTAGATCAAGCATTTTATTACTAATATTTTAATATTGTAATTTTTTTTTTCATATGTTTGACAGATTGGCAATGGATGGAACGTAGTTCGGAGAGCATAAGAGGATTACATTTTGAATTTTTGGATATATTTTGTCATAGGATTTTGTAGCTTGGAAGTTTTTTTGGAATCATTATGTACATGTTTGAAGTTTCGAATTGTAAGGGATTTACTTTTGTTGGATGTTTTGGATTTGATATTTTGCTTATGTTTAATATGCTACTACTTTTGAATTAAGTTTATGTTTTGGATGCTTTGCACAAGTGTGTTAATTTGAATTATATTTTGCTTATATTTATAAGTTTATGAATTATGTACTAAACATGGAAATTGTAAAAAAAAAAAAAAATTATAAATAATGAATTTTTGGTGACAGGTTTTTCAGTTGTAAATTTATTTTTGGTGACACTTTGTTTCTGTTGTTGAAAGTTTGTCTGAATAATTTTTTTAGCGACTCAAAACTTGATTGGTCGCCAAAGGTTTTAACATTTAACAATCAATTCATTTAGTCACCAAAAGATATTTTTAGCGACGCATTTATATGTCGCTAAAACCTAACTTGTCATCCGCTTAAGGCTACTTTTAGTGACTAAATTTAAATTTATGGCGACAAAATTTTAGTCTTTTGGTGACTGAAATATTTGGTCGCCGATTTATTTTTAAGGCAACCAAAATTTATTTGGTCACCGAACCATTTAGTGACAGGACTTTAGCGACCAATTTTGTTCATGTCGCAGATACTTTTAGCAATCAAAATTACACTTTGGGTGACTAAAAAAAAGGTCGCTAAAAGTGTTTTTTTTTTTTTTTTTTTTTGTAGTGCTAGCCTACACCTGGGTCAAGGTGGAACGATTTAGGGGGTCCTTAAGACTTGGCAATATTTGTGGCAGGGTGTCCTCCGGGACTACCCCTGACCCTTCTGCGGCAAGGCGTCCTTTGGGACTACCCCTGACCCATTGGGATGATTGGGGATCATTGATTAGTCGTGGCTAAGAAGAAGGGTTCGCCGAGAGGTTGATCTCCTCTTCGGGGTTTTCCTCATCCTCGGATAGGTCACCTCCTCGGACAAGGTGGTTAGAGAGAATATTCCCCATGTGCCTTGCGCATGGGCTCCATCCTACATCATGAGGTGCTTATAAATAGCATCCACCCATAACTTTACAATTGATGGATTTTTTGGAGAGACAACTCTTGGGAAAGAACTAATTTCCTTTCTCCATTATCAACCTTGAGAGTGAAAGTGGGAGATCTATAGGAGAGCCTTGCCATTATTCTCTCTTTAACTACTTTGCCTTCTTCTTCACCCAATCTCTTATCTCCATCATCTCTTTGCTTTTGTGTTCTTAGTTATGACTGTTGAAGAATCTAAACCTCTCACCATTTCTAGAGAATTCGAATTTTCTTCAAAGATCTTTGAAAATTTTCAAATTTTCCAACAATATTCTTGAACCCTCTCATACAAGTAAATTGGTCATGCAATCAACCTCTTTCCTTCAATTAGTAAATTAGTTATCTAAGTAAGATCAACTCCATTGTCACATGGATTTGCCAAACTATTTATTGGCTTGATACAGTACAAAAAGGCCACTTTTTTATTTTATTTTTTATACCACTCAAAATGGTTCTTATGTTATTTTGGCATGCCTAATTCTATCAATTTTGCTACCGTTTGATCTATTTTTCAATAATAAAAAAAAAGCATATAGTGGTCGTAATTGGTGTGGAAAATTTGACAACCAAATCTTGTGCCTTTTGACAAATTTTGGCTGAAGATTTGAGACACCATTGGAAGGCATTTTTTATTATAACTAAATGGCTTTGATTTAAGGATTTGACACACCATTAGAGTTACTCTAACCTAAATAATCTCATTTGATAATATAGTCAAAGAGTGTTATTGTCTTTTGGGTTTAGTGGCTGGTGTTTCAAATTAGTCTCCCTAATTTAACTCCATTAATAGACACCATTAAATTAGCGAGGTGGAAACTTACTTAAAAATTACACTTGTAAAATATGTAATCTATGTTATTTAAATATCTCAAATTATACAAAAACTCCTTATTTTAACAACATCTATGAATGAATTTAATTAGGGAACCAATTTGCATATAGATCATAATAAGTGAATTTGTTGTTCAATAGGTCTTATGATAATTAATGATATTTTTCATTAAATACTATTAAAAAACATCACTAATTATTATTTTTTAATGACAATTTAAAATTTTTGTCACAAAAAATGTCAGTATAATTATATTTTTTAGTGACAATTTTAAAAAAAGTGTCACAAAAAAAGTCACTAATTTATAACTTTCAGCGACATTTTAAAAAATTCATCATAGAAAAACGTTACTAATTATAAGTTTTAGCAACAATTTATAAAAATCATGACAAAAAAAGTCACTAATTGTCAATTTTTAGCGACAAATGTAAAAAATCATTACAAAAAAATTATTTTTAATCACGATTTTATTAAGATTTATTTTCAATAAGACTTGATTAGAATTAAATCTAATTATTAGCATTTATTAGTAATTTACCTAAAATATAATTGATTATTTTTTAATAGCTGATTGTGGGTGTTTGGTAGAACTTTTTTTCAACTTAAATCAGCTTTTGGCTTAAATTAAGCTATATTGGTGTGTTTGGTACAACTTATGAGGATAGATTATGGCTTAATTTAAGCCAAATTTCGGCTTAAATGGAAAATTGCTATTGGGGTGCTTATTTTTACAACTTATGCGTGCAGCTGCTTTGGGAGGGGCAAAATGACTTAAATGCCCCTCCTAATCTCCATTATTTACGAAAATGCCATTATATATACCCATCTGAAAACACTGTTCACTCTCTCTCTCTCTTTCTCTCGATGAAGGCGATTTCCGGCAGTGTAGAGGCGATTTCTGGTGTGTCGAGGTAATCTCCGTCATTGCGATCTCAAGGCATCCGACACTCATTTTCTCTCTCAACACAGCACAACATCCATCATCGTGACCTCTCTTCTCTCTCTCTCTCTCTCTCGCGATCGAGTGGAAACCCTAGTGTCGTCGTCATCTCGATCTTCCCCGGTTGCGATCTGCTCTCGAAGCTCTAGAAGCCAGAGGAAACCTTAGAGGATCTGCTCTCGATCTCGTCTCTCTCTCTTTCTCTGTTGCAGACCACCGGCTAGGGTCGATCTCGGCTAGGGTTGCAGACCACCACCGGCGGCTCAGGAAGGAAGAGAAGGGAAAAAAATTAAATCAATTAAAAAAAAAATTAAAAACAAAATAATAAAAATAATATTGAACAAAATAAATTAAACAAAAATAAATTGAAATAAATATAAAAAAATAAATTAATAAAAATAATTTATTAATATTGTCCATTAAATAAATTACACAATTTAATTGTAATGAAAAAGAATAATAAATTAAAGAAATAACAATTGTTATATTATTAATTGTACTAAATTTTTTTAATAAAAACAGAATCAGAAATGTCAAAAAAATTTAATATTGTATATTTTTGTAATGAATTAATTATTAATTGATACTAATTAATAACAATTGTTGATTATTAATATTATTTGATACTAATAAAAATTAATTATTAATATTAATTGATACTAATTAATAATTTTAGTATTAATTGATATTGATTAAGCAATTAATTAATACTAATTAATTTATAATGGAAAAAAATTATTACAATAATACAACTATTACATTTTTATCAAGTGTATCAATTTTTTTATATTAGTTGATACTAATTAATACTAATTATATTAACTTTTATTAATGAAATAATTTTTTAAAATTAAAATTGAAAAAAAAATGACAAAATCATCATTTTTATATCATATAAGGGCAAAAAAGTCAATTACATAGAAAAAACTATTTTACAGCTTATTTACCAAACACTATTCTGCAACTTAAATCTATAATCCCACAGCTACACCAAATAGGTTACCAGCTTATGCTTACAGCTGTAAGCTATAATCTATTTAGCTATAATCTATAATCACTTTCGCACAGCTCTACCAAACGGGGCCATTTGTCTAATTTACGTAATTATCTGGATATTGATATTTTGAAAATATGAAGGTTGGGTCAATTGACCCAAAATTAAAAGAGCCATTGGATATTAGGAGGAAGCTGCACGAAGACAGCAATGCTAGAAAGAAAGAGGAAAGAGATGAGAAGGAAAGAAAGCATAAATTTGGTTAGGATGAAAATGACCGGGAGTAAAGGAAATCAATTTTTTTTTTTAAAAGTTTATTTAGTATGAAAATGGTGAAAATTATAAAAGAAAAAGTTTAATTTTTCTGTATAATTCATGATAATATATGGTAATTAAGCTTTTAGTTACTTGTAAAAAACACTTGAAAGTTTAAATTTAATAAAAGTAATTACTTGTTATTAGAATCCTTAAATTCTCTTCTTGTCGGTGTTAATTTATTATTTCACATTCAAACAGATCTCTCTGTTAAGATCTAGAGAATTTAGTTGGAGAGCACGCGACAGAATAGATTAAGATAAACACTTGCACACAAGAAAATAAGAAATACAATGGTAGCTCGTCTACCTGGGGTATTCCGATGATCGAGTCAGCAAACTTTTCTCTTAAAGATATCAGCACAAGTAAAACAATTATCAATTAAAATGTACTTTAGATCCACAGGGTGCCTTACTTTTATAACCAGTTTCCGCATCCTCTAGAAGTCATATTTTGTAGGACTCAGTCTTTTACAAAGATATCACTTATCCAAGACTTTTCATATTTAGATTAGGATCAACACAATACCTTGGCATGCCTAGGTTTCCCACATGGCACCTCGAAACCTTGAGGTTCCCTACGGGACACCTCGGCCAACAACCTAGACCACATGAACAACTCTAAAAATATGTCTTCACAATAATTAAATTCATCGAAGAAATATATTTTATTTTTTAGACGCTTTTGAAAAAAAAAAGGGACAAATTACCCTTGTAATCCTAGTAGTTTGTTTGTGTCAATTTGATTATTGTAATTCTACTTGTATCAATTTTTCCTTTAATCTTTTACATTATGTCAATTCGTTCAATTGATAACAACCTTTAAAAATTTGAATTGAAAACAAAGGACAAAATAATTTCCTTTACTCTTGTAAAAATGATCGAAAAGTTGTGGTCTAATTTAAAATGGCCCATTAAATTTTGAATGAACCATTTTGTTTTGGTTTTTTTTTTTTATATTTTTATTTCAATCTAATTTCTTAGATGTTTCAGGATTGCATAAATCAAATTGATACAAGAAATAAATTATAGGGATAAATTATGCAAATGGTTTCTATAGTTTATACGATGTGTCAATTTGGTCCATATTATTTCAATTTGCTCGATTTTGACCCTTAATTTAATGGATTGTGTCATTTTAGTCCAATAAATAATGGTTGTTAAGTTTGATGGACTGAAAGTCTACATAATGTGTCAATTTGGTCCTTGTAATTTAAGCAATGTGTCAATTTGGTCCCTGTTGTTTTAATTTCTTCGATTTTGATAGGAACCAAATCGACATATAGTTTAACTTTCCGTCCACCAAACTTAACAGCCGTTATTTATTGGACTAAAATGACACAATTCGTTAAATTAAGGTGCAAAATCGAGCAAATTGAAACAACAAAGATCAAATTGACACATCGTATAAATTATAGGGACTATTTATATAATTACCCTTTAATTTTTATTTGGTAGTTCATGAGAAAATAGTAAGTAATTTCAATTTCTTTCCAATTTCAATTATGACCACTAAACTTTTCAAGGAAAACTAAGAAACTTTTCATTTCATTAGATGGAATGAAGATGCCCACTATTACACATACACTACAACATGAAGAGGGAGATAATATAAATATAAATATAAATATATATATAGAGAAGATAAAAGAAGCATGGCTTTGATAATAAACCACATAACCTCCTCCTCATTCACTCTCCCCCTCTCACTTGAAAGATGAATTGATAGAGAGAGAGGGAATAAATTGAGTGTATTGATTTTATTGAATGTGTATGTTTAGTTAATTACACAAAGGGAAGCTCACTCTTTTTTATAGAGAGGAGAGTACATATGATGCCAAAAAGGCACCGAAAGAGAAAGCAAAAGCAATAATAAATAATAATGGTATGCTTTACTTTACATAAATGTATGACAGCTATTTACACTAACAAATGTCTGATAGCTATTTACACTAACATCCCCCCACAAACTCAAGTAGGGAAAACATCAATTAGCTTGAGTTTGGAAACGAGATCACTAAAACGACCAGGAGGATGAGCTTTGGTGAAGACATCAGCAGGTTGATCGATAGAAGCAATAGGGCGAAGCAGAATAGTGCCACGGGTAACATGCTAGCGAATGAAATGACAATCAATCTCAATATGCTTGGTGCGATCGTGAAAAACACCATTGTGAGCAATCTGAATGGCCCTCTGATTGTCATAATAGAGACAGGTAGCGCCAGAAGAAGAAATACCCATATCAGCAAGGAGCCAGTGAAGCCAGAGAAGTTCCTGAGTAGTATTAGCAAGAGCTTGGTATTCAGCTTCGGTACTAGAGTGGGTAGTGAGGGATTGTTTCTTGCTATGCCAAGTAAGAAGAGAATCCCCTAAGAAGAAATAGAAACTCGTGGTGGAGCATCGAGCCGTAGGATCCCCAGCCCAATCAGCATCAGAAAAAGCACACAGTTCAAGAGAGGAGGAAGCAGAGTAGTGGAGGCCATGGAACAGAGTGCCTTTAAGGTAGTGAAGGATGCGGAGTAGAGCAGTATAATGGGGAGTGCGAGGAGCCGACATATACCAACTAACAATGTGAACATCATAGGCAATGCCAGGACGAGTCACGGTGAGATAGACAAGACTACCGACCAGCTGGCGATAAAGAGTAACATCTGAGAGGAGATCCCCATTGAGAGGAGTGAGACGAATCTGAGGATCAACTGGAGTAGAGGTAGTTTTGCAATCGGTAAGACCAGCACGGGCCAGAAGATCGGATGCATATTTGGCTTGGGACAAATAGGAACCAGTAGAATCATGGGAGACTTCAAAGCCTAAGAAGTAGTTAAGAGTACCAAGATCCTTCATCTCAAACTGACGGTGGAGAAAACGTTTGAGATGAAGAATACCAGCTACATCATTACTAGTGATGATCATATCATCCACATAAAGAAGGAGAAGAGCGGTACCATGAGGAGTAGTCCGTATAAATAAAGCAGAGTCATAGGAGTTAGAGGTGAACCCGAAGTCATGAATGGTAGAACTGAACTTAGCAAACCAAGCGCGGGGTGCTTGTTTAAGGCCATAGAGGGCACGCTGTAGTTTGCAAACCTTATGAGGTGGGAAAGTAGACCCAGGTGGAGGTTGTATGTAGACCTCCTCAAGAAGATTACCATTGAGGAAATCATTTTTGACATCCATCTGAAAGAGCTCCCAGTGGCGAGTAGCAGTAACAGCAAGCAAATTGCGAACAGAGGTAAGCCGAGAAATAGGGGAGAAGGTCTCCTCATAATCAACACCATATTTTTGGTTGAAACCCTTGGCAATAAGACGAGCTTTGTAGCGTTCAATAGAGCTATCAGAATGAGTCTTGATTTTGTAAACCCATTTGCAGCCAATTGCAGTCTTGCCAGGAGGAAGATCAACAAGATCCCAAGTATGAGTTTTGTCCAAAGCCTGGAGTTCATCAGTCATAACTTGTTGCCAAAGAGGATTAGTACAAGCCTCACGATAAGAGGTAGGTTCATAAGTAGAAAAGGCAACAGACTCAACAATATAATCACGGAGATGGATAGGTGGTTGAGTTACCCGTTGTAGTCGACCCGTAGGAGGATCGGTGGGAGGAAGAGCTGGTGTAAAAGGAGGAGAAGAACGAGGTGGCACAATGAGAGGTGGACCTTCAGGGAGAGTAGTCTAGACGGGATCAGGGGTCAACAAAGGCATCTCGATGAAGGAGGAACCTATATCAAAGTCATCAGAGAAGAGATCTATGGAAGGATTAGTAAACAGGACATTAGTGAAAAGCGTGGGTAAGTGAAAGGAGGATAGTGAGGAAAACATTTTGTGCTCCCAGAAAATAACATGTCGGGAGATACGAAGACGCCTAGAGAGAGGACCCCAACAGTGAAAGCCTTTATGTTCAATTCCATACCCAAGAAAACAACAAAGATGAGAACGAGGTTCAAGCATGGTGTGTTCATGGAATTGAAGTAGAACAAAGCATGCAGAGCCAAAAACCTGAAGATTGGTATATGGAGGGGGAGTTCCATGCAGACAGTCAAAGGGAGTTTGATTATTGATGACAGGGGTAGGAGCACAATTGATACTGTATACAGCAGTAAGGGCATCTTCCCCCTAAAAGTTTTCAGGGCAGGAAGAAGAGAGAAAAAGAGCACGAGTAGTGTCAAGAATATGCCAATGTTTCCTTTCAGTACGACCATTTTGTTGGGACGTGCCAGCACAGGAACAATGATGCTGTGTACCATGACTCTGAAAAAAAAAGGGAAATCGGAATCCCGATATTCCATAGCATTGTCAGAGCAAAAAAGTTTGATGGTTTTTGAAAATTGGATGTGGATCATTTTGGCAAATCTATAATAAAGGTGTTTAAGTTCAGACCAAGTTTTCATGAGAAAAAGCGAAGTAAACCAGGAAAAATCATCAATAAAAACAACAACATAACGAGATCCTCCCATAGTAGTAGTAGGGGATGGGCCCCAAATATCCGAATGTATAAGATCAAAAGGTGTATGGGAAACAAAAGTACTTTTATTGAATGATAAAGCAGGTTGTTTGGCAAGTTGACATGGTATACAATTGAAAGTATCTGGAATTACATAACCCAATTGTCCACTAGAAACCAAAGACTTTAAGCGACTAACAGAAATATGCCCTAAGCAACAATGCCAAAGATGAAAAGGAGATAATGAGGAAGTAGATGCAGGAGTAGCGATCTGAGGGGAGTCAGGAACATGAAGGTGAATGAGTTCATAGAGACGTCCGTGCTTACGGCCGATCCCAATAGTCTGCCCCGTCTGAGGGTCCTGCACCAAACAATCAGTAGCAGAAAATGGACAGTTAGACCAAGCTCACATAATTGACCAATAGAAATAAGGTTTAAGATGAGAGCAGGGATATGATAAACTTGAGGTAAAAATAAAGAAGATGTGGAAACAGTACTAACATGACGGACAGACATGAGAGAACCATCAGTAGTATGAATTGAGGGAATATGAGTAAATGAAGAGATGGAAGAAAATATAGTAGAACTGGAAGTCATATGATTACAACAGGCAGAGTGAAAATACCAAGAAGAGTTACTTGGGATCACAGACAAAGCAGTAGGAGGAGGTTTACTAGAGGTGAAGAGAAGTTGTTTGAACATGGCCTCTACATCAGTTTGAG
Organism: Camellia sinensis; assembly: GCF_055761805.1. Taxonomy (NCBI): domain Eukaryota; kingdom Viridiplantae; phylum Streptophyta; class Magnoliopsida; order Ericales; family Theaceae; genus Camellia; species Camellia sinensis. The sequence goes on along the minus strand of NC_138969.1, from coordinate 5,108,634 downwards.
AAAAAAGAGGGGTAGACGAAGTAGGTGACGTAGAGAAATCCTCAGAGGCAACAGCAGCAGTAGTGCGATGAGACTGATTCCCGGAACGATGAGAGCTCCCTCGGGAAGAACCACCGCGAGAGGAGTGGCTAGTGGAGGATGATCGGGATGGATTGCGAAAACAATCCTACTGCAGATGACCAGGACCAAGTTTGTTGCAGTATCGGCAGGGTCTTACAGGGCAATGGACCAGGAGATGAGTTGAAGGAAGGCCCCGATTCTGACAATAGAGGCAGACCGTGGTCCACTGGGTTGATGATGACTGTGACTGAGGAGTGGCAAGAAAAAAAAGTTCACATGATGAGTTTGGAGAGTACCAGGACGAGTCTCCTCAGATAGTAGCTCAGAGATAGCTTGTTCAAGAGTGGGCAGCGGAGGGTGATGAAGAAGAGAGGCACACACGAGCTCAAAAGAGAGAGTGAGAGCCATGACAAAGTGAACCAACCGTTGCTGATTACGATAGGTAGTAAATAAAGCAACATCTTCTCGATGAGGCCATGTCGATTCTGAGAGAGCAAGCTGGTCCCAAACATAATACATTTGAGAAAGAAAGTCATTAATAGACTGACTGGATTCTTGACGCATACAGTGAAGTTGGCTCTGAAGTTGATATTGATGGGCAAGACTAATAGTCTGGTATCGTTCTTTCAAAAAATCCCAGATGTCTTTTGTAGGAGTGGTTACAGAGTCAAGCTAAAAACGCCAAAGTCGAAGACTGATAGAGGGAACAGAGGTATTTCGAAACCAAGTAATGATCTGGTAGTTCTTACTGTCTCATTCCTCAAGTCGGTCTTCATATGTAGCAGCAGTAGTAGCAGTAACAGTAGTAGCAACAGTTTCATTGGTGTCTTTCACCGGTTGGGTCACATCCCTGGTGATAATGCGCCAGAGCTTCTTTCCTTTGAGGAAGGAAGACATGTCTTGGGCCCATAGAACATAGTTAGAACCATTAAGAATAACAGAAATTGGATGGGAGGCATCATGACGATCCATAACAATAGTTGAGTAGGGCTAAATAAATAGGAACAGACCTGTAAGAGCAAAATCAGGTAAAACAGAGTGTACCAGTGAGTTTGGAAGGTCGAAAATAGCTAGAAAAAGTGTGCTGTGTAGAGATGACATCAGCAGAGGCTAAAATGATGTCAGCGGTGCACAATAGCAGGTTGTAGTGAGGAGCACGATAGTAGGAAAGGCGTGCAGCGCACGGGAGCAGACTGGTGCACGCGTGGTGCACGGGAGCAGACTGGCTCACGCGGGTGCACAATAGCGGAACGGCGCACGGGAGGAGCACAACAGCAGGTGCGGCACACGAAGGAGCAGGGCTGACGTCAGATGCTGATGTGAGCAGGCAACAGAGGGTGTGTGAAGGCGCGTGTGCGAGTGGCGGCGGAAGTTGAGATGCGTCGAACACAAAGGTGGCGCGTGACGGCGTTTCTGGTGATGGGCGTGGTGCCGTTGGAATCGTGAGGTGATTTTCTGAGCTGTTTGGTGTAGTGCCACTGTGTACGGGACTAAGCACCAAAAACGAAAAATGCTAGAAGTGTATAATTAGGCTTTGATACCATGAAAGATGAATTGACAGAGAGGGAATAAATTGAGTGTATTGATTATATTGAATGTGTATGTTTAGTCAATTACACGAAGGGAAGCTCACTCTCTTTTATAGAGAGGAGAGTACATAGGATGCCAAAGAGGCTCCGAATGAGAAAGCAAAAACAATAATAAATAATAATGGTTTGCTTTACTTTATATAAATGTATGATAGCTATTTGCACTAACAAATGTCTGACAGCTATTTACACTTCACACCACTGATGCTGCTATGGCTGACAAACACATCAGCGTATCATTATACCCAGGATGGTTGTCAAGAATGGTGCGGAAATGTTAGAATTCCATTTCTTTTTGGAATCGGTGTGAATTGTTACTTAAACGAATGGTACTCCATAGAGTGCAGGAGCTCAAGCTGCAGCTCCTACTACTACATAGAAGGCACACCTTACTTAACAAACATCAGTCTTGAGGTGCTGGATATTATATTAGATTTCAACTATGTTCGAGTCAACCATCCAGTCATATCTCCCAATTGTCCCGTAATTAACAATGGTAGGAGCAGCGTGAACTTGATAAATACCCCTTTTCAATTCTCAGCATACAACAATTTATTTGTCGCCGTGGGTGTAGGCTGTGACAACCAGACCATGATGTTGACCGATCTGCTGGACAACAAGAAGAAGATGCTGATTACCCAGTGCAGACTTACTTGCAATTCTTCTACTAATAATATTAGCTCCTGCACTTCCCCAATCTCTGTGCAGTGTCTGCAGGGCTACAAGGTAAATTTGGCGAGTATAGGAAACAACAACAATCAGAGTGGAGGTGGAGGTGGAGGTGTTGTGAAAACATCATGTACATATGGGTTCTAATACAATAACATTACATATTCAAGGTTTAATTTAAATGAGTTATCCGTTGGTGTCCAAAACAAGACTACTACTCATGTCCCTGTCCTTCTCGATTGGATTTTCCCAGCATGGAACCTAACTGTACCTACACCTACCAGTGATATATATAGGTCCTGTTTTTCTTCATCGAATGCTGTTTCTTCATCTAACGGGAGCAGCGAAATTGCTGAAAGCTGGACATGCTATTGCAAGTTTTCCTCCCGGGGAAATCCTTACCTTCCGGATGGATGTAAAGGTACGGACATATATGCTCAATCCATCTATCTATGATGTATTATCAACCTTTATATATATAAACACTTCATTCATCTTTAATGTTCACTGTTCACTGTTCCCTGTTCACTGTTCACTATAGTGACAAATTAAACTAACTCAATTCAAAAACTTACTACTTTTTGCAATCAGAGGGTTTCGCTTGGTTTGGATCTCTTCAGTGGAGCCTACCAACCTAACTGCTACTTTAAGTAGAATTAGGATTCTTTGGACATGTTTAATTAGTGGGATTATAGTATATGATTGAAATTGTTAGTATATAAACTCACAATCTCATGTTTAATTATAAATTTTATTAAACTGAATACATATAATCAACAACAATAAAAAAAAGAAAAAGAAAAATTAGTTTGTTTGGTTTGGGTTTTTAGGATTCACTTTTCAGAAAATTTGAATTTTTTTTTATTTTTTGTGTTTTTTTGTTTTCACTGAATTTTTCTAATATTTTAAGCAATTTTTTTTTTAGATATATCTAACATAAATACATTTAAAAGTACAGTATTTGTGAAAAAAATCTTTAAAAAAATCACCAAATACCAAAAATACTAAAATATAATACATTTTTGTATGATTGTGTATTTATTGATTTTTTAAAATATTTTTTTATAAATATTTTACTTTTTATGATACATCTAAGTAAAGTGCATCTAAAAAGTAAAAAAAAAAAAAAATTTAAAATTTTAAAATATTCACTAAAAACAAAAAAAAAAGAAAAAAAGAAAAATTCTATTTCCAAAAAATTGAATTCAAAAATAACCAAACATAGTGAATATTTTTTTATGGTTAATATTAAGTATAAAAACTAAAATATTCATTACAAAAGTTTTTAATGTAAACTTTATAATTAAACCCTTCAAGTTTGCATGTTTGAAAAGAATTTCATAATAGTATTTTTATCATTGTCAAAAAAAATGTCTCTTTCTATATACAGGTAAACTATTATTCATTCATTGATCACCAACTCCACAATTGATTATTCACAATATATTCATTGCTAACTACAAAAAAAATTATCCATAATTGTAACTTAAAAAATAAAAATCAGTAATCAAAATTTTTAATTATAACATAAATAAAGAACAAAGCCCAATTAGTAACTCATTAATAGATATATGAGAGAGGTTAAATTCAGTACATAAAAACCTTTGATATAAATACACAAAGTGAATGCCTTAGATTTAAATTCATAATCTCAAAATTAGTAGTTTAAAATTTTAACCAATAATTATTTTTAAAAAAATCAAGTTAATTACTTAAAGATATATATTTTTTAAAAAGCGGGGACATGTGAACCCTGGGAGCCTCTATTTGCACACACCAATTCCACTCTTTGCACACACTTAATGAATTTTATTTTTATTACAATTTTATCCCTAAATAAAATTACCATTATAGACATCTCACACAATTCAAATAAACACACATCCTCTCAATACACACACACGTTGCAATGCCTCTGCTTCCTCATTTTGCTAAATGATCCACACACACACACGTTACTCCATACCAGAGCTCCAAAGTTACTCCATTCTTCATTAGTGTACACTCCTTGCACAAGCTCCACACTCCTTCCACAAGCTGTCTTCCTCATTCTTCCTTCTTCATTCTTCATTCCATTTTTCATTAGTTTACACACTAAATCTCATCCTCACTCATTGTTATGGAAGATTTACCTTTTGAAAATTCAGATTTTGAGAAGCAGCTAACTGTTTATGAGAAAGGTAACCAAGAAAAGGCGAGTTTTGCTCCATTTTTTTTCCCAGCGTCGTTCGAAAAACCAGGGTCGAACTAGTTAACATATTTCGGAAGTTGTATGCCGAATGAACTTCAAAATTTCGGCAGTTGACTGTTCGGAAGTTGTATGCCGAATGAACTTCAAAATTTCGGCAGTTGACTGTCGATTTATTGGGCATATTTCGAAGCTTGATTTCCGGCAAAAACAATACATTTCGGAAAACCAGTTCCGAATGAAGCACAAAATCATTCATGACAGTGGGCTATTTCTTCGATCGGAAAATGGTTCAAACAAACCCCAAAGTACAAATGACATACAAATGAGGATTTTAAGATCAATAAACTAACCTAAATCTCCAAATGCGAGGGACAGTAATGGACAGAGAGTTTTCTGCACTGCTCTTCAATGGCACTTCTTCAATGAGGAGGTCTTCAATGGAGGTGGGGGACGGACGGTACACACTGTGAGAGTGAGAGATGGGTGTGTGTGAGAGAGACGGAATGGGGAGCCGCTGCAATGTCTATGTGTGTGTGCACAATGTGTGTGTGTGTGTGCACAATTTGGCTTTGAGGGTATATTTGGAAAATAGGTGTGTGCAGTGAGTAAAACAAATTACGTTTAATTTTTTTATGTGTGTGTACTGAGAATGATGTGCATAGAGAGAGTTATGTGTGTGTAAATAGAAGCTCCCGTGACCCCTCGGTGCTTCCTTAAATCTGTCCCTTTCCACCCCTAAGTAGTGAAATATTTACAGAGAGAATAGTGTTGAAGCAAAGAGTTTGAGAGTGAGAAAGTCTGGCACTCAATGTCTGCATCTTTCTATACGTCAACCTCATAGTAGGGGCTCTTACTTAACCAACATTGATCATGACTCTGCCATACTGACCAATATTGGTTTGCCACCTTACCAGATCAAGCTAGCTTGCATACCCATTGCTTTTCATGTAAATTTATTTTTATTTTAAATTAAGAAAAATTCAATTGATGTGGTTATTTCAAAAATATAATGGATATCTATAGATAGAATCACAATCCTACTATAATAACCATTTATTTGTACTATATTATGTGTCACTATCAGTTTAGTTATTAGCACTCATTAAAATTATACATTAATGGTGAGACACATTACACTAATATTGTGTTGAAAAATAAAATTGTAAACAAGATTGGTTGGTAACCTTGCTCTTTTACACACACATCGAGGAGAAGAAAAAAAAGGAGGTTAATTAGATTTTTGGTTTTCAATACGAGTCTTGTGTAATTTTGATCTTTAATATTTAAATTGTGTCAATACAATTTTCAATGCATAAAAAATTGTTTCACTTTGTATTTTGGTTGGTAACTGCCTTTTTTTTTTTTTTTTTTTTGTCTCGTAGAATTTATTGCAATTGTATGCAGTCGGGTGCTCAGAAGTTCCTTGGCTTCCTTTGTGCAACAAATCAAAAATTATTATCATTGGTAAGCTCATTTTCCTTAGAAGTGTTTGGAAGAGTTACCGCCTTTTATGTTTTTGGTTGACTAGTTATTGATTACAATGACATGGCACTATTCGGGTGAAGATAACTTGGTTGGGGGGCTAAATGAATGCTAAAAAGGTTTGAGGCTATTCTTAAACCCTTGTTATTAGATTTTTCACAAAAAAAATAAAAAATAAAAAGAATTTGATAGTGTTAAAATTTGGGAATTTTTAGTTTAATGTTTCTGATATTAAATTTTATAAGATAAATGACATGCAACAATTTTATTGTAATTGGGATCTCTTAACATTTTTACAAAAAATTCATCTCTTTATAGAGAAATTTTAGCTCTTCATAAAAATTTCTCGGTATGAAGACAAAATTTTCTAGTATGAAGGACCCTAACTACCATAACAATATTATTGATGGACCTTAACTAACAAGAAAAAATTATATTGGACCTCTCCTACTACTCAAAATTAGAGAGAGATATTTTAGTAATTTTTCCTAAAATTTGCTACGTGGGTTATGGCTACAAAATCAATTTTTTGGACTCAAATAAATATTTAAATCAAATTTGTCAACTTAACTTAATAAATATGAACTATTATATAAATTTTTTAATAATTATTTGAATTTAAAATATCAATAATATTCAATCATAAAATAAATTTGAATTAAATATATTGTGAGTTATCAAAATATATATTTTATTTTTATTTTATTCTTTGATATTTTCCTCATGTTAATTTAATCTTTAACTTTTTAAATTTTTATTAAATGATCACCTATGTTATTTCTCCCCAACGTTTAATTGAACAAAAATAATCCACTTTCATAACAAATGGTTTTTTATCAGACAATAGACTAGTAAAACAATCTAGTTAGCCTTTGAAATGGAAAAAGAAACAAATGTATGAGATTAACAAATCAACAAAACATTTATTGATGCAGAAGTTTGGCACGGAAAATTATTAAAGAATTCCGTTATACCTTATGATATTGCCTATGAGATGCTCCTGTACTATCAATTCATCTAAAAGTTTAAGTTATAACAAGCCAAACACGTATAAATATTTTTTTAATTATTGGATATGCAGTGAAGTTCGAACACAAGATTTATTATCTATTCTTTCGAACACAAGATTTATTATCTATTCTGATACCATATTGAATTATTAACCATGAACTCATCTAAAAACTCAAACTATTAGAGACATCGATATCTTTAATATTTATATTATATTTTCAACCCAATAGATAAAAATGATAAATTATACTTACATTCCTTGCCTCCAAAGGTAAGTCGCTATTGTCACACTCATCAAATTTCCCTGCTATGTCATTGGTTTAGAGTTTAAGTAAATAATAATTTATTATATTCCATAACTACTGAATAATTATGCATGGGCACTGATCTGATCGTAACCTCACGATTTCTTTGTTTTTATCAATTCAACCACAATAAATGCTTCTAAATCTTCAATTAAAGTAATCTGTACTTCTATATTGATAATATAGTTGAATTCTCTATAGGTGTTTGTGCTGGATTAGGAGGATTATTGTTTTTACTTGTTGCTATTTGGTGGTTAACCAAAGTAATAAAGAAAAGAAATGACATGAAACGCAAGGACAATTTCTTTAAGCGGAATGGTGGTTTCTTGCTACAACAAGAAGTGTCTTCAAGTAATGGCAGTGTTGAAAAAACCAAACTGTTTAATTCGGAGGAGTTAGAGAAAGCCACTGATCATTACAATGAGGATCGTATCCTCGGCCAAGGAGGCCAAGGTACTGCTTACAAAAGCATGTTGTTAGATGGAAAAATTGTTGCTGTTAAAAGGTCCAAGGTTGTCGACAAAGGAAAAGTTGAGCAATTCATCAATGAGGTCGTCATTCTTTCACAAATTAACCATAGAAACATAGTCAAGCTCTTGGGTTGTTGTTTAGAGACAGACGTTCCTTTACTAGTATATGAGTTCATCCCAAATGGAACACTCTTTCAGCATATTCATGACCCAAATAGGAGTTCCCATTATCATAGGAGATGCGCTTTTGGATTGCCATAGAAGTTTCCGGAGCTCTTTCCTACTTACACTATGCAGCATCCATATCCATCTATCATCGAGACATTAAGTCCACCAACATTCTCTTGGACGAAAAATACAAGGCAAAATATTCTGACTTTGGAACTTCAAGATCGGTCGCTGTTGATCAAACTCACATGGGCACTCTAGTACAGGGGACATTTGGGTACTTGGATCCAGAGTACTTTCAATCAAGCTAATTTACTGATAAAAGTGATATTTACAGTTTTGGAGTTGTTATTGTTTTTTTTTTTTTTTTGGGTGGGTAAGAGTTGTTATTGTTGAGCTTTTAACTGGGCAAAAACCAATCTCATCCACTAGATCTCAAGAAAGTAGGAGTTTAGTCACGCATTTTATGGAATCAATGGAGGAAAATCATCTACTTGAGATTCTTGATCCACGGATTCTCAAGGAGGGTCGGAGAGAAGAGATGATTGCTGTTGCTCACCTTGCAAGAAGATGGCTAAACTTGAATGAGAAGAAGAGGCCTACAATGAAAGATGTATTAGTTGAGTTGGAAGGAATTAGAATGTCACAAGGAGGTTCAACCATCCACCAACACTATGAACAAGTTGAATACAATACAACTGATTTGACTGAGGCTTGGGATGTTGCTTCAACCTCAACAGGGACATTCTTAGATAGTGGGAGTGGCACAGCTTTATCGTTTGATATCCAACCACTATTGCATACCAAGTAGTGAAGTCTAAACTAGACATACAATGCTTGTCTATGCTAGATATTTACCATAATGCTTTGTTAGTCAAATGTTAATTATGTACTAGTATGTAATGTTACAAACTTGTACTAATAACTTATGCCTTGGATTGGCAATAATAGTAGTTTTCTATACCATAATTCATATTGATAAATTCATTCACCTAGAACAAACTAGATTCATTTCATTAATCGAACACCCAAAAAGATGCTCAGATCTTGGTCAAATCCACAACATCGATCCAACTAGATTGAGCTCTATTGAAGATAATATCATTCTTATGTAGTCCAAAAAGTCTCACATAGTCGCAAAGAAAAGTTATGTCCATATTTGTTTCTCCAATTAGAGAAACCCCACCTAAACCACCACTCTCAAAATTTCAGTCCAGACTTTCCGAGCGAAGTCATAAAAGGATAGGATGTTTGGTTGATTCCTCATGTGCAATATAAATCATAGAAACACTTGACAGGGGGGGAAAAAAAAAACACCATATTTGCCTCTCTTCCAAATTAAGTTGTCCTCAGAATTGAGTCTCTATTGGACTGCTTCCAATAAGTTGAGTAATATTCCTCATGATTCTCTTTTTTCTTATTAAAATAAAGATCTTCTAAATCTGAAATCCCAAACTATGTTGTTGTTCTCATCAAAAGAACAGACCTCAACCATACTTTACAATCTTTTTGCAAAAAAAAGTTTAAAAGTCCAGAAAATCTGTGTTTGAAGAAACAATTATGAAACCATTTATCCTTCCAAAACCTTATTTGCAATCCGTTTCACAGTTTCAAGTTGAAGTTTTTGTTTTAACACTGTCCCAACTTTATCAATCATATGACTCTGGCTAACCTCCACAATTCCTTTCCATAAACCAGAAACGACACCTTCCCTTATTAACAATGGGATCGATCATTCATTCCCATTTGTGGTGGCCAAATAAATGAGATCTAGAGATTCATCAATTGGCCAAGTACAAGTCAGCCCATACCAGGTCCATCAGCTGGCCGCAGACAAATTGGCCCATGCCAGGCCCAGTAAAGGGCCGTATTTGAATACAACTGAGTTCAAGGGCCATCGAAACTATGTACCCTATGGGCTATATAGAAGGCCCAAAAATGATGTCAAAGCCCAAGAGGAGGCAATGGGCCCTTAGAGGGTCCTGGAGGAACAATATAAAAGGAAGAGCCATAATCAAGAATTGTAATGGAAAAAAAAGGAAGAGAAAAAGATAAACAAGATAGTGGAGAAAGATTAAGGAGTTCTGTTTGGACGAGAGAGTATTTTTTAATCCATTACACCACAATTGGTGCCGTTTGTGGGAATAGTCAAGCGTGTTCATGGTAGACTTAATAGATGATCCTCCATTCATTGCTAACAATGTCACGCCAAGAACCATGCTTCGTCCAGAGAATATCACCGCACGAAGAGCTTTGAATTTTGATCCAGTAACTCAGTCTTCACCTTCAACTTTGATGCAGGAAACCATATAGACGATAATGGACCAAGCAAAATGAAACGAGCAACGACTGGAAGAGATGGCGACTGACAACAAACATTACATAAAGAGCTGGCTCTAGAGTTAGCCAAATCTCAGCAAACCACACCGCATCACGAGCGGGGTCAGTCGCCAGAAAAGAAGGATAATCAACGACGTAAGCACTGGAGACGCGATAGTAGCTCCGTCTTCGACTCGTTAGATCAAGAACCTAGAAAAAAGGGGTGTGTTGGTGTGTCCAGCTCATCAGAAGGGAGTCCACATGTGCAACACAGACAAGGAAAAAGTGATGGTTCAGACGGGGAAGACAGACATAATCCTTTTGCCCGACGAATTGCGAGGGCCATCTTGCCTAAAAAATTCAAGGCACTGATGTTTACGCTATATGATGGTAAATCGGATCCTACGGATCACATTCGCCATTATAAACAGGCAATGACATTACACGCCGATGATGAGGCGCTTATGTGTCATATGTTTCCAAGCAGCTTGGGTCCGTTGGCAGTCCGGTGGTATTATAAGCTCGAACCGGCCTCAGTGAAGAGTTTTCATCAGCTCCAAAAATTCTTCTGGGCAAGATTTATCACCAATGAGGTTCAACCTAAGCAAGCCGACTTGCTCTGCGCGATGCAAATTAAGACGGAAGAAACCCTCCGTGAGTATTCGGCGCACTATTAGGAATGTTTCAACCTGGTTGACCATGCCTGCAATGACTCCATGACCATCACTGTCTTCAAGATGGGCTTGTACCCTAACAGTCTGCTCTGGAGTTTGTTGATAAGGTGACCTCCTAAAACCGTGTGGGCCTTAATGAAGAAGGTTGATTAGTACTGCAAAGTGGAGAATGATGCCCTATGCATCAAAATAGGTCAGAAGGTCATAGAAACGGCGGCACTAGTCTTGGTACAACCGATAAGTGTAGCCCTGCCGGAAAGGAGCCCCGAGCCACAAAGTAGGGCAAAACAAGAAAGTCGTTGAGACCCATGCCGATCGAGGGACCAACATTTGTGCCGGTCGAGCAAGCAATATCAAGTGGAAAGCAAATGCCCCAGGTGGTTTGACAAGAAGTATACCGAGTTGATCGAGCCAATTAGCAAGATACTCCCCAAAGTCCAACATTTACCCTTCTTTAAGTGGCCAAACAAGATGATTGGGCCCCTCGACGCAAGACGAAGGGATCAGCGATGTGAATACCACAAGGACCATGGGCATGAAACCGAAAGATGACCATCTTGAGGAGCTAGTACAGGATAGCCGACTGGCTCAATACCTCCCCCATAAGATCAACACACCCAATACAGTGGCTTTGCGCAGGGACTCACCTCTATTGGGTGTAATTCATACGATTTATAGTCTTCCGTCGCCAAATAGCATCCATGCGATTCAGTCTCTACAATCTCAACCATACCCATCCAAGCTGTCCACACCAGTCAAACAGCCTCATCAGATTGGCAAGATTAGCTTTGATGACACAAATCTTGAGGGGGTGACCCTTTCCCACGACAACCCTCTCGTCATCGAGTTACGCGTAAACAGATTTGTTGTTGAATGCATTCTGATTGATCAGGGGAGCACATCAAAAATAATGTATTATAAAACGTTTCTTAAGCTCGGCTTCACAGAGTCAGACCTACTGCCAGCAGAATACCCCTTGTTCAGCTTCAACGCCAATCTCGAATACCCTCTAGGCAAGATCAGGGTTGCCGTGCATGCAAGCACTAGGACACTCGAAATGGAGTTTCTGGTCGTAAAGCTTCCATCGCCATACAACTTAATCATGGGGAGAAGTTGGTTGCACACAATGCAGACCATACTAAGTACTTATTATCAGCTACTCCGCTTCCCAACACAACACAGCATAGAGCAGATTCGCGGCTTTCAAAAGTCGACAATGAGTGTTACCTTACTGCTTCGGTAAAAAAGCCAAGGGTGGTGGAAGTAAACTCCATCGAAATTTTAGACCGAGAAAGCCTCGAGGATGTTGGGAAACTCCCCACCGATAAGGCAACTGAGGATCGTGATCGGATTGGACTTACAATTGAACTAGATAAATTCTTCCTCATCAGCACTTTTCTCAATACTAATGACCGCTAAGAGTTAATTTCCTTCATACTCGGCAATATTGATGTGTTCACCTGGACCCTTTATGAGATACAAGCGTGGCACAACACCGATTGAATGTTGACCCAAAGGCTAGGCCTGTCATCCAGAAGAGTCATCGATTTGCAATCGAGCATACTTTGACCATTGTTGCCCAAGTGAACAACTTCTAGAGGCCAGAGCAATCCACGAAGTTAATTACCCCACCTAGCTGTCCAACACTATTGTTGTTAAGAAGAAAAACAAATCCTGTCCTATTTGCGTGGACTTCACGGACTTGAATAAGGCTTGTTCCAAGGGTTGTTTCCCTCTCCCTAGAATCGATCAACTAGTTAACGCAACTGCACACCATTAACGTATGAGTTTCTTGGACGCGTACAGGGGGTATCATCAAATTGCCATGCAACCTGAAGACCAGGAAAAAATGGCATTCCTCACCCCGAGGGGCACTTATTGCTATAAAGTCATGCCCTTCAACCTAAAGAATGCTGGGGCAACTTACTAGAGGCTTGTCACTAACATGTTTAAGGATCAACTTGGCCATACCATGGAAGTTTATATCGACGACATGGTGATAAAACCCAAAGAAAAGCATGCCCACTTGGCCGACTTGTCCACAACCTTCGACATTCTCCGGATATATAGGATGAAACTTGATACCTCAAAGTGTGCATTCAGCATCAGATCTGGTACATTCCTGGCTATATTGTGAACCATCGTGGAATAGAGGCCAACTCGAAGTAAATTACGACAATCATGGAACTTGACTCACCTCAATCATGGAATAGAGGCCAACTAGAAGTTGATGGGGATGGCTGTCGCTCTCAATAGATTCATCAACCATTCTTCGGATCATTGTCGCCTATTTTTTCACACCCTTCGGCAGGGAAAGGCATTTCATTGGACCCTTGAATGCCAGTCCGCCCTCGACGGATTGAAAGCTTATCTTCGTTCGATACCACTTTTAACAACTCTATCACTGGATGACCTACTTATCCTCTATCTTGCAGTATCGGATCGCACGGTCAGCGTTGTGTTGCTAAAAAAAGAGCTAGACGAGCAAAGGCCCATTTTCTATGTTAGCAAGGCAATGGTAGACGTCGAAAACATAGTACCTATCGTTGGAAAAGCTGATTCTGACCCTTGTGGTGGCCGCCAAGAAATTAATGCACTATTTTCAGGTCCATACAATAAGTGTGTTGACGGACTACCCTCTCTAAACAGTACTCCGCAATGCGGAATCATCAAGGCATGTTTCGAAATGGGCTTTAGAACTCGGGCAATATGACATCCAATTCTCCCATAGGATGGCTATTAAAGGCCAGGTTTTAGCTGACTTCGTCGCCGAGTTCACTGGCTATCATGCCGACTTTGAACCTGAACAGCTAGCCTTCCGACCCCAACAGGAGTTGAGAATATATGTTAGGGATATTTGTCAGATGTACTGCGACGGTTTATCTAACTAGCGTGGTAGCGGGGCAGGAGTAGTGATTATGACCCCTGAGGGCGTAATAATCAAGCAAGCGGTCAAACTTGGTTTTGATGTATCCAATAACGAGGCCGAGTATGAAGCTTTTTTAATCAACCTCCGTAACTTGCTTCGCCTTGGTGCTAAGCGATTATAGGTCTTCTACGATTCAAAGCTGGTCATCAATCAACTGAAAGGGGAATATGTCGCTAAGAACGATCGAATGATAGCTTATATGAGGACGGCAAATTCACTGCTTATACATTTCAACCACCACGAGCTGAAACAGATTTCCCATGACAAAAATACCCATATAGATGCTCTCGCTTGCTTGGCTTCTGCCATCAATTTGGAGGTCAAACGAACCATTGAGATGAGATTTGTTCCCTAGCCGAGTATTAGCCAACCGGAATCCACTAGCGTCAATGTCATTGATCTAGGGCTGAGTTAGATAGATCCCATCGTCGCATTTTTATCTTCGTAACAGTTGCCAACGGATAAGAAGGATAAGCTGCGGAACAAAGCCCTATGTTACTATTTGGGTCCCCACGGAAGGCTCTCCAAAAAGGCTCTCCAAAAAGGCTCTCCAAAAAGTCTATCTCAGGGCCATATTTGGAATGTGTGCATCCAAACCTAGTGGAAGACTTTTTGGCTAAAATACATGAAGGCAGTTGTGACGCCCATTCTGGAGGGCGTTTGCTGGCCTATCGAGCTGTAACCCAGGGGTATTATTGGCCCACCATGCAAACTGATGTAGAGAATTACGTAAAAAAGTGTGGAAAGTGCCAAAAATTCTCCTCATTGACTCATTTTCCCACAGAAGAATTGAATGCCATCACTAGCCCGTAGCCTTTTGCTCAGTGGGGACTAAACATCGTTGGACCACTTCCGAGAGCTCCAGGAAGTAAACGGTTTTTGATTGTCGCAATGGATTACCTCACGAAGTGGTTCGAGGCGGAACCATCGACACACATCCAAGACATAGACTTCAAACGCTTTGTATGGAGGAACATTATAACACTATTCAGCATACCTCGAGCACTTATCTCTAACAACGGCACCTAGTTCGACTGCGGTGTCTATCGCGAATTGTGCGACACATATGGTATAAGGCTGTACTTCTTCTCATCGGCGTATCCGCAGAGTAACGGCTAAGCCAAGGCCTCCAATAGAGTGATCTTAGATGAAATTAGGAAGCGGTTAGAAAAGGCCAAAAGGAAATGGGTTGAAGAACTCCCCAGTGTACTGTGGGCTCATCGCACCACGCCAAGGCGACCAACAAACGAAAGACCATTTGCCTTGTGCTTTGGTATGGAGGCTATTATTCCTCTCGAAATTGGCCTACCTACTCTATGATCAAAGGCCTTTGACATAGGGCAAAATGATATGATGTTGGCCTTAGATCTTAATTTGATTGAAGAACATCGTGATAGGGCTCTCGTGCATATGGCACGGTACCAGCAGCAACTCGCCAAATCGTATAATCAGTGCATGCAGTAGTGTCGTTTCACCCCAGGGGAATTGGTTTTCAAGAAGGTGCTTCCAGCCAACCAAAATCCAGCAGACAGCAAATTGGGCTCCAACTGGAATGACCCTTACCAGGTTGACTCAATTGTTGGGACAGGAGCATATCGGTTCTCGGACATGGTTGGCAAGAAACTTCCTCGACCATGGAATTCGACTCACTTACACAAATTTTACCATTAAACGGCATGGAAGCCATCTTTTTGTTATGATGTAATGATTTAATTTTCTTTTTGCGAATGTATCTTCCCCAAACGTATCTACACAGTTTATCAATGAATCTTCATGGCCAATATTTTCTTGAATCTTACTCTAATGACTGAACGACTAAGCCTTCAAATTTGGAGTGCCCTTTGTGCTTGGCGCAATCGGCTATTACAAAACACTTCGAATTCGGAGTGCCCCTCGTGCAAGTCACGATCGGCCGAATAAACCTCCGAACTCGGAGCGCCATTTGTGCTTGGCACAATTGGCCATTACAAAAGACTCCAAATTCAGAGCGCCCCTCGTGCAAGTCACGATCGGCCGAATAAGTCTCTGAATTTAGAGTGCCCTTTGTGCTTGGCACAACTGGCCATTACAAAAGACTCCGAATTTGGAACGCCCCTCATGCAGGTCTCGATCGGCTGAATAAGCCTCCGAATTTAGAGCGCCCTTTGTACTTGGCACAACTAACCATTACAAAAGACTCCAAATTCGGAGCGCCTCTCGTGCAGGTCGCGATCGGCCGAATAAGCCTCCGAATTTGGAACACTCTTGTGCTTGGCACAACTAGCCATTTGGAGCGCCCCTCGTGCAGGTCACGATCGACTGAATAAGCTTCCAAATTCAGAGCGCCCTTTATGCTTGGCACAATTGGCCATTACAAAAGACTCCGAATTCAGAGCGCCTCTCGTGCAAGTAACGATCAGCCGAATAAGCCTTTGAATTCGAAGCGCCCTTTGCCTGCACAATTGGCCCTCCGTAACCGGTGGAGTGCCATATCAGACAATCAGGATTAGACCTTTCCCAATTAAGTATGAAATTCCTACAAGTGGCACACATCATATTGCACAAAAGAAACAGGTACAATAGGCATTAAAATAAATTACATAGTTTATTACAACAAACGACAATGTTGGTTACAAATCTACTAAATTATTACCCCATCCCCCCTTCGTTAGTCTCCCATTCATCGTCTGTTTTCTCAGCATCGTAGGCTTCGAATGGAAATTTATAATTTTGGTACAGGGGTGACATCGAGTCAACACCCACGACCTAAAGAGCCTTAAGCCATCCGTGTTTGAAACCACGGTTGTGACGGCCCTGCCACATATAATATTTTATATTTAATTAATCAAGGTGATTTGGATTTTAATTAACTATTATTTTAATTTAATTGTGGAATTGATGAACAATATTGGTATTAATTTGTATGTAATTTTATAAAAGAGCTATTTTCGAATTAGAAATTAAAAGTTTAAGTGGCTCAAGAAGGTGAAATTGACGAATTGAATTATTTTAATTTTGAGTATTGGACCATATCAGAGTTTAATTAAATATCCGATTCAGTTTAGTAAAATTGAGATTTTATTAATTGGGTCCAAATTGGAATTGATTAAGTCATGAGGATTGAGAATTGTGGTTATTATGAAATAAATTTAATTATGTGGTGTCCAATTTGAATATGTAATTTATTGACGGAAATTTTGAGTCTGATCAGAAATTAAAGGCCTAAATGATTTGGAAAATCAAAATTGATCATGACAATAAGCTTAATTTAATATTTGGAGCCTTTTGAGAGTTTGATTAAAAATCTGATTCAGATTGGTAAAAATTAAATATAATTAATTGGGCCTTAATTAAAGTTAATTTGGCTAATTAAATTATGTGAGATTTGAAATTAGTTATAATTCATTAAATTATGTACTAATCAGGTGTTAATTAGTTAAAACTATGTAAGGTTTAATTAAATTAAGACATAAATTAGTAACTTAATTAATCCTAGAGTCATCTAATTTTGTTGTATTGGAGCCTAGAGTACGTGCACGTGTGTAATTGTATGGTGCTGAATCATGAAGTGGTTGTGTGTGTGTGTGTTGTGCTAATTTCAAGGGGGGAAGTGAACTCATTGTTTTTTATTTTATTTTATTGCTGAAGAGGTCCGGAACAGGGAGAGGAACCTTCATGATTGTGTGTGTGTTGTGCTAATTTCAAGGGGAGAAGTGAACTCATTGTGTTTTTTTTTTTTTTATTGCTGAAGAGGTTCGGAACAGAGAGAGGAACCGCGCGCGGGAGGGAGAGAGAGAGAGAGAGAGATAGAGAGAGCTCACCTTCATCTTTCTAGAGGAATTTTGATGGAAAACTTGGAAAAAAGGCTAAGGTTAAGAAAGGAAGAAGAATAAGGACAAGGAAAAATGCAAGATCATCAAGAAGTTTATCAAATTAAAGATTAAAGGTAATGATTTCAAGTTGAATATTGTAGAATCCTTGTATTACATTTGAATTAAAGGTGAGTTTGGGTTCAATTTCATATAATTTGAAAGAAATTAGAAAACAAAGATGAATAAATTAAGGTAGGTTCATGGTTATGGAAATTAGTTATTTTAGGTTTGATGATGTAGTTTTGCATAAAATTAAGCCTCATTCTTACATTCATGGGTAAATTCTACAAGTTTAATACTTTAATTAAACATGCATCATAGGATCTCAAGGTTTTGAGATTTTAATTCATGCTTAAAAGGTTATTGGGTTTTAATTTGGGTTTGGTATGAAGAAAATTAATAAAAATTCAAATTAGAGCAATTCTAACTAAAATTATTTAGTTTTGATCTTAATTTCATACATGCAAAGTTTTATAACTCCAATTTCATGATTTAAAGGCAAATAGAAAAGAGTTAAGAATCAATTTCATGTAATTTCAAAGAAATTAGTAAAAGGGTGAAGGAATTGAATTAAATTCAAATTGTAGAAATTAAATTAAAATTGAGCATTTTGTGGGTTTGATTTTTGTTGTCTTGCATAAATTAGAATTTTAATTGCAAATGCATCACGAAATTTAAGAAGATTTGAAGAATTGATTTCATATTTTGAAGAGAAAAAGGAAAAGGTTTATTAACACAAGTTTATGGAATTTTGGAGTTTATCTTGAATTAAAAGAATTAGATGTAAATGGTTAGAAATTAATCATATTTTCTTGATTGTTAAAAGAGATTATATGGTTTTAACAAAGTTGTGCAAGATCCCAAGTATTGAATTGGAATCTGGAAGCTCAACTTTTTAATTTTGAAAACCTAAAATTTTTATAGATCGCTTGAGCGACCAAATGGTCGCTTGAGCGAACATTATGAGCACCCAGTATTTTTACAGAGCTTTGCAGACCGCTCGAGCGAAGTGTCACGACCCAAACCCGGCCCTATGGGTTTAGCACCGTAACCAGCCAGTAATCCGAGATTACCACAGGCCTGCAGAACAGTAGTACAGTAAAACAGAGTACAGGGCCTGGCGGAAGCCAATACAGTAAATGAATAATGTCCATTGAGCTGTGTCAGTCTGTATGCTAAAAAGATTTTTCATGCATTCACATATACAAACAGTACAGAACGGTATGCACAATATTTACAATCATTCAGACTAGGGACTCAACCCTAGATAACAGTACGGTAAACATTCAGTCTATACAAAACAGTAGACGGTACAGAAGGGGGAATTGTAAAACACCCCTAAGCCTTAACACGATAGGCTCGGAACCTCGCAGTGAGGCACATAGGCTGGCTTGACAAAACTGGAGTCTAACCCACGCTTCTAGCTCCGGTCTGGTGGCTGAGCACCTACATATATATATAAACAGTGAGCTAAAGCCCAGTGAATAACATAATGCGTAAAGAGGTTATGAATGAAATGTCCTTACAGTAATGAAATCAGTTCATTAAACAATACTTCAGTCTTTCAGTCAGAACAGTTATTCAGTCATATGTGGTACATCCATTAGCATAGCAGTAAACAGTAGGTCTTAAAGACCGAACAGTAATGATGGCCATCAGTCAGTAAACAGTAGTGGTTCCACGAGGGAACCGACAGAGATCTCTGTAACAGTAACAGTAACAGTAACAGTAGATGCCAAGGATGCCACAGTACAGTTTAGAATATAGGACATACATTCATTCAGTAAACAATAGCAGTTCAGTAAACAGTTCAGTTCAGTATTCAGAAGATAATCATTTGAACATATCTTTACACAATTGTTACTCACAGAGTTCGGGCTACAGTAAGCTAGAGCGTGTCCCCCCAGTCGCCAACCCTACACAGTTAACAGATTGAACACACTAAGCTACGCAGTTGGGAAATATAACAACTTAACAACTTAATCCCTAATGCCTCGGTGTGTTCTACCTCTATATCCTCAATAAGATGTCTTAAACTAGGCCTAAGAATGCCTAGGATGGGATGAGGATGCAAGGAGGCACATTTAAAAGCATTTTCAGAAAAACAGAGTCCCGCTCGAGCGCAGGTTTCCCCGCTCGAGCGGTCATGCAATAAAGGTACACGCTCGAGCGTACTGTAAAAGTACTGGATGGGTGAAATCTCCGCTCGACGCCCGCTCGAGCGTGAGACCTGACTCCGCTCGAGCGCCCAATCCTCCGCTCGAGCGGACTGCAAAACAGTGCAGAGAGATGCTGGATGCTCGGATTCCACGCTCGAGCGCCACTTTCCCCGCTCGAGCGTAAGTGCAAAATCTGGGAATTCCAGATTGCACCTCCAAGCTCAAACTCACATTCAAATGCATCAAAACCAATCCTCTTGGGCCCATTTTCTGGAAAACATTTATAAACACATAGTATAACATGGTTCAAAGTTCAATTTTGAGAAATCAAAGCCCAAGGGTGTTTAATTCAAACTCAATTTCAAATCATTGCCAAGAACAATCTTCAAACATGACATGCATGATCTTTAAATAACTTTCAAGCTTCAAAACATGCTCTAGTGAGCCAATTGATTCCCAAACAAAATGAAAACATGAACCATTACAAATTTATGGACATGCATGTGACAATTTGCCATGAATTCAACTCAAAATCCAACAATTCAAACATGCATGCATGAATTATGTTCTATTTCAACATGTATGAACTAAAACAAGACTTAGCTCCTCAATTTGACATGAATCATGCAAGAACAAGCTCAATTCATAAACAAGAGGGTAATTACTCTACCTTAGGTCTTGAATTAGAAGACTAGGAGCTCAATTTAGCAATCTACACTTCAATTCTCTTCAAATTCTAAGCAATATTGAGATGAACTCAACTCCTCAAGTCTCTCTCTCTCTATGGTCGGCTAAGGGTCTCACAAATAGGCTAAAGAAATGTTTGATTCAATGTATAAGGCTCAAGTGTGTGTGTGAGATAGTGGCCCACTAGGGGTAGTTCGGTAAATAAGGCCAACTCTGCAATTGGTCAATATTTAAACTAATTTAATCATACCTAATCAGTTTTCAGATAATTATACCATAAAATCATATTAAATATGACGATCATAATACACTAACCCATTTCCGGTTCGGCCGCCGATAAGGCCTTCAATTAATAGTTTAAACATAAAACACGAACAGATCAAACAAACAGTCAACAGATAAAATGCAATTCAAACAGATGTATTCACTCAATTCAGTTTCAATTTCGGTCAGTCAGTTCAGTACTTTAATCACTTCAATTCTCAGTCAGTTATCAGTCATTATCAGTTCCGTTTAACAGTAATCGGTGATTATCGGTAATCAATCAGTCATTAATCAGTAAACAGTATGAGGGTTGTTACACGAAGACCCTATTTTCAACAAATTTTTACTAACTCTTCTAAGTGCCTACTTGCATCCTCATGACATTCTAAGTATTCTTAGGCACCAATTGGACTCACATAGTCATGGAATAAGCTAGGAATATATAAAGAGAGTTGAATTAAAATGAAATGGATATTGAATAGTACTTCTATTGTGTTTTTGTTATGTGATTTGTATAGGAGGATGTCTGAGGCCTTATATCGACTTAACCCATTGTGAGTAGTAACTTTATAAAGATATATTCAAATTATATTTATTTTCGAAATGATTACTATTTTCGAAATCATTATGTGATTGATTGAATGATTTATTGAAAAGTTATTTTGTAATGATGAATGAAGTTCACTTTTAAAATGTATTCGTGGCATCCTTTAGTGAGACCCTTGCCTGGGGGAAATAATACCATGGCCATTGATTATAGGCCCTTGCCTAGGGAAAACAATACCAAGGCTATTGGATTGATTGAAACACAGAGATCTCTAGTGTTAGACCTATCGTGGTCCATTGGATTATTGATTGACCCATTGTGGTCCGTTGGATTAACCCATCGTGGTCCATTGGATTATTGATTGACCCATCGTGGTCCATTGTTATTGAAATATTGTTACTCTATTGGATGTACCACGCAAATTGTCATTGAATGAGTATTGCTATTGGGATAACATGGATCATTGAGAATTGAATTGAAATCGAAATTGTATTGAAAATGCTATCGAACAATGGTTTTTATTATTGCAAGGGATTGATATGATGGCTGATCGAATTGATTTGGCTATTGAAATGGATTGTTTCAAGAAATGAAATATATGTTTTGATAAGGGATTTGATATGGAAAATATTTTGTTATAAATTTGATATAATATGGAAAATGCCTTATTTTGAAAATGATTTAAGATTCGTTTCGAAATTGTAAGACAGGTTTTTTATATTATCGTTGAACTTCATTCATTTAACCTCTTTATTCTGTTATTACTCGCTGGACTTTAGCTCACTATTTATATTTATATGTATATGTAGGTGAGAAAATTGAGCAACAAGGACAGAGAAAGTCTCAGAGTCTACCCGTGTCAGCCTTTGAAGAGCTTCCGGAATGGAGCAAGTTAGGCTCGAGTAGAGCCAAGAAAATCAGCCCCTTAGCTTTGTCAAAGTTTGGTATTTTGCTGGGTCTTAAATGTATGTGTGTGAGATATATAAGATTTGTACATGTATATAAATTATTATTGTATCATGTAGGGACAAGCTCAATGGACATTATTATTTTTGTTTTGCTTCTGCTTTAGACCTTGATATGATTTTAAATATTTTGAAATTTTGTCTTTGAGGCCGAAGGTAATCTAGGATTACTGGCCGGTCATGACTCTAAGTCTATAGGGACAAATTTGGGTCGTCACAACGGTTTGTGCATCGACAAATATCATTGGCTAGTTTCTCACTGGTCTTCTCAATGTCGATTTTTCGCCCGTCAAAAAAGCCTTCCTCATAAGCCCGGGATCGTATGGCCTCTTTGGCAAACACGACAGCCGTATCTCGATCGGCTATAACATGATCAATTAGTCGCTGGTTTACCCTATTGGTAACAGCCGTGTTCGCTAACCCCATGGGCTGCTTCTCGGTGGCCTTAGCTCTGTGCATTTTGCTCTCCGCCTTTCCTGCACAGCGTTACAAATCTTGAATCCACCCATCCTTTTGAGCGATTTCTTTCTGAGTAGCTCGAAGTTGCATGCCGGTCTCATATGCATAGTAGAGCCCTTTGATTGACCCATGGACACCATCTCTAAAAACTTCATAGTCACCTCACTTGATCATAGATTGTTGTACTTCGGTTGGAAATATTTGCCGAGTAAAGTCTACCGCTACATTCGGGTCATGAATAATCGAGTCTGCTTCAGTCATGGGCTTGTTGCCAATAAAGACAGCAAAACTTAGAGGGCGTGGCGGTCTACTCGGCTTAGGTCGCACGGACGCCTGTGCACTTGTAGTCTTGGCGCTTCCTTTTTGTTACACCCTGCCTTTGGGTGATCTCTCTACCTCATTCCTCCTTGGGGACTTGCTTTGTCGACGGGGTGAATGACGTCTTTCCCGTTCCTCTAACGCTACAGTACTCGCTCGGGATGTTGCGCCACCTGCTACACGATTCATTTCCGCATCCAGTTCTGCCAAACTTTTTCCCTCGTCTTTACTGTTAAAAAATAAGCTGCTAGACATACGCTCACACTGATTATTGTTCAAACGCTTTCGCCTCTTCCACTTTGTTCGCAGCTCACTGTGGCTGGATAACCCCTTTTGTGGGCTGCGCAAGGGCTATTTAGCGACGCCCCCTTCATTAATTACAAAATGCACCACTAACGATGTATCTGCCGTCGTCCCTGCTTGTATTCAGCGGAAGACCTATGCTCAAATAGAGCAAGGGCAGATATGTGAATCTATTCGGCTTATCTATCTTTGGCCAAATTACTACACTGCCCCACTTGACCATTAAGGTTATTTAGTGTATTCGGCAGAGGACTCATGCTCAAATAGGGCAAGGGCAGATATGTGAATCTATTCGGCTTATCCATCTTTGGCCGAATTACTACACTGCCCCACTTGACCATTGAGGTTATTTAGTGTGCTCGGCGGAGGACTCATGCTCAAATGGGGCAAGGACAGATATGTGAATCTATTCGGCTTATCCATCTTTAGCTGAATTACTACACTGCCCCACTTGACCATTTTCTGAAGCTCGTTTCTTGCTTAGTTTGGTGCTTTAGACTACTTATCCAACACTAGGCATACAAACACACAACATACAAACCATTACTAGTTTCATTTTCATACACAAGTTACCTCTCAGAACAGGCATTTTTTATTCATAAACTGTAAACGAACAAGTATCACTTTATCAATGAAAACCGCCCTAACACAACATTACTAATACTAAAACAACTACAAGAACGGAAAAAATAAACAAACTATCTTCAAATATCTTCAAAGTCCTCTGAGTCAGGCTCCAGAGGTTTAACTTCCAGCTGCTCGTATGGAATCGGCACGTCAAGAGTCACTTTGGCAGCCGCCAAAGCCTTGAGCAAGCCATGCTTGAAGCCTCAGTTTTCAAACTTCAATGCTTCGTCTGCATATAACTCTTTGGCTTTAAGCTGTCTAGCATCAAATGCCTTGGCCGCGTCTGCCCCTGTACGCTCCAGGGCTCTCTTTGACTCCTCTAATTTGGCCATTAATTTGGCATTCTCTACTTTGACCAACTTCAACTCATCGTCTATAAAGGTAGCCCTCTCCTCGACGGCTTGCCAAAGCAAATTGGCATGCCTTGCTTTCTCCTCTTTGGCAGCAACTTTCGCCCGTTCATCTTCCGCCCTCTGGGCTTGGGCTTGGGCTTCGGCCTCCGCCTTTGCAGTCGCCGCCATCAAATTGGCCATTGCAGCCTTGGTCTTATTTCTTTCACCCTCAAGTTGGCCTTCTATAACGCCGAGTTTCTCCATTACTTCGTAGTGCCTACGGCTGATTTCGGCTATCCTACCCGTCGCCTAACAAGCATGATATAGTAGTCATATTAGTCAACATAAAAACGGCATAAAAAGATCCATCCTAGTACATAAAAAGATCTATCCCAGTACATACCAATATAGCCGACTAAGCCGCCAAGGCAATAGAGATGACGTTCGGTTCGGCATGAAACGCGACTTTGTCCAACGGAAGCGAAAGCGATGATGCTATACTTAAAGCCACAGTGGGATCCTTAATGGCTGACCCACTAGCCAAAATTGATGATGAATGGCTCGGCCAAATCTAGAGAAAACGCCTATATCCTTTGCTGTTTATCAACCTATTCTTCTGGTGATTCGGCAAGGAAATCAGCGGGGCACTTTTCGTCTCTTTGATTGGTTTGATCTGAGCATGAGGTTTCCATTGGTTGTCGATTAGGGACCCGATCAGGGACTTCAACAGCCACAATCAATTCATGCGTTGTTTCTAGAATGGCCGCTGGAGGTGGAGTTTCTAAGTTCCCCCCAACACCACTGGCTCTCATTCTTGCCGCCATCATCTCGACATTCCTTCTTCTAGCAAACTGGGCAAGTGACTCTCTACCCATCTCTTCAGACTCAGCCCCAGGAAAATCTCATAATTCGGTAAAGATGTCATCCTCTGGAGAAGCAATCGCCACTCGGCCAGAAGTAGAAGGTTGCTCGTTGCCCTCTAGGTTGAGTTGTTCAAAGGCCAACTCAATTTTCCTATTTAATTCTTGTTCTTCCAAACGGCCCCCTTGTTCAACGTCTTTAGCGTCTGAGCTTTCTTCTTCTAAATGGCCCTCCGGCCTAACTTCTTCAGTATTTGAACCCTCAAGGCCAATCTCCCTTAGGCTCTTGTAGTTGGGGAATATGAGTGCCGTAAGTTACTGATCTCCCATCGGCACGGGAATATGATCTGTCGCCAAAATTGTTGAGTAGGTTGGATTGTATCTTAACAGAATGTGTGCGACACGCCCCTGTCCTTGAAGGTTGGCACATCCTTTGTACTTAAGGACCGTCTTCACCTGATTAAGAACGGTTTCATCTGCCAACGGGAGGACTCTCTTCAAGTCGTTACCTACACAACAAAACTGGTCAGTAATCTGTTAGCACCGAATATAATGTTTAACTAGTAATTACATTCAGCCACTTGGCTCGCCCTTCCGTTTCGGCACAGGGTCTTGGCGATCTTTTCCCTCGCCGAATTCCCAATTGCCTCGAATGACGACCATAACATTGTCAACTCTTTTTCCAGAGATGGCAAGCATAGTCATTGAGTGGTGATCTATGTCTTTGGCTCTAAGAAAATAATGGCCCTAACGACCGGTTGATTTTGCCATGACATAGCAGTGCCGAGTAGCTGGGATTCCTAGGTTGAGCAAGTCGGCGGTTCGGTTCCACTATGCTCATGATTATATGGTAAAAATTCACATTGGGCTGAGAGGGAATGAGCCCTTAGTAACACAGAACAGTTTTGAGGAAAGGGTGTAAGAGGAAACGGATCCCACCCTCAACAATTGACAGGAGATGGAAGATGATGGTGTTCACATCAGCCCTCTCCATATCAACCACAGTGTCTGCAATGAGGGACAGGTGGACATAGTCTGCAATCGAAAAGTGACGACGAAAGGCGGTAACTCACTCCTCAGAGAGGAAAGCTTTCAAATGAGTTGCTATTCCAGACAGAATAGAATATCTAAAAATAAAAATACGCAAAAGGATTAGATTGCGAACAAAAGAGGAAAAGAGTGAGGGACTTACAGGTCAGAACGAGAGAGCAAAGCGAAGGAGTAATATGGAGCAAAGTTGAAAACGCAGGAGTCTTGTGAGGAGGAAGGAAGAACGGTGTGAAGAATGCCAAAGAGCCAAGGTTCAACACATTCAAATGTCAAATCGCACTAAATCAATGTCAAACTATGAAGAGGCGGGAAGCAATGATGATTCCATATCACGTCTGATCTGACGTATCAGTACTAAAAGGTGCGTGTGCGCCGTATTTTCAACTTTCGAGGTCTGTTCAAGTCTATAAACCGAAAAGTATAGAGGCCAGCCACGCTGAATAACAGATGTTAATCGGATGTTCGAGGGGCAATTGTGGTGGCTGAATAAATGAGATCTAGAGATTCATGAACTGACCAAGTACAAGTCGACCCATACCGAGTCCATCAGCTGGCCATAGGCAAGTCAGCCCATACCAGGCCTAGTGAAGGGCCGTAGCTGAATACAACCAAGTTGAAGGGCTGCCGAAGCCGTGTACCCCATGGGCTGTATAGAAGGCCCAGAAATGAGGTCAAAGCCCAAGAGGAGGTAGTGAGCCGTTAGAGGGTCCTGGAGGAACAATATAAAAGGAAGAGCCACAATCAAGAATTATGGTGGACAAGAAAGGAAGAGAAAACGATAAACAAGATAGTGGAGAAAGATTAAGGAGTTTTGTTTGGACAAAAGAGTATTTCTAAATCCATTACACCACACGATTCCCCATTATATTTGTGAACAATAAGCTTCCTCCATAAAGAATTCTTTTTTCTCTCCCAAATCTCCACCACCATTTTGACAAAAAGGATGAATTCTTTAGTCTTACAGGAACAACATCCAACCTGCCAAACTCCCTTCTTGTTGTCACTTTTTCCCAATTCACCGAATTAATCTCATTACAACCACACCAAATAAAACACACTAGCAAGTGTTTTGCAATCTTAATAAATTAAATTAAAAATATATACTAGCCTATACTCTATAATTTCAAACAAATCAAATATAAAAAAAAAATTAAATACCAAACAATGCACACCAGCCAGTGTTCTACAATCTAAAAAAATTAAAATTAAAATGCACACTAGTTAGTGGTACTATTGTCATTCAAATTATAACTACATAAGCAAAACAAACATTATATTGTCATACACCTAAACTTTGATTGGCATTGGCTTTTTGGACTAAATTTGTCACAAAAAGATAAAATAACTTAAAAAGTCAATAAGATAAAATGTCACTTTCAAACCATAATCATTTTATTTTTTCTTGGAAAAAAGCTTTTTTTTTTTTTTTGAAAAAAAGAAAAAAAAAAAGGGAAAATTATTTATAAGTCCTATTAGGGAGACTTATGCTACACATGGTCCTATTAAAAAACTTATGTTCCCATAAGTCCTGTGGGAAGTTTGTTGACACATTTACCCTCAATATTAGTTGTTAATATCATAAATAACAGTAAAACCATATATAGGAAATTGAATGTTACCATAGATCATATTTATATAAACGTAACGTAACGTGACACCTACATAAATGTAACGTGACACTTATACGTAACGTGACACCTACATAAACGTAACGTGACACCTATACGTAACGTGACACATACATAAACATAATGTAACACCTATGATCTATGGAAACATTCAATTTCCTATCATATTTATATGAAACGTAACGTGACACCAACATAAACCAGCAACATTTTCACATTTAATTTAAAAAAATAAAAACTCATTAAGTTTGCGAAACGTAACGTGACACGTTACGTTACGTTTATGTAGGTGTCATGTTATGTTTATGTAGGTGTCACGTTACGTTTATATAGGTGTCACGTTACGTTACGTTTATGTAAGTGTCACGTCACATTATGTTTATGTAAGTGTCACGTCACGTTACGTTTATGTAGGATCTTGTGGAATACATTCCTATCTAAATAGGACTTGAGACTCTATAAGAAATTACACAGGACTTAACCTAGCATAAGTGTCTGAAAAAAGACTTATAAATAAGTCTCCCAAAAAAAAAAAAGAAGAATCAATCCAAACAAACTTTTTAAATAGATTTAAAATAACCAAAAAAAACCAACTAGAAAAAAACTATATATATATGCTTTACAAATTCATTTTATACACAATAAACAATCCGTGGGCCTGAAGCACCACCAACCATGCACAAACCACTATGGCTGCATGTGTTATCTCCACAAACGTGTTATATATATATTTATATAATCTGATAATTTGAAAAGTCAGTTAAAAGTTAAAAGTCAGTTTTAACTCATTTTAAGTCACATTACTTTTCATATTTTTTTTAAAAAAATAAGTTTTTAACCATTTTTTCAAAATATCCCAATACATGATGAATGCAGAACATCACCAAGCAACCCCACAATTATTACGGTAAGACCCCGGAGCACCATTTTAAACAGCAAACCAAACAGCACCTAATGGTAATAATCCCTCTAAAGGCACACCACCTATATTATATGTATTTTAAATAATGTGGTCTTTACCCAATTTTGCTTCAGAATCCTTGCATTCTTACATAATACCCACCCATATCAAAATGCATAAACAAATGATTTCACCATCAAATGGCCCATCAACACGAGTGCAGATCCTCTCCTTGCAAAGACTTACGAGCATGCGTCCTTGCAACGGCTGAGATCAGCCGTTGCACATCCAACGGCTGAGATTAAAAAAAAAAAAAAAATTCCAATTTCTATTCTATTCGTTCCCGCCCAAAACAAAACATAGAGTTGGTCTGAACTCGTGGGAAAACACACACTCATTCAACACAGTCAGTGGTTCTTGTCCGAACGGCGACTGAACGGCGACCCAATACCGGCGGCGACCCAGTGTACCCAGTCTCCACGCCGTTGCAAGGACCGACGACGCCACAGGTCAGTTCCCCTTTGCCTCTGTAAATCAGAAATTAATGTATATGAAGCTTAATACTGTACTACTCTCCAGACTTACTCTCTCCAGACTGCTGCGTTTTTTCCTTATGAAGCTTAATCTTATCTGTATTTGAAGATTTTAATCTTATCTATATTTGAAGCTTGCAATCAGTTTCTGTATGTGAAGATATATATATACATATTGAATATTGATCAAGAAGAACCTTATAAATACAGATTTTATCTGTATTTGAAGATTTTAATCAGTTTCTGTATTTTAAGATTTTAATCAGTTTCTGATTGAATATTCAAATAAGATTTTAATCAGTTTCTGTATTTGAAGATCTACAGATTGAATATTCAATCAGTTTCTGTATTTTAAGATTTTAATCAGTTTCAAAATCTATTTAATTAGTTTCAGTATTTGAAGATTACTTTTAATGGACAAATGTGTTAATTTATTTTGTGTTAAACCACAGATTTTGAAATCACAGATTTTACTTTTAATTCAAAATCTGTGTTAATGAAATCAATAGGGTATGTTACCACGTGGTTATGTAATCAACATTTAAAATTTGTGAGTATGCTAGTAGCAGATCCTCATCAAAATTCCCTATTTTTAATTCAACATTCAAAAATTGTGAGTATGCTAGCAGCAAATCCTCACTCATTCATTGTTATGTAATCAATAGGGTTTTTAAATATGTCCAAAATTAATTCAACATCTGCACTATCTGCACTCTATTTTATTTCTAACACAAATTTTGAAATATAATTGATCTGCACTCTATAAAGTAAATATGTTGAATTGATTTCATTGGTCTAACACAGATTTTTAAGATTACTCTATTTAATCAGTTTCACTCTATTTAATCAGTTTTAGTATTTAATCAGAGGTTTGCCAAATGATTTTGTAACATAAGTTATTTAATCAGTCATGTGAACAGATAAGGTGTTTACTGGAATGTGATGAATTTTTTATTTATGTAGCTAAGATTTTATTTATATGGGTTTTCAGTTGCATTTTCATATGGATATGGAACCTGAGAATGATTGTGCTTGGAAGCCAAAACAGGGAATGACATTCGATTCTGAACAGTGTGTGTATGATTTTTATAATACATATGGAGGAAGAATGGGGTTTAGCATAAGAAGGGATTTCTGTAGGAAGAACAAGATCAATAACCAACTTATTTGTAGACTTTTGGTTTGCAACAAGGAGGGATTTCGGAAGGGTGACAAACGAGACCCATTGTCAAAAAACCCAAGAGCTGAAACTAGGACCGGTTGTGAGGCTCGACTTTATGTCAAATTAGATGAGGGTACTGGGAAATATGTTGTCACTGATTTCAAAGAAAAATACAACCATGATCTTGTATCACCCGAGTGTGCCCACATGTTGCCGTCACAAAGAAAGATATCGACTACCCAAGCAATTGAGTTAGATTTGGCGGCACAATCTGGTCTTTGTTTAGGCCAGTCTTTTGAACTCATGGGTAGGGAAGCTGGTGGGAGGCAATGTCTTGGGTTTACAAAATTAGATCAGAAAAATTATTTGAGAACCAAAAGACAACAAAGTTTAGCATATGGGGAAGTAGGCAATGTATTGCAATACTTTAAAGAAAAATCTTTGCAGAATCCTTCCTTCTTTTATGCTTTCCAGTTAGATAATGAAGAGCAAATAACGAATATTTTTTGGGCTGATGCACAAATGATCATGGATTATGCCCAATTTGGTGATGTTGTCACTTTTGATACTACTTACAAGTTAAACAAAGAACATAGACCCTTCGCGTCTTTTGTGGGATTCAACCATCATAGGGAAACAGTTATATTTGGTGCAGCCTTGTTGTATGATGAGACCGCCGAATCGTTTGTATGGTTGTTTCAAAATTTTCTAGAGGCTATGTCAGGAAAGGCACCAAAAACGTTGTTCACTGATCAAGATGCTGCAATGGCTAAAGCCATACCCATCGTTATGCCGGACACAAGTCACCGTTTGTGTACTTGGCATTTGATGCAAAATGCATTGAAGCATGTTAATTGTTTGTTCCAAGATAAGGGGGTAAAGGGTGTACTAAATAAGTTCTTCTTTGACATTGAAGATGCAAATCAATGGAAGTTAGAGTGGGCGGAAATGCTTGATAAATATGATGCGCATGAAAACCATTGGTTAAAATTGACATTTGCGGTGAAAGAAAAATGGGGTTGGCCATATGTTAGATCAACATGGGCTGCGGGAATGAGTACCACACAACTTAGTGAATCTTTTAATGCTTTTTTGAAGGATTACATTCGTTTTGATTTTAACTTAAATGAATTCTTCATGCATTTCGAAAGGGTACTTTACGAGAAGCGATACAAGGAGTTAGAAGCAGGATATGCTTTGTGCCAAAGGTTGCCAAAGGTGAAAGCAACAATAAGAATGTTAATTCAAATGGGTAATGTTTACACAAAAAAGATATTTGAAGAATTTCAAAATGAGTACTTTCGATCCATTAAATCGGACATAGAAACAATTGAATATGGCGAGGCTAGTACCATTTACACAGTTGTTGATGTTGGTAACAAACATGCACGGAAAGTGAAGATGGAGAGGGATGGGTCATTGGGTTGTAATTGTACAAAGTTTGAAAGGGAAGGAATCTTGTGCTGTCACTCATTGAAGGTTATTAGAGACATATTGAAGATGAAAGAGGTTCCTCCACAATACATTCTAAAGAGGTGGACGAAACAAGCAAGAGCCGAAAGTGTGAAGGACATTAAGGGGAATGACATTCAAGTGGATGTGAAATTCCAGCAAGCCTCGCGGTATAAGACATTGATGACCGCATTTAGAGCACTAGCAAGTAGAGCTGCTGAAACTGAAGAAACTTATGATTTTTGTGTTACACACCTTGCTACATTAGGTGCAAATATTGAAGGCAAGTTAGGTGCTCTTTTTGGTGCTGGAAATGAAGTAAGTAATGATCATGACACCCAAAGCTTTGAAGTGGATTGCGAAGATGTGAATCATGTTGTGCAACCAAAAGGATTTAAGAAAAAACTGGCAACTAGTAAGGGCAAAAGGAAGGTAAAAGGTGGATTCGAAGTGGCGTTGATAGCGAACTCCAAAAAAAAATCCCGTGCTAACAGCTTCGCTTCGTCACAATCTATTGCAAGTCCAACAGTTGCACCTTCTCCATTATCTGTTGGAGGAGAGATCTATGTTCGTCAAGATGTTCCTCCTCTTCAACCTCTTCCTCCCCGTCGTCATTTTCCTCTATCTTTGCCCATGGGTGGTAATTCTATTCCTCCGTCATTGATGAATCCCACATATCATGTAAGTGTTAGTACAATATATGTATTTTTTTTTATGGATATAATATGTGATTCAACCCGTAATTGCGAAGCGTAATATATGACATTGTTTTTTGCCAATTTGCAGGACATGTACATAGTGCATAATTCAGTGCCAAATTTAATGCCGCAACGGTATCCTGCTGAACCAACATTCCAGTCACTACTTCAAGGTTCATATGGATATGACATTGGGTTTCGATATTCTCAAGAATCAAACAGTCCAATGTGGAGTCAGGTTTGTCGTTGATGTCTTTTGAATCTGTTGCTGAAATTTGTATTTGAAGTAGCTTTTTTTTGAAATTTTTTTTTTCCAATTAAATTCTGTGTTTCTCCATTTCAGGCCATGGACAAGCACAAAGACAAGCAAACTGAAGATGAAAATGGCATGCAAAGTGAAGTGATACCATCTCAAATTGTGAAGCAAACTCATGCTGAATTGGTGCACAAATTTTGATGTTGCTCAGAAGTGATGTTAAAATTGCTGTTCAAACTCCACTCCAATGTCTGTTGAAATTGTGTTAAACATGTGTGTTCAAACTACTGTTGTATGTGTGTTGAAATTCTGATTTAGTTTAATGAGAATGCTTGTGTTAAAGTTCTAATGGTATGTTCATGGCTTGTTGACTGCTGGGAATGGTATGCTAATGATAGAACCAAAATGTGACATAACATGTGTTGCATCTCAAATTGTGAAACAAACTATTGTGTTTTCAAATAGTAACAAATAGGTTCATTGATAACATTAATTGATAACAGATAATAACAGATAAGAGAGGTTCTGCTATGTTCTAGTCTGGTCTGGTCTGGTTTCGTATGGTCTGGTCTGCTTCTGTTCTGAATCTGCACTCAACAATGCTGTATTGGTTTGTGATTGTGTTTTGAAATAGTAACAGATAGGTTCATTGATATGTTCTGTTCTGTTCTGCTATGTTCTAGTCTGGTCTGGTCTGGTATGTTCTAGTCTGGTCTGCTCTGGTTTGGTCTGGTCTGGTCTGGTCTGGTCTGGTTCTGGTCTGGTCTGGTTGTGGTCTGCATCTGCTAGTCTGGTCTGCTTCTGGTCTGCATGTGCTAGTCTGGACTGGTCTGGTCTGTTGTGGTCTGCATCTGCTGGTCTGGTCTGCATCTTCTACTCTGGTCTGGTTCTGGTCTGCTCTGGTCTGCATATGCTAGTCTGGTCTGGTCTGGTTTGCATTTGGTACTCTGGACTGGTCTGGTCTGCATCTGCTATAGTTCAACACAACCCTTGATAGAATTCAAAATAGTATTACATAGCATAAATAATGGTTTTGTTACACAACAAAATAGTATCAGATAGCAACAATACTGTTTTGGCACTAAATAATATCAGATAGCATAAATAATGGTCTGCTTTGGTCTGCTGGGAATGGACTGCTCTGGTCTGAATCTGCACTCAACAATGCTGTATTGGTTTGTGATTGTGGTCTGTTCTGGTCTGCATCTGTTGTGGTCTGCATTTGCTACTCTGCATCTGTTGTGGTCTGCATCTGTTGTGGTCTGCATTTGCTACTCTGCATCTGTTCTGGTCTGCATCTGCTGGTCTGGTCTGCATCACTGTTCTGGTTCTGGTCTGCTTCTGGTCTGGTCTGGTCTGCATCATCTACAGATAATAACAGATAAGAGAGGTTCATGGTTTTGGTACAGGTTCATTGATAACATTCATTGATAACAGATAACAGTAATGGTTCAAATGCCATACATGGTTGGTAACACAACTGTCTTGGTTCCATCATTCATTGATAACAGATAACAGTAATGGTTCAAATGCCATACATGGTTGGTAACAGAGCTGTCTTGGTTCCATCATTCATTGATAACAGTAATGGTTCAAATGCCATACATGGTTGGTAACAGAGCTGTCTTGGTTCCATCATTCATTGATAACAAATAACATTCCATCATTCATAACAGATAATATGGTACATTCATTGATAACAAATAACATTCCATCATTGGTTCCATCATTCATTGATAACAGATAACATTCCATCATTCATTCATTCATTCATTCCAAAATATGCCATACTTCATTCAGCAGCTAATAGATAATTCATTCATTCATTCGAAAATGTACCATACTTCATTCCAAAATTCATTCCATTCATTCATTCGAAAGTTGAGGCCACAAGTTGAGGAAAATAGATAATAGATAACAAGCTAACAACTTCATGTACATACAAGCCAAAATGCTACAAACTTCCAAGTTACATCATAAAGTAGAAAATCGTAGCAAATACAATGAAGTACACCATCGCTTTGATATTCCTTTCCATCCTTTGAAGCCTTCGACCATAGTTCATTTCCATGGAATGAAGCCTCGTCCTGACATCGTTGAAGTCTTGTACTGTTATACCATCACAAGCTGTATAGTTCGTACGGATTCGGGACGTAACGTCTTCATCATCTTCATCCACGAACTTGAAGTAATTGCAATGGGGAGTGGGAGTCTTACTCTGCAATGCATGAGAATAAGTTAGTCGAAGAAGACAAATATTAATTTGACTACTAAACGAAGAAAACAGCTAGAATTACAAACTTACATATCTTGATGGGCAAACAAAGAACAAACGTCCTTCATTTCCATTCTCATTGGTTTTTACAATACGTATGGCAGCGGTTCTTCCACAATTGCACACCCTCGGTTGTAGTCTTATGTTGCTAATGTTAGAGGAAGATGCCATTTTTCAAAATCTGCATACATGACAAATATTTGAACCATGGTAGTTCCATAGAGGAAAAGGGACATTTCAGCTTTGAAATGGTAGTTCAAAAAAAGCCATACTCCGACTTTTGAAATGGTAGTTCAAAAAAAACCATAGTTTAGGTAACCCTTTTAAAATTTGGGAATCTATATAAGACTAATCCAAAATATCTTTGTGATTCATTGGAACTTATCTTCATGCTTTCTTTATAGTTAATTGTAAATTATTTATTATTAGGGAAACACATGAATAAAATAAAGGAACTCATACATAACCCATGAGCTTGTGGTTTCGTAGCCTTAAAACAAACCTAGCAGTTTCAGGGATATACCCTTTCATTTTCATTAATATTCTTCTACTTGGTTTGGTTTGGTTTGGTTTGGTTTAGCTGTGGCTAATTGACTAAAGAGAACACCTGTGGAAGAAGGTGAAATCTGACAAAGGGTGTGACAAAAAACCCACATGTAGCTCCTCTCCACACCCATTTATTCATATCATATTATTCATTCATGCCCAGTTGGACATAAGTCATTTCACTGTCAGATATCTGGTCCAGCTGCCACAACCCTAACCCAACCCTCCCTCCCCTACTTTTTCATTTCGCAGTTTTTTTAATTTGTACTCAAATGAATGACGGAATCAGATACAATCTTCTTAACATGTAAGTGTTATAAAAATATATAATTCACTTAGCGTGGTAAGATTGTGTTCGATTCTAAATTCATCTCATAAAATAAAATAAAATTATATCAAATTCCGTAATCCGTTTCCATATTTCTCAACTATTTCTTTCATTTCATTTCATTCATAATTGCCATCTCTCTCCTGTGTGTGTATGGAAGAGAGAGAGAGACACTCAGAGAGAGGACCCCTGAGGCGGCCTTTAAGCACCCATAACTTTCTCACATTCCATCCATCCATACTGTTATTTTACTATTAAGCACCCATAACTTTCATTCATAATTGTGATTCACTATTTGCAAAATATCTATATTTCTATGAATAAATGAGTATTTACTTGTGATTACTTGAACACGAGAGTCTAGTGGTGGGATGCAACAAGTTGAGCTTCATATCTACTTGCATAGCACTTCAAACCAAGAGGAATTCTTTATCTACTTGCTTAATATATTCCTTCACCCACTTGATAGGTAACTGAATATTACTTTCCTCCTATCTAACTGAATATTGCTACAATGTATGATTTTAAGTAATGGTTCAGCTAAACCAAAATGTGCCATACTTAGATAATTACTTCAACTATCATATTGCCATAATTAGATAATTAGTTCAACTATCATTTCATACACAGAACAAACTAATTAACACTGAAAGCAAATACTCATGCTGAATTAGTTCAACTATCATTTCATACACAGAACAAACTCATTAACACTGAAAGCAAAATCAAAGCCCAAATGAACACTGATTTTTATTATTCATGTCAATGTTTCAGAGATTTGAAATCAAAGCCCTCATTTCTCAATCCCAAATCAAAGCCCTATTCAGAGATTTGAAATCAAAGCCCTAATTTCTCAATCCCAAATCAAAGCCCTATTCAGAGATTTGAAATCAAAGCCCTAATTTCTCAATCCCAAATCAAAGCCCTATTTTTTGTTCGAATCCCTATTCGAATCAAAGCCAAATCAAACCAGTTTTTTCTGTTCGAATCTGACATCGAAGCCCCTAATTTTCAAATTTAAAACATATTTTCTCAATCTCAATCACACAATCCTAACATCTTCAGTTCAGAGTTTCGAATACTAACCTGCTTCCTCTATGGTCTCAGAACCCAGTTCCTGGAAGTGGGTCGCCGGTGCCGCCGTCTGGGGGACTGGTCGCCGGTGAGAGTAGATTCAGTGGAGGGGGACGAGTGAGTGGGAGGAGTGCAAGGCGGAGTGAAACTGAGGAGTGAGAGTGATTCTCATACTATAGCGACGGGCGGGAACGAATAGAATAGAAATTGAAATTTTTTTTTTTTTTTATAATCTCAGCCGTTGGATGTGCACCGACTGATCTTAGCCGTTGCAAGGACGCATGCTCGTAAGTCTTTGCAAGGAGAGGATCTGAACTCCATCAACACAGCTAGCCTTCGGTTCGTCCCAAAAAAGATTTGAGTTTCCCTCTAATATTTATCCATGTGCTGGACCAACTATCAATGTATCTTAGACATGTGCCTAGTTGAATCAGACATCTGCTTTTTGTCTTCCCTAAATACTGCAAAAGAAGACATCCAAACTGGACCAACTATCAATGTATCCCAGAGATGTGCCTAAGTTGAACCAGACATCTGCTTTTTGTCTTCACCAAATATTGCAAAAGAAGACACCCGAACGCACATGAAGCGGATGGGCAACACTTGTTATAAACACTAGGCACATGCTCACCGATATTACAAATTAAAATATAAGAATAAATTATAAAAAAAAAAAATTATAAACACTCAACAGAATACAAAAATCAAATATATTGTACACTTGCTAATATTATTCTATAATAAAAAATAAAAAAATTACTTAACACCAAATAAAATATACTAGCAAGTGCTCTTCAATCTTAACAAATTAAATTAAAAAATACATATTAGTTTGTACTCTATAATTCTAAACAAATCAAAAATTAAAAAAAAATTAAAAATAAATACCAAACAATATACACCAGTTAGTGCTCTGCCATCTAAAAAAATTAAAATTAAAATGCACACTAATTAATGGTACTATTGCCATTCAAATTATAACCACATAAGCAAAACAAACATTATATTGCCATATACCTAAAACTTTGATTGGCATTGGCTTTTTGGACTAAATTAGTCATAAAAAGACAAAATAAGTTAAAAAGTAAATAAGACAAAATATCACTTTTAAAGTATAATTATTTCATTTTTCCTCTCAAAAAACTAAAAAAAAAAAACTAAAAAAATTAATTCAAACAAACTTTTTAACTGGATTTAAAATAACCAAAAAAAAAAAAACAAATTAAAAAAACTATATATATGCTTTACAAATTCATTTATACACACTAAACAATCCGTGCGTCCAAAGCACCACCAGCCATGCACAAACCACTGTGGTTGCATGTGTTATCTGCACAAACGTGTTATATATATTTTATACAATGGGGCAATTTGGAAAATCGGTTAAAAGTGAATTTTTAATTCATTTTGAGTCATATCATTTTTTATATTTTTAAAATATTTTTTAAAATAAATTTAAAAATCAAAAAAATTAACTTTTAAATATTTTCCTAAAACAACCCAATAAATGATTAGTGCAAAACATCATCAAGCAGTCCCACAATTATTGCGGTGAAACCCCGGAGCACCATTTCAAACACCAAACCAAACAGCACCTAATGGTAATATTCACTCTAGGGCACGTTTGTTATCCCGCATGAATGGTGGGATTGGAGTGATAGTGAAGTGAGATCTCTCAGCATGTTTGGTTGAGCAGTTTGTGGTTGGATTATTTTCCAGTCTGACTGTCAATTCCACTACACAGTTGGATTAGCTAAGCTGTAGAGGGTGTGGGATTCAGATTTTAGTCCAGGGATTATTGGTGTTATTATTGTTTTGCTCTTCCTGTTCAACACTATGCCAAACCATTTCCAGCAAAAAATGGCCAAAAATAAAAAAAATAGTTTGGGATATTTATGTAAGAACATCTCCAACCATTATTGCTATAATGCTATTGCCATTGTTATAATTTGGCAATGAATAGTGTTAGTTTGCCAAATTATAGCAATGGTGCTCTAATAGTCATTTGCTATTTTAGCAAATCTCAACCAACTTTCCCTCCAAGTTTGTAGGTGTTGTTTGGATATAGATTTTTTTGTGATTTTATTTTTATTTATTTTTTGTCTTTTGTGACATTTTTTTACCTATTTGTTAAAAAAATTATATATTTATATTATTCCCAACCAGACAAATATAAAAAATTAAAAAAAATGAAAAACTTGAAAAAAAAAATTTATTTGATTAATTCACCCCACCAAAAAACATATCACTACATATTTAATAAATTTTTTTAACTACAAATAAAAAATAAACAATCACCAATTACCCACTAATAACCAACCACCAACAACCATCCATTATTAATCCAGCATTCATTCACTCACAACTATTCACCCAACAACCATCCATTATTTATCCACCCACCCAACAACCACCCATTATTCATCCACCCACCCACAATTTTCTCTATAAATATAACACAAGGTTTTCTACAATTTTCATATTCACCTACCCATCATTTTCATATCTTCTAAATTCTCTGTACCTATCTAGAAGATTTTTACAATTTTCATATTCACCCACTCACTCATCCACCTACAATGAACAATTTGACTAAAGCCATATTGAATGGAGATTTTGATGAATCTTCATCGTCTGATGATGATATCATCATGATGCAACTATTCACAACGCAACAACAAAGATTACAGATGTTAAGTCTAAACCAACAAACCAGACGTGTTGCTTCCATAAGTGGTCGTCGATACATTAATCATGAGAGGATCAAAGGCGACGAACAAATTTATAGAGATTATTTTGTAGATAATCCTGTCTATCCAGAAGAATACTTTCGAAGACATTTTCGAATGAGGCGGTCATTGTTTGTTAGTATCTTACATGATATTCAACAAGTGAATGAGTAATTCATCCAAACCCGTGATGCCATTGGTGCTCCTAGATTATCCGGTGTACAGAAGATGACCGCAGCACTTTGGATCCTGCAATATGCCGTGCCTGCTGATGCTGTAGACGAGTATATTAGAATCGGCAAAAGTACTGCAATTGCCGCCTTAAATTTTTTTACGAGATCAATTGTTGCTATCTATGAAGCCGTTTACTTAAGATCTTCAAATGAAGCAGATGTCGCCAGATTATTGCAAGAGAGAGAGCAACGCGAGTTTCCTGGAATGTTAGGGAGTTTGGATTGTATGCACTGTCGTTGGGATAAATGTCCAACTGCCCAAGCCGGTGCTTACATTGGACACTATCACAAACCAACAGTTATACTCGAGGCAGTTGCCTCCTATGACTTGTGGATTTGGCATGCTTTCTTTGGCATGCCTAGCTCTCTAAATGATATTACTATTCTTGACAGGTCGCCTTTATTTGTTGAATTAACTAGAGGACATGCCCCTGCTGCCAACTACACCATCAATAATCACGCGTACACCATGGGGTATTTTCTTGCTGATGGTATCTACCCTCGTTGGGCAACGATTGTGAAAACAATATCTCAATCTCAAGGCGCAAAGAGATAACTATTTGCGAGGATGTAAGAGGCATGTCGGAAAGATGTCGAAAGGGCATTTGGAGTGCTCCAAGCACGATTTAATATTGTCAGAGTTCCAGCTAGAGGTTGGAGTGATGAGGATCTGAACTACATCATGAAATCGAGCATTATTTTGCACAATATGATCATTAAAGGCGAGTGTGTGTAGACACCCCATTTTTGACCGTCCTCAAGACTTGGACGTCACTGCTCGAACACTCGATGATCATCCTTGTTCGTGTTCGTCTTGAGTTCCCAGAGGTCTCGGCTACGTGCCCTGCCTCAAGATCTCTCGACTCGACTGTTTTGTGTCTGGTTTTGCACCAAACACTTGTGTTTTGCTTTGGAGGGCAGGGAATGGCTTGTGAGACATCCCCACACTCCACCGGCCATGGCTTGAGGCCATCGGCTGTGTTTTGTTGCCACCGGCCAAATATTTGGCCGACCGGCACTCTAGATGGTCGACCGGCCATCTATTTTGGTCAAATTGCATTTTTGGCTGGCCGATCACTGTTCATCTGCTTTTGCAGATATTTTTATGCCAGCTGTGCTAGCTGGCATACACTCTGCTCCCCTCCATACACGTGTATGGAGGGATTTCCCTCTTGTCTAGCTTGCTTTGGAAGCTTGACAAGAGGGATTGTCTATAAAGAGGGGCCTCTTCTCCCTCTTTTAGGTTGGACAAGATTTTGATAGAGAGCTCTGGTTTTAGGGTTTGAGTTGTGTATCTATCCTATATCTATATCTCTCTCTTTTGAGCTTAGTGTGTGTGTTTAGCCTCATTATTGCACACAAACACCTAGTCTTACACCTTTTCTTGATTGCTGAGGGACCAGAGGTCTTTTCTTGAAGTTTTTAGACTGGTTTGGAGCCAAAGAAGCAGCTGGAGTGCTGTTCTTGAAAGAGTTCTTCAAGGGTAAGGACTTTACCTTTAAATACCCCATTTTTGCATAGCTTATTTACCTATCTTGCAACTATTTTTAGGCTTTGCATATAATATATAAAAGTTCTATTTTTGAGTCCTTTAAATAGTTGTTT
The DNA here is from genome assembly GCF_055761805.1 of Camellia sinensis. Taxonomy (NCBI): domain Eukaryota; kingdom Viridiplantae; phylum Streptophyta; class Magnoliopsida; order Ericales; family Theaceae; genus Camellia; species Camellia sinensis. The sequence goes on along the minus strand of NC_138969.1, from coordinate 5,066,925 downwards.
AAGAGTGTTTTGAGCTTTGAGGTTGTTTGAACCCTCTTAAGGCTTGTTTGGTCTTTCTTTTTGTGCATTTTTGGTGAGCTCCGGGACCATTGTGTTTGGGCCTCCTTACCACTGAAATCTTGAGGGATTTCAGTGGTGAGGATGGTGCCTTGAGGTCCTAAAAAGGAGAGGGCCACCCCTTCTCCTTGTTGTCCTTGAAAAGGGCTATTTTGGCTTCTTGAAGGAGCATCTAGTTTAAGTGTGTGTTGACCATACCTTGACTGATATTTATGCTTATTTTGCCATGAAATAGCATTGTGTTGAGTTGGTTTGGACACACCTTGCATGCTTTGTATACATGTCTTGTAATGCCATCATTTAGCCTTAATATGCATCTAGGCTTTGACCATTGTTCAAGCATGTTTTAGGCCCTGCTTTGTGAAGCTTTTGTACTTGTTTTTCCATGCTTAAGGTTTGCCTTTAGTTGTTTTGGTCGATCATGGCATGCATTGCATAGCCCCTTTACATTGTTTAGCTTGTAGGCTTTAAATGTGTGAAGTGTTAAGCATGCATTGTTTGATTTATTTCAGTGGTTTGACACCACTTATAACATCATTTCAGTCCTCATGACATGCTTTCATGCTTGCCTTTGATGCCTCTTTAATGCCTTATGAGGTTGTGCCTTATGCTCCATGTTTGGTCATTGTGCATGCCCTTGAATTTAAGTCATTTAGATGCCATCTAAGTGGTCTTTAGGCTTTGTTTTAATATGCTAAAACTCCGTTTTTGGTCATTTAATTCATGCCATGTTTGGTTTTGCTAAGGGTAGTTCAATACCTCCTTAGCTTGCCTTGAGTTTTGGACCTCTAATTGCATGCTTATACTTGTCTTGTTGGTTTGGTTTGGAACCATTTTAACATGATTTTCAGAGCTTATGTTGCATGTCATTAGTCCATGTTTTTGTGCTTACAAGTTGTCTTCATATGCTTAAGTGTTGGACCATATTTGCATGCATGCGTGTGCGTGTGTTGGACCTCACTTCCATAGTATTGGCCACTGATTTTGGCAAGCTTGCAAGCTACCCATGTTAGTTTAAGCCCACCCCTTTGCATGTTGTTGTATGTCCACCTTGTATGTTGTTGCATATTTGTGTGTTGTTGCATGATTGGAGTTGCATGATTGAATGGAGTCACATGCTTGCTTGCATGCTCGAACACCCACATTGTGCCTTGCATACTTGTTAGTTGCATTGTCTCATGCCCTATGTCTTGCATGACCATTGTATGCCTTGTATGCTTCTTAGCATTGTCCATGTTGCATACTAGTCGACATGCTTAGGATTGCATTGCATTGGCATGCATGCTTCGCCTCTTGAATTGCTTGTGATAGAGGTTGAGTTCAATTTGTTTGATTTTGTGCATTGCATTCCATATCAACATGCACACTTGATTCTTTGGGCCATCATGCATGGAAATGCGTGATTGGTGGCCCGAGAATCGAGGCCCATCCTCCTTTGAGTCATAAATATGATAAGGAATGTGGTTGGTGCATACATTGCTTGAAATGCATTGCCTTGCCAAGTTTTGTCCTCTGCTGCAGTCAAACTAGTTTTTTGTAGGAAGTTTTGGCCGGCCGGCCATCTTAAGTGCCGACCGGCCATCCATTGTTGGCCGATGGATTATTTTGTGGCCGGTGACCATCATACATGGCTGGTGACTATTCCTCATGGCCGGTGGTGCTCCACAGCACTCAGAGAAGCAACCCTGGGACTTGTGCAGTCTTCAGAGAAGCAGAATAGTCAAAGCAGAGGCAACTTGTGCATGGCAGTGACATCCGAGCGGAATCGAGCATGCATCGCGTTGGACCCTCTTCCCGAGGCTGTTTATTGCTTAATTTAGATTAATTAATTTGCTTAATTAATTAGGTAGTCTGTAATATTTAATTAGCTTGTTAGTTAGTTAAATTGTATTATGCTTTCGGTCCCTCCGAGTGAGGGCTAACTTGTAATAAGTGTGGGTGCGTGTGTGCATTTCTTCCAACCCCCACTTCTTTCTCCCTTTTACTTATCTGCTTTTGATGGTTAGTATTAGGTCATATTTGATTTAGCATACCTTATACTATGCATGCGTGCATCCATACATTTGTCTTGCATGCACCGGGCTCGGCGCATCATACTAACTGCATTGTATTTCAATTCCAAGTTGAATACGTGTTAGTTGTAGCATCATCATATGTCATCCATAGATTAGCTGAGCCTATTGTAGCTGCATCTTGCATGTGTTGCATTAGCCATTTTAACATGAACTAGGATCATGCATATGATTACTAACTAGTTTCTGTTTTGGCTTAGAGTACTCGGTGAGCATTTATGTTTTAGCATCCTTGCATGCGTGTGAGTGTTGCCATGACAGCATGCTTACCATGAGGCTACTTGCTTATGTGATATAACTGCTTGAATGCCTGTGGGTGGAGGTTGAATTACCTAAATTGGAATAATGTATTAAAACTGTGAGTTTTAAGCCCACTAGATAGTGGCAAAACCATATTTTCTAAAGCCCACTTGAGGGTGGCAAAACTTGCATTTTAGCCTACTTGCGAGTAGCAAACCATTTTCAAAACAAACATGCAATGTTTTGTTCCAATTTAGGTGATTTGGTCTATACTTGTTTGCTATGCGCATAACATAGTAAATCTAGGCTAATAACCGGAATAAGAACGCATAGTGTTTTCAAAACCCGATATCATGGTTAGTAGATGTCGATCTTTGATCGGGCGAGCGGGGGTGCTCACGAAGTGACCTTCCCCAATCATACCCAAGTTCCCGAGCCGAGGCAACTTTGGTGATGATGGACACGTGGCCTTTGGTACCGAGTCAGGGTTTCCTAAATTCCCCCATAAAAAATTTTTAGGTGGCGACTCTGTATCTGGAAAAACAGTCCATGTTTGGCACTTCTTTTCTAAAAATCTGTTTTCTCAAAACGATTTGCCGGATTTGGACTCTTTGGTTCAGATTAAGAACCGTGACAATTTGAGAGTCCGAACTGTAGTGAACCCCATATGAACAGAACGAGACTCATCCTCCCGGGGTGTTCGGGGACATCTACAGTGTGATATTCCAGAAAATGAACGCAGTGTAGCACAACTTGAGACTGATACCAGTAATTTGGGCTGTCAAGTGTCACGCTATCCAAATGAGGAGTATGCTCAATTTATCTTGAATCGGCAAAGGATTAGATCTATTAAAACCCATAATGCAATTCGTAATGATCTAATTGAACACTTGTGGTCCCGAGCTGGAGAGTTAGATTAAGTTTACATTTTATCTTTTTAATGACAGTTAATGTCATTTAATGTCTTTTTATTCTAATAAAATTATCTTCATTTAATCTCTTTTTATTTTATTTTTTAATTATAATATTACATTGTGAAGTACAAAATACTCAAAAATAAAAAAACAGCATGAAATTTCATTACAAAATAAAAATTACATTGCAAATAAAGACTAACAATTAAATCAAAAAATAAATGATATTGCAAAATTTAAAAATACATTATCCCGTAATTATTCATCAGGAGGTAGGGGAAATAAAAATTTGGGCTGCTCACATTTGAGGCCCACTTGGCGAAAATCTCATTTTTTCGCATTGTGTAATACACTTTCATTTGAGGGTCCAAATGAGAAATGTCCGTAGTCATTATTATGTGTTCTTCCTTTATCATCTCAAACTCATGTTTTTTCATCTCAAGTTCTTTCATCTCCTGCAGTGCTTGAATCCTTTTTTCTTCTCTTTCCTCTTTTTTCTTTTCTTTCTCAGCAAGGTGTTGGTTAAATATGTCCAATTGTATACTCATTTTTTGGTCTTCAGTTTCAATGACTTGATTTCTCCAAAATAATTCTTTTGTAGATTTCCTACCCATCGGCCTTTTACCCTTTGCAGAGACACTGCCCTCACCAACAGTCGGATTGTTACCAACACTTAGACTGTTGTCGTCTTCAAGAGAAATACAGTTCTCCATAGGGGAATCGGGGGCTGAATTAGGGGTAAACACTGTATGCATTCTTGACTTTACCGTATTCATGGGAGCTACATCTTGCCACCTGATATTGTCTTGCAATATTGGCCAACAATGCTCAAAAGCAAAATGTTTGTTTTCATCTTGATGGTATAATAGTTTTGTTTGAAGCATTTGTTTAAAAAAAATTGAAACATTATTTAATTACTTAATTTTTATACGATATCAGAATAAGAAACTAAACATAATAACTGAAGATAAAAACTTACTATATCAACTTGAGAAATCCCACTTGGGTGAAGATTTTCGACTTGTGCTAAACACCCCCAAAATTTGTTAGAACATTTCATGATTATACCCCATCGAGATTGAATAGATGCTTGTGTTCTAGACTAATCATTCTGAAGCAAGTAATAATTTTCGTAAATTCTCCCCCAAAAGTGAGCATATGATTGCAAATTGCCAACAATTGGGTCTTCCGAAATGTGACACCAAGATTTACAAATTGCCATATCTTCTTCAATGGTGAATGATTTTCCTCTCTTTGTTTTTGATGAACCTTCCATAGTGATTGGATGAAAAAAACTAAAAATAAAATAATTTAAGAGGTTTGCTGTGAAATCAAATTCAAAGAAGAGAGGAGAAAACAAAAATCAAATCTAAATGTTTGTGTGAAATAAACATGACATGGAGGGTTTCAATTTATAGAAATTAAAAATATTACCGTTTGGGAAATAGCCGTTTGAAATAACTGCTGTAAAAAATAATTAATATTTTAAAAAAAAACTCTTTTATACATTGAGGCATCACCGTCCACGTATATACATCTAGAATGATCCACCATTTTCCTCTCCCTCTCACTCTGTCTTCCTCTCCTCAAACACTCTCCCTTCTCCTCCATGATCGAAACCCCTCTCACTCTCTCACTCTGTCTCCCTTTTCTCAAACCACTCCCCCTTCTCCTCCATGATCGAAACCCCTCTCTGACTCTCTTACTCGGTCTCCTTCTCAGTCTCTCACTCTATCTCCCTCTCACTCTCTCAGTCTGTCTTCTCCCTCTCTCTGTTTTCACTCTTCCTCTCCCTCTCTCTGTCTTCCCTCCCTCTCCTCCAACAGTCCCTTCTCCTCCTCTATGATTGAAACGTCTCTCTCTCTCTATGAAGCTCTGATCTGTCTCCCTCTCAATCTTCACCTCCGATTTGTGTACTCTCTGTTTCTGGTATGATCTCCACCTATATACATATTCATATATATATATATATATATGTTTTGATCGGTCTCCCTCTCAGTCTTCATGTGTTAATTTTTGCTTTATTTTTCTGGTTGTTGTTGTGGATCTGAGGTGATCGTGATTTTTGAAACTCAAAGCTTGCTATGGATTCAAACCGGATCTTCAAAGAACTCAAATCTGGTATTTTTTTTTCAAATTTTCTTAATTATTTTTTTTGATCAATTTTTGTTCATTCATCAATTTTTGATATCTGTCTTCATCAATTTTTTTTGTTCATCCATCAAATTTGGTATCTCCCTATATATATATATATATATGTTTTAATATCTGTCTCCCTCTAAATTTTCATTCTGCAAATTTTTGGACTTCTGATCATTTTATTGTGATACTGGATTATCTGATTTCGTTTGGTTTATTGTGAATGCATATCATCTGATTTGGATTGACTGATTTGGTGATAACTGAATTAAAAAAAAATAAATTGAGAAACCGAATTTGGGTTTGTCAATTTCATTATAAAATTTGTTTGATTCTGAAAATTGGGTTTGATTCTGAAAATTGGGTTCCCTATCGGATTAATTCTGTTGTTTTCAACTGAATTTGGTGCCAAATTGCTATTGATTTTTGCTAATCTGGCAAGCTTGGGAGCTGCTATTTCACTTGCCAAAGTCGAGAATACATATGGCATTTGCTATCTTTGGCAAGTGAAATAGCTGACCATTGGAGACAACTTTTTCCCATTCCTGTCATTTTTTAGCTTTGGCAAGTGAAATAGCAGCTCCATTGGAGATGCTCTAAGGGGCAAGACAGACCCACGTGGGTTGTCTCCCCATTTTCATTTTTTTTATTATGTATATATATTGTAATTATTTTAACATTTGTTAGTTTGGGGGCATTTATGTAATTTTATATATTAATCCCATACCATAGTATTACATACAAACAAACACATTTTTACTTAATCTTCTCACTAACAATCCCCACATTAACAATTTCTTCACTAACAATCTCATCCAACCTAATTCACCAAACAAACGAGGCCTAAAGGCACACCACATATATTATATGTATTTTAAATAACGTGGTCTAACCCAATTTTGCTTTAGAATACATGCATCCTTGTATAAGAGTATCTCCAACGGTGTATCAACTTTTTTATTAAATTTGAGTAAAAATCTTTTTTTGATATCACCTGCTCCAATAGAGGGATTTAGTTTTTTTTATCAAACCATCAGTTGACCAGACAGACGACCGACCGGCCAGTGTAAAATTTTTACAAATTTTTGCCTTGAAGTGGTCATCCAAGAGGATATCTGTGGGACATCTGCGGTATATCCAGTGGTAAAAATACAATGGCAATGAACAGTGATTTTATGAAAGAGCATATTGGTCCTCAGTTCGGTGAAACATTTTTGATATTCTCAATTTGATATTTATTTGATGAAATTGTTAGAACAAAAAAAGAAAATACTTTTTATCAAATTTAAATTTAATGATAAATCTGATACACGATTGAAGATGGTCTAATACCTACCCATATCAAAAGGCATAAACAAATGATTTCACCATCAAATGGCCCCCAACACTGTAACGCCCCGAAATAACCCAACACAAACTAGGTACATTAACCAACATCTATTAAGGAATAATAGCAAGATTTCAACCTTTACACCATTAATCAATAAGGTTTGTACAAAAATCCCACATGCGAATTATGCATTCAAAGGTATAACAATACATGAATCTATAGCATGTAGAACATCGAATCCCACAAATAACAAAATGCCCTCATGGGCTTACAATTTCCAAGGCTTAAGCCCGGTTACACAAAAATAGTTTCACGAACCCATACATTTATAGCCCTTGGCTACCAAAATAAATCACAACAAAAGAGAGTTATTTACTCTTCACCAAAATGTGTCTGCGCCCTCAACTCGGCGGGATCACCACATTTTTTCCTGCACCAAAATCCCATAGGGGTGAGCATAAAGCCCAGTAGAGAATCCTTAACAAAGTATATACATTTATGCAAGATTTCCAATATTAAATGCAAATGCCATGCAATGCCAATTAAAAGAAGATTTCATTTACATGCTCTTTTAAAATATCATCATATTCAACAACAATTTGAAATCTCAAAAATTTCGAAATTTACAATTTTATTCAATAGGGGCGGTAAATACGACTTGGGTAATCCCTAGGTCGGTGTCTGCAAGTAGGCTCAACTAGCACTACCAAAAACCCCACTTTACCGATTGCCAACCGGAAGGGAAGTGGTACCTCCTCCGCGCATGTTTTCGGTCTTTCACCCCGGACATTCTGGCCAACTTATCAATTTCATCTACACCTCCTATTTGGACTTACCAATGTATTTACCCCATAAACATTTCCATGATTTCATTTCACGATATTATTTTCTCAATGCAAACGTTCCAAACTCATTTCAAAGTGTAAAAAAAATTATTAATTGAAAGAGAATATAATGCAATAATTAACAATGCTACATAACAATTCTCATCTTTAAGTGTCTCAACAACAACACAATGTTAACCACAATTCCCATTTTTTTCTTCCCTCAATGTCATTTCCCAAATTGGCCATATGTTCAATTGAAGCTATCAACACATAAAAACATTTCTTCATTTTGCACAATTCTCAACAATTAGTCCCTTCAAGACTATATGCAATATTTTGAACATCAACTTCCAAGATTTACAATTCTCATAGTCCATGGAATTCATTTACAATTCTCATAGTCTATGGAATTCAACAATGCACCAATTCATAACTACATGTGTATATGCATTTAACAATAATTTCAAGTTTGGTTTCCAAAACCCTCATTCATCAAGAAGTTATCATGTTTACTACAACAAAATAAAATTCTTACTCACTCTTTCATTCAATCCAAGAAAATTTCATAAATCCCCTCATTATATCCAAAACTCCAAATTTCTAGGTTTTTCACATAAACCCCAACATTTCCTCATCTCTTTTCAAAACCTCACTAAATACATCAATCTCAACCCATGCGGTTCGACATTTCATGAAAATTTTTTAAAAGAACAAAGATAAGTTTCTTCCACAAGACCATCAATTTCTTGAGCCAAAACCCATTTTCGAAATAAACCAAGAAGAGCTCTCAAAATCAACCAAAAACTTGCAAAAACATATACATAACTCTAGGTAATTCCCTACCTCAAGTTTTGAAGGAGAAAAGGAGATGAAACCCTAGAAGTTGATGGCACCAAAACCCAATCTCCACTGCACACAATGTAGCTCTTGAGGAGGTCTTTGACTTTGATGAAGAAACTTGGGTTGAAGATGCAATGAACCCAAGAAGATCAAGAGTTTGAAGGGTTTTGGTGTATGAAATGTAGAGAGAAAGGAGAGTAGTGCATTTTTAGTAAGAGAGTGATATAAGAAAAGTGATATACACAGCCCAAAAATAGAAGAAAAATAGAGCCTCTCAGACTCAAGCCCGTCCGCACGTGCGGAGCGTGCTTCCCGTACGTGCAGCTCTGATCCCCGCACGTACGACACCTTCCGCACCTCCTCGTCTGCACCTGCATATAATGTAGTGTGCAACCTTCCAAAGCTCCCCATTCCTCGCACGTGCGGCCTCATCCCCCGCACGTGCGGTCCCATCCCGCACTTGCAGCCCAAGGCCCCGCACGTGCGGCCCTGCCCTCGAGCCCAGAATTTTTTTGGTTCGATCCCAGACACTCTAGACTTGGTTGCGCACCCTTTGAAACAAGTGAGGCTCAACCTGGAAATAGACAAGGACCGAAATTTGAAAGAAATCTCTCGAACACCACAAACTCAAAGAGGAAAAAAGTGAAATGACGCGCAATGAAACCGGTCATCACAAACACAGCTAGCCTTCGGATCACCCCCTAAAAAAATTTGAGTTTCCCTCTAATATTTACCCACGTGCTGGACCAATTATCAATGTATCCAGACATGTGCCTAGTTGAACCAGACATCTGCTTTTTGTCTTTCCCAAATACTGCCAAAGAAGACACGCACATGAAACGCGTGGGCAACACTTGATCTTCTTCCCGGGATCATGCAAAACTCAGCAAGGACAAAGCATATTCACTTCAAAAACAAACTGGCAACGACCACCCCCAGGCAAAAACTTAACCACTTAGAACATCATCAATGGTGTATCAAATTTTTTATTAAATTTGAGTAAAATTTTGATTAAAAGGTTCATTTAATATCAAGTGCTTTAACGAAAATTTTTGAAGCTTCATTAGAACACCGGTTGACTAGGCGAACAACCAGGCGGATGTCTGACCGGTCGATCGACCAATGTAAATTTTTCACACACTACAAATACTTAAGGTTTTAGAGACAAAATTATTTTTTAGGGACCAAATAATTTTGTTGCAAAAAGTATCGTTATTATATTTTTAGCAATAAAAATTAAACATTAGTGATGAATTATTATCCTTTTGGGACCAAATTTTTTGTCTCAAAAAATAAACCACTTTGAGACCAAATTATTTTGTTCCTAAAAGTCTATTTATTAGTGACATTTTCAAAATTTTGTCGCTAAAAGCCTTTTTTTGATTCTTCGGGATGACTTTTTAGCGACTATCCTCATGACGATGGAAATTGGTCCCTAAATGTCTTTTACAACAAAATTTTCACTTTCAGAGACCAAAACATTTAGTCTCTAAAACTCTTATATGTTGTAGTGACACATTTTTGTCTTGAGATGGTCATCCGGGAGGTCGACCAGGTGGACGATCGGGAGGACAACCAAACAGTCGACTAGCTAGAGTAATATTTTCCCAAATTTTTACCTGGAGATGGTCATTTGAGATGACATCTGGGAGGACATCTGGTGGTGAAAATCCAACGGTAATGAACAATGATTTGATGAAAGGCACACATTGATCCTCAGTTTAATGAAAGAAAAGTGAAATCCTGGATTTGATAATAGATTTGATGAACGGTTGGAGCAGCAAAAAGGGTAAATTTGATGATGGATAAAGTGAACCATCGAGATGGTCTTACAACTTCTCGTCAGATAGAGGAGAGAGGAGCGTAAATGGGGGCTTGGGAGCAAGCGGTATGTTTTTCAAATAGATTTGGAAAAAGTTTTGAGGGGAGAGAGAGAGCAAAGAGTATATGGGCGGGAAAAAAAGTAATTTGATCAGTTAATTTTTTTGTTTAGAAAGATCTAAACCATTAAAATTAAATATATATCTGATACATTTTAAGACAGTTTCAAAAACCATTCTCACTTATTATATAGATAGGGATGTGCAAAATACCACTCAATCTACGAAAACCATACCGATCCGCATCAATTCGTACCACTCTATCTGCTAACTGCAGATTGAATTTTAAAATTTATAATCCGCCTTTCAAACCGTTTTGCTCTGTTATAATTAATACATATATATTTTTTAACCTCCAATGAAATATCAAAGTAAAAATGAGTGTGATAGCGATTTAAAATGTGAAATTTGTTACAAATTAATAGTTGTATATATGAATTGTCACGCCCCAAACCCGCCCCTAGAAGTTTGGGCATGACCACTTCAGAAACGGACACTTAACCTGTTATATATATAACATATGGGGCCTGAGTGGAAGCATAAATTTTATATAATAACATGCAAGAAAAGAGCTACATCCATTGAGCGACCGCTATCATGCCAGGATCACAAACAAGCAGATAATAATAGTTACATACACATATACAACCCCGCCCGTGTTTGGGCGTATAACAAAAAAAACATTAGAATTTACAACATATTATGGACAATCAGAATGTAAGCCAAAACTTCACAAAACGGGTAGGCTTCACCCAAATGCTTGGACACACAGAGGCTAACAATGGGAGACAAGCATTAAGAGTTGTGGCTGACCTCCAAACGCAGGACCTACGGAATCAGACAAAATACAGAGTGAGATAACCTCAGTGAATAATAGTACGTGAATAACTCAATGTTCAACTTGAATTATAATGCAAATCAGAGCATATATAATATAAAAGACAGGTAGTTAATCTGATTCTGTACTAATGTCAGAACGACCTTAGGCCCCTTTTTAACTAAAATGGCTTTAAGCCCTTGAACAGAGTGGCATTACAACCCTTATCAGAATGGCATGAACTCAAGAGGTGGCTCGCATAGCAGCACTTTGTTTCACACCAATAAATCATACAGAGTGGCCATAGGCCTAGATGTCACAAATTGGCCATAGGCCTCATAAATGTTACCGAACGGCTATAAGCCTCATACCCTTCACAGTACAGCTTTAGGCCTCATAACTTTCACATCGGCTTTAAGCCCGGTTCATATATGTATGGAGTCAAGAGGTGGCTCGTACGGATTCTAGAGGTAACTCGCATTGCAGCACTTAGTTCCGTACAGCACTTTGTTCCATACCGGAAATCATTAAGTCTTAAAAACCGATCAATTCATATCATAGCATAACATAGCATAAACGGAACGGATAAATATTATGCTTGAGTCAAAAACAGAAATTAGAGTTTATGCTTGATCATAACCCACCCGTACAAGACCGTCGGTGGTACCATCCGTACAAGACCGTTGATGGCAAAACATAACCCACCCGTACAAGACTGTTGGTGGTACCATCCGTACAAGACCGTTGATGGCAAAACATAACCCACTCGTACAAGACCGTCGGTGGTTCCATCCGTACAAGACCGTCGATGGCAAAACATAACCCACCCGTACAAGACCGTCGGTGATACCATCCGTACAAGACCGTCGATGGCAAGAGATAACTTGTAACATACTTGAACCACGGTATTATTACCCCCGGGCAAGGGCCTTGTGCTAAGGATGCCATGCATACTTTTATATATATATATATATATATGTGTGTGTGTGTGTGTGTGTGTGTGGACTATCATTCGTTGATTCAAAATTTAACATATCAGAAAATAGAACATTTCTTGTCATGTCATGTCATTACGATACACTTAACAAAGACAGAACAGTTTACATTTACCATTTTTTCCTGTTAACTAATTCCACCGTATGAACTCTCGGATACAGGACACAGTACAACCATTCTCTTAAAACACATCACTCTTGTTTTTGTATAACACAGGACATTCTTTAGCATAACGAATCCAGTTAGATTTTTCTTTAAACTCACCTAACGTTAATAAGTCATATACCATTCTCATGCAAAGCCACAGGTAATTTACAGATTATGGCACATTATCGATAACCATTAATCAAAATCGGAGTGCATATTATTTTCAGAGTCATACCGATGTAAACGAGTCTTTCAACGTTCCCATTCATTCGCACCGGTTGATAATTAACATAAATGTGAACATAATTACTTGCAAAGAACAAAGTGTTAAGCATAAAAATCATTAACAGTAAGTAAATGTACAATCTCCGTACTACTACTCACAGTGTTCAGGTGCTTGGTCCGCCCCTGTAGCTGACCCTACACAATTCACGTAATTCAAACATAATTCATCATAGTACAACACTATTCAATTCAATATTAGTCAACACAACATAATCCAACAAAGTCAACACCACTTAGTTCATTAACACCATTTGCAATTCAACATAATTCAAAATAAACCCTTGAATCTCATTTCAACATTCCAAAACTGAGTTCATATGATCCATGTCAGTCATAGATTATTTCCCCAATTTTCCCTTCACATTATAGCATGAATTACAATGTTCATAACGTAGTTCATTCACAAATTTTTAAACATAATTTTCAAACATTTCTAAATTCCAATTAAACTTGAACACATATAATTCAATATCTCAATTATTCTACTTTCAATTTGGGCCAAATCATTGGTTATCATCATTAACCAACCTAGGGTTTTAAAGAAAATTGGGGGTTTTCCTCTTTTCTTAGTTAAATCTTTAAATCAACAATTACTATTTATCAATATGCTAAAAACATTCAACATCCTTTGAAAATTGGAGTGGAAACCCCATTTGTAAGTAAAAAACAAGCCATTAATGTTTCTAACCCATAATCAACTCAAAATTCCAAAATGTCAACAAAATCCCAAAGTGGCAACAAAATCACTTTGAATCATAAACATTCAAGGCTAAGAGAACCCCCTACCTCAAGATTGGAAGAAAAGAAGCTAGATCAAAAGTGTCCTCTTGAAAATCTCAAAATCTAATCGGTTGGAAAAGTTGATCTTCACTTCTTCTTTATCCTTGATGCACGATCCATGGTGGATTGTTGGTGAGAATGGATGAAATTAAAGGTTTGAGGGTTAGGTTTTCGGACCGAGGAAGAGAGGAAGGAAGAGGGAAGAAGAAAATATAAGAAATGATCCAAAAATCCCGTTTTTACGCTGCTGTGCTCGTGAAACCCGCTCGAGCGTCCCTCTTCACGCTCGAGCGTACCTGCTCCCAGCACAGATTCCAAAACTTCAAACAGGTATAACTCTCCCATCTGGACTCTGTTTTAGGTCGTTGTTGTGTCCAAATTGAAGCCCCGAAAATAAGCTTTCCAATGGTTCTAACCTCACATTTAAATTCAAAGTGTGGAAAAAGAAAAGGTAAATGAGTGACAGCTGATTGTAGAATAACTATCCGGATTATATTCTTTGGTCCAATCTTACTTTACCATCATACCACCACCTCAATCAATACCCCAAAATAAGATAAGAACATTCCAAATACACTAATAAGAATGTCAAAAATGAGCCCACGTGCCTCAGATAAGAACATTCCAAATACACTAATAAGAATGTCAAAAATGAGCCCACGTGCCTCAGAAGTTCAAACTTAACCAGGCGGCCCGCTCGAGCGCCCAACCTTGCGCTCGAGCGCGGAGACCAACAAAGCCGTCTGCTCGAGCGACCATTTCTACGCTCCAGTAGAAAATCACCACTCCCAGAATTTCAACCCGTCTGCAAAATTACTGGAAACCCCAAAAGTCCACTTGAGCGCCAACTCCCCCCGCTCGAGCGGAGGGAAAAATTTCAGATCGTTATAGTAAAGGTCGTCAATTCCAGTTTTATAGTCATAACTCAACAGATAGTTCTTCAATTCCAATAGATATAGTTGAATTAAAACACATTAACCCCTACTTCCTCTACGTATTTTGGGGTCATTACATGAAACATATTATATAAAATTAATTTGTGTTATATATATAATATTATGCAAATGTTTGATTATTAGTTAGAATATTCTTCAATCTATCAATCCGTCTAGCACCGCCCAAACTGTGATTTACCAATCAGCTAATCCATCAATTCGCCATTCGATTTGTAATTTTACTCCCAAATCGCCCGAACCGCACCGCACACACCCTAGGTATATATAAAACTTAGAAACTATAGAGAGTAAAAAAAAAAAAACACGGCTTCGCAGAAAAACAACTCCTCCTCCTCCTCCATCCTCTCCCTCTGCCTCCTCTTGGCGCTGCAGTTGCTTTTATAGCTGACAAAAACATCGGCGCAATCTTATGCGAAGCTTGGTTGTCAAGAATACTGCGAAGATATTAGAATTCCATATCCTTTTGGAATATGTCCCAATTGTTCCTTAGATGAATGGTTCTCCATAGGGTGCAAAAACTCAAGCAGCAACAACAACGGAGTCGCACCTTACTTGATAAAGATCGATCTTGAGGTACTGGAAATTTCATTGAATGGAAGCTACCTTCGAGTCAACAATCTAGTAACATCTCCCAACTGCCCCATCAACAACAACGCAAGCTTGGATTCAAGAGCATTGACTTGAGATCTAGCCCATTTCACTTCTCAAAAATAAACAGCGTATTTATGGCCACGAGAATTAAATGTGGTAACGAGGGGGCCAAATTATGTGATTGGACCAACAATGTGATTTGCAATTGCTTGTCTACTTGCGATTCTGCTAATAATTCTACTTGCATGGTCGGATTCTCAAGTATGCAATATCTGCAGGGCTACAAGGTGAATTTCGAAGGCTTAATGCGCATAGGAATTATGGGTATATCATGTGTGTATGCGTTTGTGGTAGATATGAATTTCGTCAACTACTTCTCCGGTGAACAAACTTATGTCCCTGTTGTTCTCAATTGGGTTGTACACAATATCACACAACTCGGATTGGTTCCCGACAACAATAACAATAGCTACTCCTATCTTCAGGGGTTGTTGGCTTATTCTTCTATCCTGCACTTTTATTTTGTTGTTCAAAGCCTTAAGTGCGTTTGCAATTTTCCATTCTCTGGAAATCCTTATTTTTTCAATGGATGTCTAGGTACGTCTTATGCTCTCTCAACCCATCTAAGTAACCAACCAACCAACTAATTGGGATATTTTTATTCCTTTATTTATTTATTTAGAAGGTAACTAATCAAATCAAATCAAACGGTTAATTTTTTGACAAAGGGTAGGTTTAAAGTCGTTCTATAGTGATAGTGGTGTGGTGGTGGTGTTGGTGGTTGGGGAAGGGATGGATGAGTGATTGAATATGACCCATATCATATTTAAAATTAATTTCAACTATAGTGGGTATGTTTGATTATAAAGATTATAATATAGGACTGAGATTGTTAGTACATAAACTCACAATCTCATGTTTGATTGAGGATCATGATTTCAAGTATGGAAGAAGAAAAAAAAAATGAATACATAATATAAATGGTTATTTTCTATGAAGCACGGGTATGGGTACAAGTATTGATACTGGTACAATACGGGTACTTCAATACAGAAAAATTAAAAAAAAAAAATAGGGTACGGGTAGGCCTTGGTACGCTTGTAAAAAAAATATTTATTTTTAATTTAGAGTAATGCAAAAGTTAATTAAATGGTTTAATTTGTTAAGGTCAAACCTACAATTAACATTTAGTAGGTGTTTGGCATGTACTAAAAAAGTGCACTTTTTTTTTGCATACATATACTTATTTGGGTCATATCAATCAATATCTCCTCTCTACTTTTTTACCCACTTTCTCTACTTTTCTATACATTTTTTATAAGAAGTCAAAAAGTGCAATTATTTAGAACATCCCAAACCACCTCATATCAAAAGTAAAAGTATAAATCAAAATTAAATATCAATATATTAAATAATTTACAAACCATAGTTTAATTTTATAATCATGCTAAACATAAAATAAAAAATAGAAAAGAAATCTAGGGAAGGAGTTTTATCTTTGTAATAGAAGAAAATATTGTTTCAACTGAGGTACGGTACGGCTTGGGTATATACTAAATATATCTGAGTATGCCAAAAATTAAGAAGAAAAATTTTAGATACATGTTTCGTGTACCCGATACATATGCAGAAGTACCATACGAGGTACTATACGCCGGTAAGTACTCGGTACGGGTACGACATGTTTTTTGAAGTACCTATGCTTCATAGGTTATTTTACTAATTTAATTAAATAACTAATCATATACTAATGCATGAGATTATTAATGGAAAAATTACCTATAAATCTCAAATTGGAAAATGTTGATCCATTTAATCCTATGTTTTTTCTTATGCACCATTTGGTCCTATTTAATTGGCAAGGAATATTTTCCTTTGATTTAACATGTGTGGAGTTTACATATTTACCCTTTGATGGGATTTGGTGTAATTCTTTCTTCTAATGTGTACGTAATGATGTAGAGGGTAATGTTTTACATTCACAAACATTACATCATTAATTGTTGCAATGCGTACATTATGTTACATTGGCACTCCGTACAGTACATACCATCATCACAACACATTATGTGCCCCAAAAACACAAAACCAATGTTAACAACATTACAACCAAAACACATCTACCATTCCCATTAACATACGTATTACCAACAAAAAACAGAGCATTGTAGAAACATTCAACTGAAAGCAACAAATCCCACCTTTGTATTAACATTGACCCAAACATAACATTACAGTAACCACATTCCAAATCTACCAAACAGACAACCACCACCACAATCTATACCATTGTTAGCCCACGAACATCCACCATTACGGTTCCTAAACATCGTAAAAACATACATCGTAAAAACATACACCAAAAAACCTACACATCACATGCCAACATATGACCCACAAACATTGGGCGTTACACACCTCACTAACACATACATAGCAGTCCTACAAACACAGTCCCGCCACAAACACCAACAAAACAAACATAAAAAATGAGCACGCAGTACACATCAAACATCACCAATGAATGATGATGCGGGGCCTCATCATCCTTAATGTTGATTACGGGGTTCGCAACGGTTTTAATAACCCCATTGATGTTAGCACAATACATGAGCCTTCCAGGGTTAACTTTCAGTTTCTTCGCCATCACACCATTTGGCCTATTCACTTTAAATGGTAGTTTAGTCTGTCTCTTCACTACAATATTTGTTGACGTGAAATTAGAATCCCCAACGTCACGTGATGCGTTGCTGGACCTTTTACGAGGTGCTTTCGTGCCTTACCTGCATCGCATGGCATAGAATATGAGCACAACAATTTTCAGTAGGGTTATGGATATGTAACATGTAATTTCACTATATACTCCTTTTTTATTTTAATGTATCAATTACAACAAATAATGAATAATAACGTATCAAACGCACATGCCAATCACATGTCGAACACACCTGTGATTCAATTATGTTTGTCACTAACAATGGAAAAAAACAGAACAGACAATCCAGTTGGAAGTCTATTAATGTTACTCCACTTTCTTGACTATGCACACCTGTTTCCAACATCAACGCAATTGCATTCAACTAATAAATGAAAACACACATATCTACAATTCATTCCTGAACAGAGGAACACCCATTTAAATACAAAATTGCCTTTTCATGTGATTTTCCAGTGTTCAAACGATTCAACATTACATAACAAATAACATTACCACAACACTACACTCAACTTCCCGTTTCAATTGACAATCCCAAACCAATGTCACACACGTATCAATATCATCAAAACGATCACCAAAATGCAGAACATAAATGTAAACCAAACAACACCACCAACGAAAACGCAAAACATTTAGCAAAATACATACCTTGTGTTTTCGTCATGTTACGATTTTCCCAAACTACAAACCTTCACGCTGTGTTGTTGCAATCAACAATGCGTTGGTCAACGTGACAAATGAATGTGTTTTGTAACGAGACATACGTGGTTAATGTCACGATACCCTTTGCTTACACATTGGATGATGTTTAATGACACTACTAGAAAATCAAGTTTTAGTAGCATTTTTTATTGTAGCAATCTGAAAAATGCTGCTAAAGATGGGCTATTGTAGCGGTTATTGACCGCAACTAAAAATAAGATTTTTAGTAACATTTTTTTTCCTAAAACGTTGCTATATATATTTTTATTGTGACGGTTTAACTTCAACCGTTACAAAAAGTAAATCAAAATAAAAAGCCCGCCAAATAAAATTACCATTAGGCGCGAAGTCAATTTTTTTTTTCGTAAATAACATATCAGAATTTCAGTCCAAAAAAAAAAAAAAACGTTCAACTCCTTGTTACAATTTGTGCCGTAGTCTATCAACACTTCTTTTGCAAAGTTTCAGAGCCTTCGTTCATCCTCCACCACTGCGTGTTGACGATGTCAACCTGCAGCACCACTGTGATTTCAAGGTTAGTCTGCTCTCTCTATTTCTCTTTCTGTATCCCCCTCTATCTTCTGGTCTCTCAGTTTCTCTCTCTACCTGTCTCTCTTTCTTCTACTTACCTCTATTTTTCATTCTCCCTCACTGTCTTCGAACAAGTTTGGGTCCATGGAATTCATTGTTAAGATGAGATACTTGCCTTGATTACTTTGAAGGATTTCATGAACTTCTTGAATGATTTTGATTTGGGAAAATAATTTAGAAAATAGATTGATTAGCAAGTTTTGTATTCTGATTAAGAGATTCTCACACACACGCGCGCGCGCGCGCGCGCGCGCACACACACACACACACACACATATATATATATATATTTGATCATCATATTTTGACCAATATAATTAGTGAAGTGAATGGATTGTTGTTGATGCTACACAGTAAAATCTCATGCTTGAGGAATCATTATGTATGCTAGATATTTGATAAAATGCCACAATGGAGTAATAGTGCCTACCTTTTTGTTTATTGGTTTGTCCTACTTCATGGAGCTGGCCCACCCAGTTGTTGGTAACTTGGTTGTGACTTACATTGGTAGTGATTATAACATTCACCACAGGTTGCTGTCACTTGATTTCATTTTCAGGTGCGTACTTAATTTTTTTTTCTTGATTTTTGTTTGCAATTACATGATGATGAATAATTATCTTGGGTTAGAATTTCTTGCTTTGGTTTAAACATGTAGTTGGGCCTGAAGAAGGAACTAAATAATCATGATTTAGCAAATGATGATTAAGAGAGTGAAGTTAGGTTTACTGGTGGAAGGATGGAAGAAAGTGGACCAAGAAAAGAGGGGAGGGGGGAACTCAATCCCTGGGTGGAATGTCCTCAGAGTTTGAGGTAGGCACCAAGAGAATAGCTTGACTACTACAAGAAACTTCAGAGAAATTTTAATTTTTATCAAAATTCTTCTCATTTTCTGATGAGGGAAAAGTTGGGCGTGATTATTAGGAATTGCTTGGTTTCTGTTGAAGAACCTTAACCTTTTAGGATCTAGACAAACCAAGGAATCCTAAATAACAAAGAAAGTGACAAAATATGTTGGTTGTATTTTCATCTAGTTACAGTGCTATAGGATTTGTCTGATATAGATATTTTTTCAATTGGAAAATTGGTCATCTAGTTATTCTCCTGCACCAGATGAGTATGAGGTCCATGAGCCTTTTTGAGGACTGGATGTTAAACCACAGTCCATTAAATAAAGTGAAAAGGCTGATTAGGTTCACTTGAGAGCTTGAACACCTAATCTTTTGCCCTTGAGGCCTTCAATTGGTCTGTTCGAATACATAATGAATGTGAGATGTTCCCTTGGCTGTCAAAGTGGTGCGGGGTGGTGCTTGACATATGCTGCACCAC
Source organism: Camellia sinensis (assembly GCF_055761805.1). NCBI lineage: Eukaryota > Viridiplantae > Streptophyta > Magnoliopsida > Ericales > Theaceae > Camellia > Camellia sinensis. The sequence goes on along the minus strand of NC_138969.1, from coordinate 5,046,713 downwards.
TTAAAAAAAAACAAAATTACAAATTAAACAAAGTCACATTAGACAAACAAATAGGACTGTGCTTCTTTTCTCAACAACTAAATGATTGAAGAGTAACAATCAGATCTTACTAATGTAAGAAGACTTTATGTAATTGGATGGCCTTTGCCTTCCTTTTACTTTTGATTCCAAAGTTTTTAGTGTACGGGGGTTAAAAAAGGCTTAAGTAAATTTATACCAGAACGGGAGCACTCTTGTTAGAATTACAACATAAACTTGCGGAGTGTGCTTAGAGTCTAGAGCCAGGACTGATCCACTTAAACTTGTAGATTCAATTTGGGCTAGTTGAGATCAATCATTTCATAATTTTATGAAGATCCCCATACACTAAGATTCTTCCATCACATCTTGTAAATTTTAAATATAACTAAATAGTAACAAGGTTAGGAAGGATAAGGTTTTAAGTTAGAATATAGTTCTTGATCTTTTTAAGTCATGATCCTGCTAGGTTGTTGTACTATAAATGAAATCTCTTCAATTGGATATATTTGTATATTGGATGTTGTGCTTAAGCACTTCTAGTGGCCTTTCTTGTCTTGTTACTCATATTGGTAGCGGGCATACAAAAGTTTACGTTAACAAGGAAGTTTATTTTACAGAATGACAAACATTAATTCAAAACATACAGTTCTCATGTTTTTTAAAAGATTTGAATGTGATGTGCATGGCATTGGGTATTTTTAATAGTGAGGGTATACGTGGTAACAATTGGGTTGTTAGTTTATTGTGACATTGTGGTGGTCATATGCAAACACTTTAGATGGATTCTTGTAGTGAGATATGGAACTAAGAATGTGACAATTAAACTAGATTTGGGAAACTACAAACAAGGTTGGGTGAGATGCATGGTATGATGGAATTAATCCGTGAAAACTAATATAAAGAGGTATAATTCAACCTTAAATTAGTGACAATGTATGTTCCATGTGTGCAGTATAGCAATGTGTGGATGCTTACACATAGAACAAACACACATCTACTATTCATGAATAAAAAAAGGAAAAGAAAATCGTTGTGGTAATTTTATTTTTCGTTGCTTTATAATTCTCCATATTGTCTTATGTTCCCTGCTCTTTTGTAACTAATGGAGGATATGTTGTTCTATTTACTGTTACATGAATGATTTTAATTTGTGTGAGTGAGTCAAATATAAACCTTTTCTTTCTGCCCTTGTAGTTCTGGAGAAAAGGAATTGAATTCAATACTATTGCAAGATATGTTACTTGCAGAGCTTGAGCTCTCCCGATTGGGTGGGAAAGATATCTGACAATGCTACATTTTACTCGCCATCAATTGAACTAAATATTGTTAATATAATTCTTAATTATTCATAATTTCACAGAAATGCAGGATTATTATAAGTCACTAGGTTGCTTGTTGCATAGTTCATGTATATCCTTTTTTGGGAAAAAGAAATGACTTTTTCAAGTATCAGTTTTCTTAGTGGTTCCTTCCATTTTCTTCTATTGGGGTTTGGCTTTGTATATGTATTCTAATGTATATTATTCTCTTTAGATTTAAATAACTGAAATCTCTACTATGGGAATCCTTTTGGCTTTATTTTTGAGACACTTTATAGACAGAGCTGTGAGAATGTAGAGGCAACCTTATTAACTTTGATTTTAATTATAATTATATTAATATGGATGTGATCTTGAATCACATATCAACTTCGGATATCATACATGTGGGCGTGTAATTTTTAAGAAGCATAAAGTTTTGAAAGGCCTAATCCTGATTACAACAACATAAATAAAGGCTAAGATGGGCGACAGGGATGATGTAATTATAAAAATCTAATGTTTTTGTGGCAAACAATCACTCTTGCTATAGGAAAAACTAGAAGCTTTGATGAGGTCACAACCAAGTTGCTCCGAAGGAAATATTAGTGGACGTATATCTTGGTCACTAAATAATATTTATTCTCAAGTGATGGGTCAAGAGCATCATGGTCGTGTTCGAGGTTTAGGATTTGGGCCCCCTCTTCCCAAGCATGGCTTCATGTGTAATAGTTTTGACCACTTAAGAATGGTTTCAGATGAAGAGAGAATGAGAGACAAAGACACCATAATTGAGTTGAGTGAACAGCTAAAAACTCAAAGTGATCAATTGCAAACTCAAGGTATTCAGTTGCAAGCTCAAGATGTTGTAATAAACTCTTTAAAAGAGCAAGTAGCATTTTTGATGAGATAGAGACATAGTTCTAGTGGTTTGCAAGTATAACTACATATAACATATTCTTTTATATGATGTATTTATCATATGTTATCCTTTTCTAAATTTATGCATACTCATGTAAATTTTATTGTATAAATTAGGCGACAGATGGATCTAGTGGCATTCCGGACCAAGTTTCTCCACAAACACATCAAAGATCCTCTTTTGGGAGTCATGAAATGCAACCTTCTAATCGGGGTAAGTCGTTATTACAATACACATACATTGACACAAATTTAGAACCAATGTTAGTGACTTCTTTACCAATAACTTGTTAGTTGGTTTGGGCAAAATTGGGATTTGATAGGTTGACTTCTCTACTTTGCTTCTTTTATTGGCATCCGTAAAAATAACAAACAAACCAGTGAAATAGAGAATTAGGCAATCGAACAAATTTGAATATCAGCAATGTATCAAACTGTAATATAGAATTAAAAATAGACCCTTGGATGTTGCTATTGGTTGCTTGATTTGGTGGTTGATAATAATGTTTGGTTTTATTGGCTGATTCAATCCAAATTGAGAACAATTTGTTTCTTAAATCTTTAGCCACCTTTAACACACTTCCGCAATACTGTATTTTTTTCTCCATTCGTTGTTGTTTTCTCTCTTAATGGCTGATCTCTCTTAATATGCAAATATGATCTTGAACTTCATTGTAATCTTTATTTTTTGATACGTAAACCACATACTTACCCCCCCCCCCAAAAAAAAGATTTGTCGAGAATTATTTGTAGTCTAAATTTTCTTTATAGATTTTGAAATTGAAAATACTACTTATGTTTATTAAATTATTTTTATTGCAGGAAATAAGACAATATGAAAGCATCAAACAATGGACGTGATCTCTCAATTTAAACATTTTTCATGGAGGTCTTTATAAAATGGCGTCATGTGTAATATTTTTGAGTACTATTGTCCTGTGACAAGTTTATATGTACCTTTTGGATTATAGTGTAGCTATTAGTTTGCTAGAAATATTTGATCTATTTTGGTATGACAAACTTATGTAATGAACCTTTTAATTAAGGTGTTTTGGATATTTTTGGGATTATGAAAATGCAAATTCTTTTACCTTTTATAATTATTGAGTATTGAGCCATTAGAATAAAATAATGCTTTTATAGTTATGTAATGAGCAGGTATAAGTGAGAGACAACCATTGATGGTTAGCAAACTATTGAAAATTTCAAGTTATATATTATTGGTAATTGAATAATAAACATAGCCTATAACTGCGGTTACTAACCGTCGCTGCAAATAAAATTTAAAAAGAAATCTATAGCTATAGCGACAGTGTAAAACTGATGGAATAGAGTGAAAATATAGCAGTGGTTCACAAAATGTCGCAAAAGCGAAGGATATAGCAGCAGTCAATCTGTCACTATAAAGTTATCAAGTAATGGGTAAATTTAAGATATAGTGACACTTGTAACTGTCGCTACATCAACCGTCGCAATAAAAATAACTATACCAGCGTTTGACAAAAACGTCACTATAAGGATATAGCGACGGGGCTATCGCAGCGGTTTAGCCGCCACTATTTTAACCGCGGTTAAAAGTCTTTTAGTTTTTAGCGACGTTTTTTCCTGCTTTCAGCGGCATTTTTGGCCGCTGCTAAAAGTGAAATTTTTTGTAGTGTGGGTAATGGTGTGGTGGTTGGGCTGTCGTATATATTGTTGAGAGATTAGACTTGGTGTGCTGTTGATGTTACGTTTCTGCAACATCAACCATAGTTCTCCTGCAAAATTAACACCACCCAGAACATAGCCCCCAAATCCAAACCCCCTTTCAAATCCAAACCCCCCCTCCCCCCAAACATAAAGATTGAACAACATCGAACCCAAAGAACAAACATCGATACTCACCTGTTCCACACATGCACATACTTTAACGTTACCCAAACACAAGCAAACACACTACCACAAATGAAACGTCAAGCCTAGTGCAATAAGAAGTCGGATGATACGTACCCGATACCATTGTTCACTAACACAATAAAAAATGTAGATGCTGGTTGATGGTTAACTTCACGGCGTCGGCTATCACGACGTGAACTGCAACGAAGGAAGTAATCTTACACAGCCCCACTTGATACAGACGATTCAACATTACAACACATCAAATGGAATGTTATATTTCTAGGGTTTGGGAGAGAAACCAAATGTTAATTGGGGCAATTTCGAATACCAAGCTAACATTCCTAAATCATTAAACACCATAAGAACATTTTACGGAGCAACATTACCACCCCCCAATGTTGCCATTCACATCTCTTCCAGAATGATCGGCTGGGAGGGAAATCCAAAAAACTATACAGTAAGCTTTTGTACAAAATTGTAAAATCAACATCACCAAAATGGGAAATAATATACAGGGCCAATGTATAAGATGCTCTTTTACATTGAAATGGGACTTATTAGTCCACAAGAAAAAAAGGTAGGACTCAATGGTTTTTAAGATGTCAATCTGGGATTTACTAGTGCTTTACCCATTATTATTCTGCTCACTATTGATCCTTATTATTGGAGTGACTATTGTCCAGTAATTTGTAAAGTTTGTTTTTTGATTGATAACTGCTTTAAATTTCTGATATTGCAATTGTATGCGTTCATTAAACCTCCTAAGTCAAATGAGGGTATTATCATTGGTAAGCTCATTTTTCTTCTGAGTGTATAACAACATAGAAATGGAGGGATTGTTTGGTGTAATTTATGAAGCTGTTTATAACTTATTTTATTTTATTTTATTTTTAAAATTTTATGATGAAATATTTGGTATAGTTTATTTGTATAATCTATGAAATAAAAATAATTCAAGTAAAGTTTTTTTTTTTAAAAAAATTGATTACAAAGAAATGAGAACATAAATATTTAGAAGTGGATTCCCTCTAGTCCATAATCTAGATTGTAGGATGTTGTTTAAGTTCGTGGAACTCATCACGAGTTATGTTTCAATAATCCAAACCATTCATTGTGTTGTGCACTTTGTGTATTTCATCCAATTTTTTTTTTTAGTAAATCTGATAATCATATCTTATTCAATTTATCACATTTGTTACCAAAAAAAATAAACTATAATTGTGTTTTTAAAAATAGACCATTTTTTTTGTGCGTGTAACAAATGCTATAAATTGAATATGTTATAATCAAGGTTTTGAAAAGTGGTTGCGGTGATGCGGTAGCGGTTACGGGGTGTAAAGGCCGTAACGTAACGGTTGCGGTAACCAGAATTGTGGTTTTTTTTTATTTTTCACATAATTTAAAGAAAACTTACCTTTATGCATATATATATATATATTTTTTTTTCAAAATCACTTTTATTGGGGTTTAAAATAATTTTTTTATCAATTTTTGTTACTTTTTAAGTGTGATCCAATATATTTCATATTTTCAAATCACTATAAAAGGTGCTTTTTACATTTTGTTTCAATAGTTAATGATTTTAAGAATAATTGGTTTTAAATGTCTACAAATTATTTTTTACCAATACCTGAACTAACTGAATAAAAAATATTCACAATTATTAAATGAAAGGATTATAAAATAAAAATTGTGTCACAAAATTTTTTTTATAAAGAAAAAAAATTTATATAAGATTTTTTCTTTGAACTTGGATCACTTGAGTTTTTTTTTGTTTTTTTTGTTTTTTTTTTTTTAAGAAAAGGAAGCTATTCAAAATACTGTAAAAGGGTGTTACGGTGTCAAACAGACCATTACAACCATTACGGTACCGTTGCGACCGTTACGTAACACTAAAACGACTATTACACATGTGAATTAGCGGCTATAACGGGTGGCGATAACCACAACAACCGTTACGTAATGGTTGCGGCTGCTTTTTAAAACCTTGGTTATAATTATCGGATTGATTTAATTTTTTATGTAGATTATATACACGAATTACCCAACAAAATAAACAGTTCAGATCAATAGAACGAGACCCATGGTGACCCCCACGGGCCCGAACAACACCCTCCAATGAAAACTCCAAATTCCAATATTTATTTTTGATTAGTCTACACTCTTTTACTCATTTCTTTCTCCACGTTTTGAATCTTGATGTGAGGCTATAACCACTAGAAAGTTTAGTTCCGAGGCTTCTGTTTAGACACAAAATTGATCTAATTTTGACTTCGGAAGAAGAAGACATGCCTGTTTCGATTTTTGATTATCAATTTTCAACTCTCAAAAAATTGTACCAAATAAACTAGTTATCCTCTAGTCCTATTACAGTATTTTTTTCCTTCATAACTTAGTATCCAACCTGGTGGACCAACTAATTCAGGGATTAATCCCAATGTTCACTAACGGAGAGCTCAATTAAAATAAGAACAAAGTCCCGTATGGATCCGCCCGATAATTCTATTATAGTATTACTCTGCCTTTTCCTTTCTGCTTTTAAGTCATTATTACTGATTTAAAAACTTGATTAAAATTTATGTTAAAAAAAAAGTACTCTTATCAACATTTAACATTCATGTTTAATAATTTTTTTAAAATTAGAAATATTGATTGGAGTACTGATTTAAAAACTTGATTAAAATTTATGTTAAAAAAATTACTCTTATCAATATTTATCACTCATTTTTAATAACTTCTTTAATATAAAATTTTTAAATCACAAACAAATAAATAATTCTAATAAATTAATGTTATTGTTTTAACAAAATAAATATTTATATACAACTGCTTTTGACAACCATAATCTTGATAGAGTTTAAAATCAACTCTTTTTTTTTTCTTTCTTTCAAATTTTGTGTCCAAATAATTCAGCATAAGTTATGTATACGAAAAAATGTCCAGTTTGTTGGTATAATTCATCTTGAAATCTTCAGTTGGTGTTCTTCAGGTCTTCAAAACTTGACAATGATCTTGTCTATGTAGAATAGAAATTTGGTACTTCAAGTCGCGTTACTTAGTCGCTTTCCTAAAGATAATATTTGCACCCACCAAAAGGTGTGCAGGGGGTTACAACAAATTCGCCTCCAAGATACAATGAAGCATGATCCAAAGATCAAGTCCACTGGCGTCTGTACTGATGACAGTAGATTAAAATACTCTTGATATAATCAAGAAAAACCAAGACACTGATAATCAAGTCTGCAGAATTTGATTACCAGTAAGAAAAACATAAACTTGCTTAAGAAACTCTTAATCAAAAGGGAGGGAGGGAGAGAGAGAGAAAGAGAGAGACTTACATGAATGCTTTTTGAATTTTGGATGGATTGAAATGGATGATTTCACAATCTGTTTATAGGCCTTGATGCATCTGATCGGATGATCATGCTCCTTGATTACATCCGATTAGATCTGACCGTTGGATCGATGATCTATGGTGCAGATCATTTCCACACCGAATAGATGCATTGATTGATCATACCTGATCACGATCGGCTGCCATCTCATCGGCACGATTGCGCGCATATTTCAATCAACGACTATGATCAAACTGCTCCAAATCGAACACTCAATTGTTCGATCGATTGGTCGACTCATCACTAACAGACGCCATATCACTGCCACATGGAGCTGACCGTATTCCACATCACCCATGCCACGTTGGATCCACGTCATCGCTCTAACCTATCCAATACAAATAGAAAAGCGCCCTCATGGCGCCTTGCGCCGATGTGTCCATGCAAACTGCGCCATCAAACACCACACAACTCACTGCCCACGCCACACGCGTGTGTGCGAATGGTGCTAAGCACCATCCTTGCGATGTGAGTGCATACACACTAGCATCCATTCCGTAATACCTTATTCAAAGGAATATTCCATGTAGCGCTTTATTAAGTGCTCCATGTTTTCCTCTCTTTCCGATGTGGGACAAAGTGCCCAAGCTAATTTCATGCTTTCCAAAGAAAAATATGTAAGGTTTTGAAAACACACAAAAACTAAACAATAAATTTTGAAAATCCATTTTGAAAATTCCCCAACACAGTTTTATTGTTATTTTTTTTATGTAAGTATACATTTTTAGTAAATTTGTTAGTACTTAGAAAAATAAAGTATATAGAGTGATGCATTTTGAGTATGTCCACACAACATCAACTTTAAATATATATACCATCCATTTCATTTGAATTACACATGACTTTATAAAATTAAAAAATAATTAAAATTTTTGCTAAACCTGATATTCAAATATTAATTTTGGTTCTATATATATTGATTCTAGAGTTGAGTACTCCACAAGTGTTTGTGCTGGATCAGCAGGATTATTGTTTTTACTTATTGCTTCTTGGTGGCTGTATGTAATAACCCCGACCTATGATTAACATTAATCCATGATTTAATATGTCTAATAAGTTATTGAGATCAAATCCTGAATTAATTGCATGTGTGATGCATTATTTGTACTTTTATTTGTCTCTAGTAGGAAGATATGTTCATGTTTTTGTTTCGGTTTGCGAATTGAAAGCCTTATCGGCATCCGATTCAGAAATTGACTTGATTTATGTGTTATTTGGGATTTATAGAATTTTGTGGTAGGTTTAATTGAAATTTGATTCGGAACGATTAAATTAGAATAAATTAATGCCCCATTGATTAATTGATCAACAAAGTAATTAGGCCATTAGCCAAGCCTATATAAAGCCACCTCAACACCTCATATACACTTTTTGCACTCCCATTTCCTCTAGATTGAGTTCAAACGTGTAGAGAGAGAGAGAGAGAGAAAGAGACTAAGAGGAGAGTGGCTTCAACATAGGAGTTGATTGAGAATTTGGAGATTTGGCTAGGAATTTCAACCAAATAACTATAAAGATACCATAGTTGAGCATCTAAGGTAAGAAGTCCAACCCTTAGTTGTGTAATTGAGTTAGTTTTTGTAAGAATTCAAGTAAAGGAGGTGAACTAACATGAGAATGAGCTAGGATTATTGAATTTTAGCTCAAATCATACATGCATGTGCATATCATGAAGTTTTGAAGTTGTTTTTACAAGAATTCTCACATGCATGTTCATATCTTAGTTTTGTTCAAAGAATTCAACTTGTTTTTGAGCTTAATGACTCATTTGATCATGTTTTGGAAGGTTGGAATTCATGACATTACATGCAAGTTATGTGATCTAAGTTTCAAGTTTTGTTTACTACAATTGGCATAGCTTTTGGGCTTGATTTTGCAAAATAGTTTGTAATTCATCATGTACCATGAGTTTCTCAATGTTTTACTAAGTTTTGGTCCAAAAGGATGTGTTTTGAAGGTTATGAGATTCAATTTTGAGCTTGGGAGCAAATCTGAAAATTTTAGAATTCTGCTCATACGCTTGAGCGAAGAAATCTACGCCCGAGCGACCACTCTGAGTGCGTACACTTCCGCTCGAACGACCAGAAGCCTGCTCAAGTGTGAAATGCATGCTCCCAGAAGTTCTTTTTTTTTACAGGCCGTTCAAATGACAAAAGTTGCGCTCAAATGAGGGCATGTCTCTCACGCTCGAGTGAGCGTTGAGCGAGCATCGAGCAGAAAAATCAAGCAACCAGCACTTTTGCAAAAGTTTACAGACCGCTCGAGCGACAGATCTTGCGCTCTAGCAAGGATCCTATTTTCAGCAAGTTTTGTTAAGTGTTTTCAAGTGCATTTTTGCATCCTCATTCCATCCTAGGCATTCCTAGGCCATGATTAAGGCACAATAATGAGGATAAAAGTAGAGACACACCAAGATAAGAAAGAACAAAGAAAATGTTTCCGGTGTGTAATTCAGTATGTATTCGTTTTGTACCTGTGTAGGTCACGCGCCGCAAGATATCTGAATTGCCTACTCTATTCGTCTGTTTGGAGCCATCTGTTATTTGTGAGTAATAACTCTGTAAAGTTATGTTTAACTTTAATTATTTTCTGATGATATGAAATGATCAGTTTTCGAAAATGCTATGTTTGTGTGAATGAATGATCGTCCAAGTTTCTGAAATGAATTCGTGGCATCCATAGCATCATGTGATATTTTGCGACCCTTTATGGGTCATCGGAATGCCTTTACGACCATCCCTTTATGGGTCATCGGAAACGTTTCTGTGCACACGAGTCATTGGAATACCTTATGGCTGTCCCTTTATGGGTCATCAAAATGCCGTCATGGTTGTCCCCTTATGGGTCATTGGATTTGTTAATGCTAATGGATGTGCCATATATTATGACGTGAGATGTATGAACTTTGAAAATGAATATGAACATGAATATGAATCTGTTTTCGATTTGAAATCTGAATATTTATAAGACTTTGTTTCTAATATAAACTATGATTTCTAACTCTATGATGGACATCATTCATTAAAACCCCTTTACTCTGTTATTATTCACTGGGCTGCCGCTCACTATTTATATTTTATATGTAGGTGACCAGGCACGCGACCAGGCTTAAGATGATGCCTGAAGGGTTTTGTGTTTGTCAGCCACCCTTTGTGTTTCCCGAGGAGGTTCCGGATCATGTCAAGTCCCGTGGCCATGTTTCTGTGAATATTTAAGACTTTGGTTCTTTTGTCGATTTGGACAAATTTCTACTCATATGTACAGTACATGGAGTGACGTGTATCAACTATATATTTTGATGTCACATGCATCTTTATTAAAGTTTAAGAATATCTGTCTCATGTATGTCTTCACAGCTCAATAGACTATGTATATTTCTGTTTATTGCTTCTGCAGCCCTTAATTTCATGTTATTTTCTTAAGAGGCCTTCGGTAATCCAAGGGTTACTGGCCGGTTACGACGCTAAACCTATAGGGGCGGGTTTGGGTTGTGACACTGTACAAAGTAATGACGAAAAGAAATGACAAGAAACACAAGGAAAATTTCTTCAAGCGAAATGGTGGTGGTTTCTTGCTACAACACAAGTTATCTTTAGTTGATGGTAGTGAAAAAATCAAATTGTTTAATTTGAAGGAGTTGGAGAAAGCCACTGATCATTACCATGAAGATCGTATTGTCGACCAAGGAGGCCAAGGTACAATTTTGTTATCCTTTCATTATCTAAAGCTTACTACTAATTTCTTATCTTGCATTGATTTATTATTAAACATCTTGAGACATTTTATACATGGATCCTTCTTTGGGTTGGATAAGGGTCAAGACTATGAGGGCACTATGAATTTTTTATGCCAAAAGTCAGCAGAACACTTGTATAATATATTTACATATACATACAGACACGTGTATTGGACTTTTATATAGTGTGGTGAGCGTGTATATGAGCCAATATTTGTCATAATATTTTTACTAAAAAATCAAATACAATCTTTCCTAATTAATTTAACAATAATTAAGTAGTTATGCTATTTCATAAATCCATATTTGATTTGCAACAAAATTTATGATTTTTGTTTTCTCTAATTTCAATAAGATTTCTGTATTGTTTATTTTTCTAAATTTTTTAATCAACCACTTACTTTCAATTATTTTTCCAGCAGGTACTGTTTACAAAGGCATGTTGTCAGATGGAAGAATCATAGTCGTTAAACAGTCTAAGGTTGTCGACGAGGGACAAGTTGAGCAATTCATCAATGAAGTCGTCATTCTTTCACAAATTGTCCATACGAATATAGTCAAGCTCTTAGGTTGTTGTTTAGAGATAGACGTTCCTATGCTAATATATGAGTTCATTCCAAATGGAACACTTTCTCTACATATTCATGATCCAAATGAGGAGTTCCCACTTTCATGGGAGATGCGCTTTAGGATTGCCATAGAAATTGCTGGAGCTCTTTCCTACTTGAATAGTGCAACTTCCATACCCATCTATCATTGAGACATGAAGTCAACCAACATACTCCTAGATGATAAATACAAAGCAAAAGTTTCTGACTTTGGAACTTCAACATCAATTGATGTTGATAATACTCATTTGACCACACGAGTACAGGGGACATTTGGATACTTGGATCCACAGTACTTTCAATCGAGCCAATTTACTAATAAAAGTGATGTTTATAGTTTCGGAGTTGTTATTGTTGAGCTTTTAACTAGGCAAAAACCAATCTCTTCCACTAGATCCGAAGAAAGCAGGAGTTTAGTCACATATTTTATGGAATCAATGGAGGAAAATTGTGTACTTGATGTCATGACCCGAACCCGCCCCCATGGGTTAAGGATGTAATCGGCCAGTAATCCTGAGATTACCTACAGCCTCAAACCAAAATAGACATAAGTCAACAGACTAGAGGGGCCAAACGGAAGCAATAATCAAAAACTTTGTCCATAGAGCCGTGCTTATATGCACTTCAAAACAAACCAAACTCATATACGTTAATAACCCACGTCAAAAGTACAGTACCATAAAATTCCTTACAGACAGGATCATCTAATTAAGTCAACCCATGACAGACTATTTATAATTATACATAAAGTCCTTGCCGGCAAGACAAAATATAATTACATAGTAAAAAGGCAAGGATAGGTCTCAAGAGTGAGACGCAAGGCTGACTTCCTCAAAACTTGTAGTTTTCCTAGCAGACTTCACTGGGGCTGGGTTTGGACTTCCCTTGGCTCACCTACAAACACATGAATGAGCGTGAGCGATAGCCCAGTGAATAATATCAAATACAGAAGTCATATAAACAATATGAAGAACAACATACTCCAAACGGCCTTGGGCCCAATTCATATTCCTACTTAACATATGTACATTTATACAAAGTTTAGATCAAGTGACTGTAGTTCTAAACATATTGGCCTTTGGGCCATTCTGATTTCCATCTACGTCAAAACGGCCTTCGGCCCATTCATTTATGTCAAAACGGCCTTCGGCCCGTTCATTCTTGTCAAAACGGCCTTCGGCCCATTCAGTCTTGTCAAAACGGCCTTCGGCCCGTTCATTCTTGTCAAAACGACCTTCGGCCCATTCAGTCTTGTCAAAACGGCCTTCGGCCCATTCATTTAAATCAAAACGGCCTTTGGCCCATTCATCTGTGTCAAAACGGCCTTCGGCCCACTCATTCATGTCAAAACGGCCTTCGACCCACTCATTCTTGTCAAAACGGCCTTCGGCCCATTCATTTATTTCAAAACGGCCTTTGGCCCATTATCACTATCAAAACGACCTCTGGTCCATTCATTTATTCGTATCAGGCTTTTGTCCACGATTCCAATTAGCAAATTCATAAGGCTTATAAGGGAATAACAATTGGACATTCACAAGCTTTTAAATATTGATATTACTCACAGTGATCGGCTTACGGATTTGCCCTGGAGCTTGACCCTACACATTTCATGAACACAAAAAGGGTCACTAACAGTTCAACCCGTTCTTTGCTTCATACGTTCCTCATTAGGCTTTATTCATATCTCATTAATTCATTTACAATGCTTAACATATGCCTAAGAGTGCTTACAAGTGAAAGAGAACGGAAAACAGAACTTAGAATGCAAAAACAGAATTTCAGAAAACAGGGTCCCCGCTCGAGCGTTAAATCTGGCGCTCGAGCGGAAGGCCTCTTTACATGGCTTCCCGCTCGAGCGCGAACTTACCCGCTCGAGCGGAAGCCATGCCTGCAAAAAGTTCTGGATGTCTCATTTTTACGCTCGAGCGTGACCTCGGACGCTCGAGCAGAAGTCCATCCTACGTAGCTCCCCGCTCGAGCGTGGACTTCTCCGCTCGAGCGGACATCAAGGGCTGCAGAAAATACTGGGAGCACGTATTTCCCGCTCGAGCGGCCGTTACCCCGCTCGAGCGGACATCAAAATCTGGAAATTCCAGATTGAGCTCTTGAGCTCCAATTCGAAATCTCAGCCTCAATACTTGCATGCAATGGCTAAAATCTCAAATATAATCATACTAATGTGGTACCAATGCAAGATTATAACATTATGGAGTTCAATTTCTTGATTTATCTGCATGCATGCCTCACAACTTGTCAAACTCAACATCAACATAACAAACTCATGCATTCAAGCTCATGTCTTCTCAAAATGTACATGCATGTGATGAATTAGCCACATCCTCGACTTAGATGGCACAAATGATGATTATAACATGAGCTTCAATTAAAATTGTACATGGATTATACAAAACATGCAAATTCAAGGTACTTTCTTACATGCATGCACATAATGGCCTTCAATTCAACCAAACCACTTCAATTTCCTCATAATCAAACTAAATCATGTTCTTGACCATTATTTCAACTTGAATTCACAAAATTACAACTTAATATTCATGAATTCACTTACCTAGAGGCTTGATTCTCCCAATCTATGGTCAAAACTTGAATAATTTTCAAGGCTCCCAAGCTTTGAGCTAAGTTTGCTCAATTCTCTTCTCTTCTCCTCTCTACAGCCGGCTCTCTCTTCCTCTCAACAGTCTAACTCAGATTTTTGAGTTCATAAGGGCCAGAGGAGAGTGTAATGGTATCATACAACAAGGCCCACTAACATAATATTTCAATATAAAATATTTGGGCACTAATTCATCAATTAAATCGACTTAATCTGGCCCGAATCAATTTTTCAATTAAATTTTTCCATAGGCTCTAAAAATTACACTAATCACAAAGGCGTAATCAATTTCGGGTTTTGTAGCCGATAAGGCCCCCAATTTAATTTCCAAAACAGATTATTCAGACAGGTATTCCTACGGTGAACAGATAAGACTTCAAAATCACAAACATTCACATAATGGCACATAAAATCATGCTAAACACATAATCATACTCAAATTAAGGACCAATTAGCATTTTACGGAACAGGGGTATCACACTTGAGATTCTTGATCCAAGGATTCTCAAGGACGGTCGGAGAGAAGAGATGATTATTGTTGCTCACCTCGCAAAAAGTTGCCTAAAATTGAATGGAAAGAAGAGGCCTAAAATGAAAGATCTAGCAGTTGAGTTGGAAGGAATTAGAATGTCACAGGGAAGTTCAACCATTCACCAACACTATGAAGAAGTTGAATACAATACAACTGATTTGACTGAGGCTTTGGATGATGCTTCAACCTCAACAGGGACATTTTTAGATAGTGGGAGTGGCACAACTTTATCGTTTGATGTCCATCCACTATTGCATACCATGTAGTGAAGTATAAACTGTACATACAATGCTTGTCCATTCTAGATATTTACCATAAAGCTTTGTTATTCAAATGTTAATTATGTACTGGTATGTAATGTTAAAAACATATGTACTAATTACTTATGCTTTGGATTGGCAATAATAGTTGTTTTCTATACCATATTTTCTATTGATAAAATCATTCACCAAGAACAAACTGGATTCATTTGTTTGATCAAATACCCAAAAAGCTGCTCTGATCTTGATCAAATCCACAACATTAATCCAACTAGATTGAGCTCTATTGAAGATGATATAATTCCTATGTAGTCCATAAAGTCTCACATAGTCGCAAAGAAAAGTTATGTCCCCCACCTAAACCACCACTCCCAAAATCTCAGTCCAGACTTTCCGAGCAAAGTTACATAAAAGGAGAGGATGTTTGGTTGATTCCTCATGTGCGATATAAATCGCCAAAAGACTTGACAGAAAAAGAAAAAAAAAATAAACACCATTTTTGCCTCTCTTCCAAATTAAGTTATCCTCATAATTGAGTCTCACTTGGACTGCTTTCAATAAGTTAAGTAATATTCCACATAATTCTCTTTTTTCTCATTCAAATAAAGACCTTCTAAATCTGAAATTCCAAACTATGTTGTTGCTCTCAACAACAGAACAGGCCTCAACCATACTTTACAGTTTTTTTGCAAAGAAAGTTTAAAAAGTCTAGAAAATCTGTGTTTGAAGAAACAATTATGAGACCATTTATCCTTCCAAAACCTTATCTGCAATCCGTTTCGCAGTTGTAAGTTGAAGTTTTCATTTTAACACTATTCCAACTCTATCAATCATAGGACTCTGGCCAACCTCCACAATTACTTTCCATAGACCAGAAACAACACCTTCCCTTGTTAGCAATGGGATCGATCATTCATTCCTATCACCATTATATTTGTGAACAATAAGCTTCCTCCATAAAGAGTCATTTTTTCTCTCCCGAATCTCCACCATCATTTTGACAAAAGGGATGAATTCTTTAGTCTTACAGGAATAACACCCAACCCGCCAAACTCCTTTCTTCTTGTCACTTTTTCCCAATTCACCGAATTAATCTCTTCATAACCACCCCGAAGAAATCATCTATATAATTTTTCCATTCTATTTTCCACTATTACAAGCATTCTAAAACACAAACAAGTAGTACATTGGAAAATTGGACAATGTTACCTTAATCTGTGTCACCCTTCTAGCAATTAGCTAGTATATCCCTAAATCATCAAATTTGTCTGCATATTTGTAATCTAAAGGACTGTTATTGTGGTTCCTATGGTATTGAATTCAAACTCTTACATTTAACGGATTTCCACATCAAATGGTGAGGAATGCCGGTGAAGTTTTCCGTGCTCTAAAGAATTTCTCAAAAAACTTTATTTATTTTTTATTAGAGAAATATCATTTATCAATAGTAAACTATTTTGCTGATATATAATAGAAGTCTTTTATTATTAGTATAGATTGTGGTCAATTATGACAGCTGAGGAATATCAAGACTTCTTCTACATAAACATTTGACAGAGGTTGAAATGTCTCTGTTTAATTAAATTAAATTAGTATATTACACGTACACTACTACCTCATCAAGAGGGAAATAACATAAAATATGCAAAATAAAAACAATATAAAAACTATAGACGAAGAAGAAAAAAAGAAAAGAAAAGAAAAGCATGGTTTTGCAGAAAAATTACTCTTCATCTTCTCTCCTCCTCCTGCTGCTGCAACTGCTGCTATGGCTGACAAAAACATTGGCACTTTCTTATGCGAAGCCTGGTTGTCCAGAATACTGCAGAGAAGTTAGAATTCCATATCCTTTTGGAATAGGTCCCAATTGTTACTTAGATGAATGGTTCTCCATAGGGTGCAAGAACTCAAGTAACAACAACAACGGAGTCGCACCTTACTTAATAAAGATCAATCTTGAGGTGCTGGAAGTTTCATTCAATGGAAGCTACCTTCGAGTCAACAATACAGTAACATCTCCCAACTGCCCCATCAACAACAATGTAAACTCAACTTCAAGCATTGACTTAAGATTTAGCCCTTTTCGCTTGGCATAAACAACAAATGTATTCATGGCCACGGGCGTTGCTTAGACCAACATTATTAGGGAATTTGGGAATAACCTTAACTTCATATAGTCATTATTAGTAAATTCACCACATTGAGCAGCAAACCTAGCAACATACTCCACTGTTGATTGGTTTCCATTCCAATAAAAAAAAAGGCAAAGTCTGGTATCCTGAAACCTCTTGGGTATTCATGTACCCTGTCCACCCATTCTGGGTATGGTTTCCTGTACACTGGAGTCTGGACCCCCCGAGCCATTGGTCCACACATCTCTCTAATAATGTTAGCAATTTGGTCCCTAGGGATCATATTTTGTGTCTGCTGAACCACTACTGGAGGGGCAAACACAGGATTTGGTGGACAAACTTGTGCCAGTGGTCCTCTTGGTCCATAATGTGGTATATTTGGGACTGGTTGTCCCTGTGGTGCAGGTTGCTGTTGGGGGTGTGGGTAACCCCTTTGAGCCTGTCCTGCGAAAGGACCTGTGAAGGGTGCTGGAACTGGTGTTGTGTCTCTTCCATTTGTAGGAAAACCTTCCAACCCCCCGGGTATAAATTCGAATAAAGGATTAGTGAAACCCCTTGTGCTAGGTATGGCTTCGAACATGGGATTTGGAACCATTCTTATGCCATTTTCTTGTACTGGGCCAGATCCACCAAATTGCATGGCTTCACTGTTAAGTACTGAGGCATTTTGACCTGCTATAGGCCTCGGAATAGGTTCGTACCAAGACTGAGGTGATGGTATTTCATAGTTCTGATTACTAGTTTGACCATTAGAATGTCTATTAACTTGCATAGGCTGTTTATCTCTAGTCAATCTTTGCTGAGGGACATTCGAAACTTCCTCCATGTGTCTTACGTTTGTTAGTTGGTGGTTATTCATTCGATCCAAAAAGGATGTTGCCCACATTTCCATTGTGTTCATTAATTGCTGTCCCATAGCATCTACTAGGCCACCCCATGGATTTATTGGCTGAGTAGATGGAACAGTGGATGGTCCAATTCCTTGGTCTCGTCCAATATTATGAACATGTGGTACTTGTTCTGAAGTGCTGATCTGTTCGACCATAGGTTCTGATAAAATGGGAGTTTCCATAGGATGTGTTATCACATTATCCTCCAGATTAGGTATCTCTACCTCTCCTTCCACGCCTTCTTCCAAGCGTTCATTTTCTCCTTGTCTCCTACGTCTAGCCATTTCAATTAGTCCCACTGGGCGTGCCAAAAATATATGTTGGCTTTTTGGCTTTCGAAGCTTATTATTGTAATTGCGAGCGTGCCAGCAATGATCAATCAGTCCTTACAGAAAATTAATTTCCAACCAATTATCAGATGATTGTGTCTTAGTTCTTTCAGCCTCAATGAAGAGGACTTTTACTGGTGGCTTGATTTAGGAGAATTAAGCAAAATAACAGTTAAATGAAGAACAGTTAAAGTATTTCATTAAAATGAAAAACTTACAATGATCCAAACTCAGCCTCGCAGAGGTTTACAACAACAATCTACTTGAAACTACTCCTATGAACGAAGTGCAGTGCAAGAATTTAAAGTACAGGAAATGTAAGACTAAAAATGTAAAACTGGAAATGTAAAATATGTAGAATAAGATTGATTTTTTGGATCTGAGTCTGAGGGGCTTTTCTAGGGCCTTCTCTGCTATTTATACTGCTCAAGGATGACCATCGAACTGCATTTCTAACCGTCGAACTGCTCCTCCATGATCGTTGATCATGTTGCCTCAAGATTAGCTCCATTACGCCATTACTTGCAGTTAGGCTTCCCTCCTAAATTTGAATTTGAAATGTGAGTAACCGTTGAAGCCACATCACCTTGCATCTCTTTGTTAATCCACTGCTACTCAGATCTCGTAATAACCAATACTAACTGCCACGTGTACGATCAGGATCGAAGACTTGAATAGTCTTCCTATATTATCCTTATTTTGCCATGCATCGAATTGTAATTGGCTTATACAAAATATGTAGCCAACAGTAATAAAATGAAATGATATGCCAATTTCACAAGATGAACACAAATACTTTTATTTCAATTCACCATCCAAGGAATAAACACAATTTCCTCTTCTCAAGTATTCTCAACAATTTAGTCATTTCAAGACTATATCAACATTCTGAATAACCATTTCTAAAATGAACAACAATTCTCATAATCCACAAAATTAATCATTTATACAAATATAAATAAGAAATTTTCTAAACATCATTTATTTTGGCACACAAAAATAATATAACAATATTACCCATGGATTTTCAATCTCTTTTAAAATCCCCAATTTCTAGGTTTTCTCACCAAACTACACAACTCAAATCTTTTGAAAGAAAACTTTCGAAAATCATCTTTTCTTCAATCAACAAAGATCAAAACCTATAAGATTATTTTAAAAGAACAAGAGACAAACCCACTTTCAAAATCGCTCAACTTCTTAAATCAAAATAAATTTTCAGAAGATATCAAATGATGATTTCGAAAATCATCTAGATCTTGCAAATATATATATATAACTCAAAGAAAATCCCTACCTCAAGTTTTGAAGAGGAAATGAGATGAAATTCCCAAAATCAACGATATCGAAACTCGATCTTCACCGCACAGAATGAAGCCCTCGAGGTGATGACCAACTTTGGTGAAGAACTTAGGCTTAAGTCCCAATGAATTTGGAGAAATCAAAGAGAGAATGTGACTTCTAGAGAAAGAAGCTCTAGATCAGGATTTTGGAGAGTTTTAGAGAGAGAGGGGGCTGCAAGAAGTGATATGAAACCCTAATTTTACGGACTGATATAATATGGTCCGCTCGCGTGTGGAAAGCCTCGCTCGAGTGTCAAATACACTTTCCCGTAAGGAATTTCGAATGCATTTTGCATTTTTGTTTTAAGGGGCGCTGCCCCCTGGACCCCCGCGAGCTGATCGGGCAGCTTGACCCCCGACCTGCCCAGTCGAAGTGGCAAAGCGTGAAAGAAGGGTCGAAACCGGGATCACTACAACCTTCCCCCCTTAAAGAATTTCGTCCCCGAAATTTCAAATCAAACTACCCAACCAAAGGGGTTTTTAGCGATTAAAACCATGCTATTTCATTTTCAAATCACAATACTAACTCTTAACTAAATTCCATCATGTCCACCATGGTTATCTCATTAACAATCAACCTCTGTAGACGTCCCCGAACGGGCCTCACTACAGTTCAGACTCGATTTGTGTCACGGTTCTTAATCTGAACCAAAGAGTCCAAATCTGGCAAATTGTTTTGAGAAAACAGATTTTTAGAAAAAGAAGTGCCAAGCATGGATTGCTTTGCCAGATACAGAGTCGCCACCTAAATATTTTATAAGGGGGAATTTAGGAAACCCTGACTCGGTGCCAAAGGCCACGCGTCTGTCATCACCAAAGTTGCCTCGGCTCGGGAGCTAGGGTACGATTGGGGAATGTCAGCTATGAGCACCCCCTCTAGCCCGATCCGAAGATCGGCCTCTACTAACCATGATATCCGTTTTTGAAAACGTTATGTGTTCTTATTCCAGTTATTAGCCTAGAATTACTATGTTATGCGCACAACAAACAAGTATAGACTAGATTGCCTAATTTGGAAATAAACATTGCATATCCGTTTGTCTTAAAAAGCACTTTGGAATTTGCTACTTGCAAGTAGGCTAAAATACGGATTTCAACGAGTTTTTCCAACTCAGACAATCCAACCTTCACCCACAGGCATTCAAACAGTTTATCACATAAGCATCTAGCCACATAGTAAGCATGCCGTCTGTAGACGTCCCCGAACGCCCCGGGAGGAACGAGCTCCCGTTCTGTTCATTTGGGGTCACTACAGCTCAGGACTCTCAAATTGTCACGGTTCTAAGTCTGAACCAAAGAGTCCAAATCTGGCAAATCGTTTTGAGAAACAGATTTTTGAAAAGAAGTGCCAAACATAGACTGCTTTGCCAGATACAGAGTTGCCACCTAAATGTTTTTTTTTTTAATGGGAAATTTAGGAAACCCTGACTCGGTGCCAAAGGCCACGTGTCCGTCATCACCAAAGTTGCCTCGGCTCGGGAACTTGGGTACGATTGGGGAAGGTCACTTCGTGAGCACCCCCGCTCGCCCGATCAAAGATTGGTCTCTACTAACCATGATATCTATTTTTGAAAACTTTGTGTATCCTTATTCCGGTTATTAGCCTAGGTTACTATGTGATGCATGCAACATATAAGTATAGACTGGGTCGCCCGAATTGGAACAAAACATTTCATGCTTGTTTATTTGAAAGATGGTTTGCTACTCGCAAGTAGGCTTAAAATGCAGATTTTTCCACCCGCAGGTGGGCTTAGAAAAGATGGTTTTGCCACTATCTAGTGGGCTTAAAACAAACAGTTGATGATTTATTCCAATCTAAGTAACCCAACCTTCACCCACAGGCGTTCAAGCAGTTATATCACATAAGCATATAGCCTCTTGGTAAGCATGCTATTCATGGCAGTCACTCACACGCATGCAAGGATGCTAAAGCATAAAAACTCACCAAGTACTCTAAGCCAAAACAGAAACTCATTGGAAATCCATGCATGAATCCTAAGTATACAGAAATGCCTAATGCAACACATGCAAAAATGCAACTATAGCAGGCTCGGCTATTCTAAACATGGCATATGGAATGCTACAACTAACATGTATTCAACTTTGAAATTGAAATACAATGCAGTTAGTATGATGCGCCGAGCCCGGTGCATGCAAAACAGATGAATGATGCAAACATGCTGTCATACTGTATGCTAATTGAAATATGCCCTAATCTAACCATCATAAGCAGGTAAATAAAAGGGAAGAAAGACGTGGGGTTGGAAGACATACATCACACTCACCCACACTTATTACAATTATGCCCTCGCGCAGAGGGTCCGAATAAATATACAGTCCCGAATGAAAGAATATTACAGTCCAAATAATACAGTCCAAATAATGTACAAATTCCTAATTAATTAACAAATTAACTAAGAAAGCTGTAAAACTGGCGTGCAAGCCAGGGGCTGCATTGTTTCTGATGAATGATGTATGTTTAGGCTGCCTTGCGCGGAAATCCACTGGGATGCCCCAATTAGCCTCTGTTTGCACCTGTTCTTGAAATGCGTGCCAAGCCTCGGAAGACCACTGATTCTTGATTTGCTGCAACAAAGAGCAGGAAAGGGGCATAGCAATGTATTTTCACAAATGTATGCATGCCTCGATCCTCGTGTCACCAATCACGCACCTCGATGCATGATGGCCGAGGAGTCGATTTGCATTACTCAATATAGAATGAATGCACAGGAAACTCAACTAAAACCTAACTCCATCATGGATAGTCCGGAGTGTCGGTGACTTGGAATTGAGACACGTTCCGTCACTCGGAGTACGAAACGTACCTCGTTTCCCGTGCCCTGGCTAACCCCTATCCCAAGCACGATGCAATATGCATGATATGCATGAAATGCAACTAAGATACAATCTAGCATACGCAATGCTATGAAATGACATACACGATGCACGAGGTAACATGGCATACACAATGCTATGAAGTGAAATGGGATAAATAATGCACAATGGACTTACACCAACATGAGTGGATCTCAGCCACACTCACACAGGAGGCCATCAGATGAAAACAAGACAACTCGAAATGCGTGCACGCGTACATGCAAACCGAGGACCGGCCCTCAGGCACCGAAATGCCACTCTAATGAGACATGGCAAAGACATGGAAAATGATATACAAACATGCAATTTTCAGTAGCAAAATGAGGGGCAAAACAGCCCCGAAATGAGGCGAAATGACACCCGATGCATGGAATTTCTCCCGAAATGCAAAACTAGGTACATGAAATGGCTTACAGCTACACAAAGCATTCATAATTTGAACATGAGATGGAAAGACAGAAGAAAGGCAGCCCCAAGATAAGAATTTTTACAGTTCAAAGCATGGCCAAAAAGCCAACACAAATAGGGCAAAAATAGCATGCAAAAATGGCCCTAAATGTGAGATAATGAAACAACTCACAGCTGATGACCCCAAACAGATTAGGGCCCTTCAACAAAGTTGAAGAGGGGCCCAAAATATGATCTTTTACAGTTTATGGAAAACCACAAAAACCAGCACAGGTATGGCTAAACTCTCATGCAAGAAATGGGCCAAAAGATGGCCAAAGAAGCAAGTGGTGGTTGCTGGCCTTAAACACAAAGGGGCCCTTCAACAATGTTGAAGAGGAGAAAAAATTAAAGCATTTTACAGTTGATGGCCGGACCCAAAACAGTATGCAAATATGTCCAAGATGCTATGCAAAAATGAGGCCAAAAAGGAAGATATAACACAAAGTATATAAAATATGCCTCAAACCATGAAAGTCCCTTAATGAAACATGAATAATGGGCCAAAATAAGACTGTTTTTAGTTCTGAAAAGAGCTCAAAAACAGAAGCACAATGGGCTAAAAAATCATGCAAAAATGGGGACCAAAGAGGGATATAATGACAAGTGGCACATGAAGGTCTAAAACAGTGATGAGCCCTTCTTCAATGTTGAATAAGGGCTCAAAATAAGCCTATCTACAGTTTACATCATGCTCCAAAACAGATCACACATAGGCTAAAAATACTATGCAAGATAACGGTATATAAGAAGGATAATGAAGCAAGTGTAAGATAGGAACCTCAAATGCCAAAATTCCCTTAATGAAACATGAAATAGAGATCAAATAAAGGCTACTTTCAGTTTTGGTCGGAGCTCAAGACAGCAAGTAAAATAGCTAAAAAAATGTTACAAAATTAAGCTCAAAGAGAGGGAATTGGTACTTACCCTTGGAGACCAACCCTTGGTTGCTTCTTGGCTTGAGAAGTGGTGCCTCCTAGCTTCTGGAAAGCTCCCCAAGCTGCTGGAAATGGAGTAGTGGTGGTGATGCTAGATGATGGTGTGAAAATGGGGTTGGATTTGGGTGTTTTTTTGAAGGAAATAGATGAGATGGAGGGAGATATGCATGCAAGAGCCTAAGGCAATTTTTTCCAACCCTTGGGACAGAGCTGGAGGCCAGGTATATAGCCCAAAATGGGGGGAAAATGGAGGGAAAAAGTGGGGCGGAAATGGATCAAGTTTCCCCCCCAAAAGGTTGTCCCCCGGATATAGGTTTTTTGGGGGGAAAAAAGGTCAGTTCGGAACTAAGCAGGGGGCAAGGATCAAGGCCGGCCAGTTATCTCAGCTGCAGGTGGCCGACCGGCCACCTCTTATGGCCGGCCGGCCAAGGGTCAAAAAGGTCAATGAGAATTAGTAGCCGACCATATGATATTGGTGTCCTCCCATGTGTGTACAACACAACCATGTGGTCAAACACTGGAAAAAGTGACCCATGAGAGAGAACAACCCACTTTTAGGAGGGGTTCAAAAGGGTCAAGCAACATTAGTGGCCGGCCATATGATATTAGTGGCCTCCCAGGTGTGTACATCACAAATATGTGGTTTTGGGTGTAAGAAAGTGGCCCCAAGGTGGTCAACATTGGCTCGGAAGTGTGAAAAACGGGTGTCGGAGGGCGCTGGAGGATATATAACTGGTTGCTGAAACAATTGTTGGCCTCCCACCCTTCTACGGCCTTCCTGGTGATGAAACAGAGGTACCTGCCAAAAATGAACGAAAATCGATGCAAAACGAATGTTCGGGGGCCAAAACGTGCAGTTCGGGGCCCCGAAAACTGCCTGTTAAGCACCGGAAGTGGCACTCGACCATGAAGTGGGTCTCTCAGACTTCAGTGTCCCTCAAAAGGGAGTAAATAGGAAGTACGCCAAAAACCGGGGCAAATGGAGGTGGTTTGGTGGTCTCGAACCGAGGCACATGGCCTGACGGCTCCGAAAACCGGGAACCGGGCTCCGAATTGGGCAAAATGGCCTACAGCCACAAAATGTAGCCCACGGCCACTGAGAGATGGTCTACGGGACCTCTCCCTCCCCTCAGGAAAAGAAACAGAGAAAACCGAGTCTGGTTCGCAAACCGAGGCAAGGCACAGAAGAGGGTTCGGAAATCCGGAGGCAGGGCTCACGGCCGCGACTCTGAGACTTCTAAACGAGCATAATATGTAGTATCACCGAGCGCTCAACTGGTGACGTCTGAGTCTCAAGGTCGGTCAAAAATGGGGTGTCTACAGTTGCCCCTCTTTGACAGAACTCGAAAGTCATAAGTGACGGGAGTGAATGTCAAAGCCTAGAGACGACCCATTTTTGACAAAGCCGAAGACTTAGACAAACGTACAAGATAAACAGAGATGTACCCGCAGGCATGCCCACAGGCAAGGGAGCAAAATGCAAAGTGACAATGCAAGAAGCTGAACATAACTTATGATCATGCAAAGAAACATAGAGACGTATCCCGATGTTTAGGGACGTATCCCGGTGTTTAGGGACGTATCCCGGTGTTTAGGGACGTATTCCAAGATTTTAGGGACGTATCCCAGGATTTTAGGGACGTATCCCAAGGGTTTTAGGGACGTATCCCAGAGGTTAGGGACGTATCCCAAGGGTTTTAGGGACGTATCCCAGAGGTTAGGGACGTATCCCAGTTGTTAGGGACGTATCCCAGTAGTTAGAAAAGAAGGAGAAACATAGAGACGTATCCCGGTGTTCCGCAAGGAATGAGAAACATAGGGACGTATCCCGGTGTTCCGCAAGGAATGAGAAACATAGGGACGCATCCCGGCATTTCAGAATGGTGTGAGCATTGGAACGTATTCCGAACACTTTTAACCGAAGCGAGAGAAACATAGGGACGCATCCCGGTGTTTCAGAATGGTGTGAGCATTGGAACGTATTCCGAACACTTTTAACCGAAGCGAGAGAAACATAGGGACGCATCCCGGTGTTTCAGAATGGTGTGAGCATTAGAACGTATTCCGAACGCTTTTAACCGAAGGGGGAGAAACATAGGGACGTATCCCGGTGTTTCAGAATGGTGTGAGCATTGGAACGTATTCCGAACGCTTTTAACCGAAGCGGGAGAAACATAGGGACGCATCTCGATGTTTCAGAATGGTGTGAGCATTGGAACGTATTCCGAACGCTTTTAACCGAAGCGGGAGAAACATAGGGACGTATCCCGGTGTTTCTGAATGGTGTGAGCATTGGAACGTATTCCGAACGCTTTTAACCGAAGGAGAAGAAACATAGGGACGTATTCCGGTGTTTCTGAATGGTGTGAGCATTGGAACGTATTCCGAACGCTTTTAACCGAAGAGGGTCTAACCCGTTGCATGCGCGAGGAGAAAGAATGATAATGCAAGTGAATTGGTGCATAAAAATGCAAGTAATGGGCATAACAATGCGAGATAGATGTGCATAATCAATGCAGTGAATGGGTCTAACAATGCTAGTGAAGTGGGTGCATAACAATGCAATTGGAACGTGTATCACAATGCAAGCATGAGAAGTGTATAACAATGTGGGTGGAAGGATGCATAACAATGCAAGTGGAATGTACGTGACAACGCAGATTTGAAACAAAATGCCGAATGAGGGAATACAAGCCTTAACGAGACCAGATAAAAACGCGACCTCCGATTTACCTTTCGGAGGGGTCACGATACATTCCAAAAAGGATACACCTCGTGCATGCCGACCGACGATGAGCTACATATCGAAGACATGAGTTGAAAATTCTGCAGAAACATTTTGAGCTGAAAAGAGTGGGTTCTTCTTGCACTTTCTTGATTGTACTCCTAAACCGCGGTTACTACCTTTCCTTCCTGGCCATGTTCACAACTTTCCCTATTCTCCAACGGGGTGACAGACTAGGTTGATTCAGTATCCAGAATCGAGGCGCATTCACATGCTATCTCAATCTATGGGGTTGCCATACAGATTTCAAGCCGAGGATAGACCCCTGGGTATTTAAACCAGACTTTAGTCTCGGAAATTCCGAACCTTTGCGTTCTAGGCAATAGCCATCCGAACTCTAGTTTCCACCGTCGCAGTTGGTCTCCTAGGAACTCATGGCAAACACAGCCAAGATGCACCTGGCAGGGGCTGGTTTTCTGAGGGGGCACTTTGATTACCATTCTGGCACTGAAGTAGGCTTGAGTTTGAGCTTGAGGTAGAGGCGCACTCATACTTCGGAGCATTTGGCAAGACTAAAAGGGGTACACACAGAATGTAGTCTCGGAACTTACTAAAGTTGAAACAAACTCAGATACCCGACATTTCCTCTTTTGCTTTTGCTTTGTAGTCTGGAACCCATATAGCTTCAGATAGGTCCTAGTTTTGCCGTTTTGACATGACCTGGGTTGAACCCTGCGATTTTGTGAAAGAACGAATCTTGTTTTGCACAGATGTGGAGAACGGTACGGCGCTCGGAGCGCAAAAAATGGTTTTATTTTGATAAATGAACTCTTGACCGGGTATCGAGCCTACGACTGAACACAGCAAGACAACTCAACACGGAAATAAAAGGCCCACAATCTAAACACCACTCAACAAAAGAAAAACAAAGTAAAACAACCTAAACACATCGAGACACGCTCGGAACGACTCAAAGCAAGAATCGAGGCAAACAAAACAAAAGACACGACACACAGACATGCACAGGGAGCCTGTTTCACCAGGTATCGTTCCCCACCCTTTTTCATTTGTGATCCTCACATCACTCGGCCCTCATGCTCTATTTTTCTGAAAAGCCCTTTTCTCACTTTTTCTCTCATCGTACATCTCTCTATTCTTCAATCTCTCATTTTTTATCCCTCCCCTGGGTGGTTGATGGATGAACGTCAAATTGTGGGCTCGTTCCCCTAGTGTTCTGGTAGATTCTCTTTCTTCTGCTCAGAACGGTGAGTTTCTCCCGCAGAGGGGTTGCGCCACAACTGGGTGTGTAGCAAATCTGTAGCTAACATCGGTCGATGGTGCTCTACTGGGAAGTTTGGACGTGATCAGATGTGTCCAGACAAGAGAGTGGAATATCTTGATCCATTCCGGTTTGTGCTTCGCACTTGGTTTGATACCTCGTTGCTTGGAGGGTGAGAGAGTTTTCAGCCATTTTGCTGTTAATTTCGGTTGTGCCCTATTCTGGCAAGTAGAGTGCCCTTCTTGGCAAGTATGTTGACAAAGGGGAAAAGACAGAACACCTGACTTAACTGTGCCCCTAGTTCATCATTTTGACCATTCTTGTTTTAGTTTTCTCCTAAAAAAATTTTGACCGAAATGAGAGTTAGATTAACGCGCTTGTTCGATTTTCTGATTTAAAATCATGCAAGTTAGGCTGTGAGCACTGAAAATTTTCCTCTTTTGGGTCCAAGAAATGGTCCAGTTTTGAAAATGGAATACTTTTCGAGAAGATTAGTCAACCTCAGTAAAAATTCTCAAAAACTATTTCACAAACGGTCACTACTGAACGAGCATGGAACATACCCTTTGAGATGCACAACCTCGGATCCATGGCAATGGAAAATTACCCCTTGTTTGAAGGACACTGCATGGCAACGGAAAGTTGCCCCTTTGTTTGAACGACACCGTGGCGCATTGAATGGCAACGGAAAGTTGCCCCTTGTTTGGATAGCACCGCAGCGCATTGAATGGCAACGGAAAGTTGCCCCTTGTTTGGACGGCACCGCAGCGTTTTGTAGGCAATCCTCAGAGCAGCGAACACAACCGAATTCTCAGATACAGAGAAGACAAAGATGACCAAAACCATCGCATGGACACAATCAAATTTAAAGTGTTTTACGGATGGACTTCAGGATGAAGTTGCCTACGTATCCCAAAGATGGGAATCAAGCCTTACGTAGTTCGGGGTTAAGGTACACTCGGGTATTAACCTCTCCTTTTTAGGCTCTAACTTTTGCCAAGGCGCCCGTTGCGGGTTTTCGACCTTGCGAGCTTTGTTCTTCTTTTCTTTTTAATTCTTTTCATTTCTTTTCCTTTTTTTGATTTTCTTTTTTGTTCTTTTCTTTGCATCTTTCTTTTTTTGTTCTCTTTTTTTCTTTTCTTTTGCATTTTTTTTTTGCTTCTTTTTTGTATTTTTCTCTTGCTCTAACTTTTGCCTGGGTCGCCCTTCCGAGTTTTCGGCCCAGCGAGCCTCTCAAGGGTAAAAGTGTAGCTTTGTCCATGTCAAATGGTTTTGAGATCCTAAAGTCATCTGAATCCAGGAGAATGGCTGCTGTTTTGCTTTGTAAGCTTCTTCTGATGAGATTTGATCTTCTTGACCTGACTTTCCTGGCCTCTTGTTCGAGGGCTGCTTCAAATCCGGCTACACAGGCCTCACATCATAGTTGATCGTTGAACCTTCTGAATTCAAGTTTCAAGGTTTGGAAGCAAAGGGGTTGAGTCTCGAGGCTGAGAGCGATCCTAGGCTGCACAATCTCAGGAGCGATTCCACACAGGTCCTCGCAGGACCGCGCAAAACATTTTGTTTTTGAAAGTTTTCAAGAAAATGACAAATCGCTCGCGCTGAAGATAGTGTGAAACCAGTCTGGATCAAGCCAGGGTCCTTCTCAGTACTCACGCTAACAAGCATGATTTCATTCATTAAGGGCTTGGCACGCCTCTCTTTCTCTCAAATGATCAAAGTTTTGCAAATCCCGAGGAATTCCTTCCTCTTCGTTTTCACCGCAGTGTTCGAAAAGTTTTGAAAAACTTAGGTCAATGCAATGACTTTGGGGTGCAGAAGAGTAGGCGAAAAGTACTGCCGTTTCATTCAAACTTTCTGGCACAATTGGCACACGGCCGAGGCAAACACAAGAGCGTGAAAAACCACTGCTGTTTCATTCAAATTTGTCGGCACAACTGGCTCCCTAGCAGAAACAGACTCAAAACAAAACGAAAAGACAAACATAAAACAAAATGGTGACGCCCGAGGTAACACCCTCTGGAATCACCCGACTCCTATACAACAAGACTGACTCGATACAACAAGACAGACTCAACAGGACTGACTCGACACAACGAGACAGA
Organism: Camellia sinensis; assembly: GCF_055761805.1. NCBI lineage: Eukaryota > Viridiplantae > Streptophyta > Magnoliopsida > Ericales > Theaceae > Camellia > Camellia sinensis. The sequence continues at coordinate 5,016,382 of NC_138969.1, read as the reverse complement.
CTCAAAAACAAAACAACAAGACTGACCCAATACCCAAGTTAGAATGTACAAAACTAGCATTCACAAATGCTCAAAACAGTGCGTGCCATACGCCACATCTGGAGTAAATTGAGTGCCACCCGCAGCTGGTTCAATCTCGGATCAGATCACATTATCCCCTCCCCTACAAGTTCACTTATCAAGTGCCGATAGACTTTGCAGGACCTGGTGCGGGGATGACCCCGTTGTCAATCAAATTTTGTATCTCGTAGCGGAAACGGACGCAATAGTCGGTGTCATGACCGGTTTGTTGATGGAAAGCACAGTACTTAGTCGGGTCATGTTTTGGAGGGAGAGGATCCGGTAGGGGCCGTTGCTCTAACGGTTTCAGATGTCCTTTCCTAAGTAGGACCCCCAGGGCTTTAGACAAAGACATGTAGAGTGGGGTGAAAACCCTCTTACCTTGGGGTAGATAGTCTGAAGTTCGGGGGTTTGAAGTAGATGCACCAACAAAGGGGGTGGCTGCTCTTGGTGTGGTGGTGGCGACCATGCCCACTTCGGAAGATCTTGCAGCTGCGTCACCGCTGGTGGTCGCATTCGAACTGCGAGTAAACGCCCTCCTGGGCTGTTCCTTCTCCTGGTCAAAGAGGCCCTGCTTCATAGCATCCTCGATCTGCACTCCCATCTCATGCAAGTTTGGAAAGGTAGGGAAGGGGATCACGATCATTTTTTGCATTAGCTTGGGCTGGAGATTGCGCACAATCATCCGAATTTGATCTTTGTCAGTGGGCCTAAGGGTCATCATTGAAGCCTTGGCCCTCCAGCGGGCTACGAATTCTGAGAAGTTCTCATTCGGCTCCTGCCTCATCGTCTCAAGATCACGGGTCGTAATCTCGATTTGGGTATTGTATGAATATTGTGCGACGAAGGCCTCGGCCATCTCCTCCCAGCTTCGTTTCACTGAATCCTCCAATTTGGCATACCAGGTGACCGCAATACCTGACAGGGTCCTGCCAAAAAGGGAGAGCTTCTGTAATCTTGTCAAGCCCATCGGGCGCAAAACATCTGAAAACAAGCTCAGGTGGACCATGGGATCTCCTGACCCATCAAAACGGTCGATATGAGGCATCTTGAACCTGTCCGGCAGAGTTACAGCTGCGTCGGTGTACCCGTCCTCAATGCCCGGGATGGACCTTACCCCCTGGGATTTCTTGAACAACTTTTCAAGCTTGCTCAACTTCAACGCTGTGGGGTCGACCTCGAACTCGAAGGGAGAGTTCGGTAGATTGGTAGGTGTTTTGGATAGTTGGGGTAAAATTGGGGGCAGGGCCGGCCCTACCGGAATGTCCGTACCTTCATGGACATTTGGCGTCTCCCCAGGTGCTGGAGCTCCTGCTGGGGGAGGGACTTGTTGTGAAACGGACGCGCCGCTTTGCTGTTACAGCTTGATGATGAGCTCGGCCTGCTGAGCCATGATCGCAGCTTGCTGTTTGGCAAATTCCTCCTGACGGGCAGCATCCTGCTGCATGAGTTTCATACTTTCTTGCATCTGGCACATCATTGCCTCCATTCCTGACGTGTTCTGCTGATCCATCTGACTGACTGGTATCTATCCCTGCAGTAGAAACTGAGACCTCAGCCTGACTGTTCACTGGTGGGGTGGATAAGGGCCACCGATCTGGTAACTGCTGAACTGGTGATTTGTGCCCGACTAGCCCTTTTACCCTGCCTCTGGCAAAGGAACACTGATTGCCCTTGAACTGAATCTCTGACCTGACAAAGTCTATCAGCACAAGTTCGATGAACCTCGGGGAATATCGGAGCCTTCTGAAGCTATGGTTCCAAGACTACCCTAGCAAAAGAGAAAACAGACAGCACCTCAGCCTGATTTCACGATAACCCACATGAGCAAAGCTGAGTAAGTGTACTCTCTACTGAATCCTGCCCCAAAATTCTGCCCCAAAATCTGAGTCTGATACCCACAGGTAAAGCTGACTCCCAAATACTGATAGTAATGTCCGCAGGCCTGATGCCCAGATTTGCAAACTGATACATGCATTCGTATGGAGACGCACCCCAAAAAGCACATAACAAGTAAGTGAGAGCCAAAACACCCCTATATTGGGGTAGGGTTTCCCTGTCCTATTTTGTCAGGAGCTAGGGTTTCACTACGCACGCAGTGGTTTCAAACAACCTATTAAACGGGTAAGCAACCTGTCCTAGTTTGGAATGGTCACTATGGATCCGAATATGCACTAGGTCGAATGGTCAAAAAGGGTGCCCCAGTAAAACCGGGGTTTGTGTTCCCATACTGGCAGAGCCCACAACCGGTCAGCCTTATGGTCATGCCTTGACAAGACAAGCCTCCGACAAACCGTTCAGGAATAGCAGATGGCAAACACGGTGTTTTAGGCGCACCAATGCAAATGCAATGCAAAGAAACACACAAGTGTAGTAAAAAACAGATATCATGCGTTCGAGTCAAGTTCTCTAAATCCCCAGCAGAGTCGCCAGAAACTGTAGACGTCCCCGAACGCCCCGGGAGGAACGAGCTCCCGTTCTGTTCATTTGGGGTCACTACAGCTCAGGACTCTCAAATTGTCACAGTTCTAAGTCTGAACCAAAGAGTCCAAATCTGGCAAATCGTTTTGAGAAACAGATTTTTGAAAAGAAGTGCCAAACATGGACTGCTTTGCCAGATACAGAGTTGCCACCTAAATGTTTTTTTTTTAATGGGAAATTTAGGAAACCCTGACTTGGTGCCAAAGGCCACGTGTCCGTCATCACCAAAGTTGCCTCGGCTCGGGAACTTGGGTACGATTGGGGAAGGTCACTTCGTGAGCACCCCCGCTCGCCCGATCAAAGATCGGCCTCTACTAACCATGATATCTATTTTTGAAAACTTTGTGTATCCTTATTCCGGTTATTAGCCTAGGTTACTATGTGATGCACGCAACATATAAGTATAGACTGGGTCGCCCGAATTGGAACAAAACATTTCATGCTTGTTTATTTGAAAGATGGTTTGCTACTCGCAAGTAGGCTTAAAATGCAGATTTTGCCACCCGCAGGTGGGCTTAGAAAAGATGGTTTTGCCACTATCTAGTGAGCTTAAAACAAACAGTTGATGATTTATTCCAATCCAAGTAACCCAACCTTCACCCACAGGCGTTCAGGCAGTTATATCACATAAGCATATAGCCTCATGGTAAGCATGCTATTCATGGCAGTCACTCACACGCATGCAAGGATGCTAAAGCATAAAAACTCACCAAGTACTCTAAGCCAAAACAGAAACTCATTGGAAATCCATGCATGAATCCTAAGTATACAGAAATGCCTAATGCAACACATGCAAAAATGCAACTATAGTAGGCTCGGCTATTCTAAACATGGCATATGGAATGCTACAACTAACATGTATTCAACTTTGAAATTGAAATACAATGCAGTTAGTATGATGCGCCGAGCCCGGTGCATGCAAAACAGATGAATGATGCAAACATGCTGTCATACTGTATGCTAATTGAAATATGCCCTAATCTAACCATCATAAGCAGGTAAATAAAAGGGAAGAAAGACGTGGGGTTGGAAGACATACATCACACTCACCCACACTTATTACAATTATGCCCTCGCGCAGAGGGTCCGAATAAATATACAGTCCCGAATGAAAGAATATTACAGTCCAAATAATACAATCCAAATAATGTATAAATTCCTAATTAATTAAGTAATTAACTAAGAAAGCTGTAAAACTGGCGTGCAAGCCAGGGGCTGCCTTGTTTCTGATGAATGATGTATGTTTAGGCTGCCTTGCGCGGAAATCCACTGGGATGCCCCAATTAGCCTCTGTTTGCACCTGTTCTTGAAATGCGTGCCAAGCCTCGGAAGACCACTGATTCTTGATTTGCTGCAATAGAGAGCAGGAAAGGGGCATAGCAATGTATTTTCACAAATGTATGCATGCCTCGATCCTCGTGCCACCAATCACGCACCTCGATGCATGATGGCCGAGGAGTCGATTTGCATTACTCAATATAGAATGAATGCACATGAAAACTCAACTAAAACCTAACTCCATCATGGATAGTCCGGAGTGTCGGTGACTTGGAATTGAGACACGTTTCGTCACTCGGAGTACGAAACGTACCTCGTTTCTCGTGCCCTGGCTAACCCCTATCCCAAGCACGATGCAATATGCATGATATGCATGAAATGCAACTAAGATACAATCTAGCATACGCAATGCTATGAAATGGCATACACGATGCACGAGGTAACATGGCATACACAATGCGCTAACATGCAACCTAGCATACACAATGCTATGAAAAGAAATGGGATACATAATGCACAATGGACTTACACCAACATGAGTGGATCTCAGCCACACTCACACAGGAGGCCATCAGATGAAAACAAGACAACTCGAAATGCGTGCACGCGTGCACGCAAACCGAGGATCGACCCTCAGGCACCGAAATGCCACTCTAATGAGACATGGCAAAGACATGGAAAATGATATGCAAACATGCAATTTTCAGTAGCAAAATGAGGGGCAAAACAGCCCCGAAATGAGGCGAAATGACACCCGATGCATGGAATTTCTCCCAAAATGCAAAACTAGGTACATGAAATGGCTTACAGCTACACAAAGCATGCATAATTTGAACATGAGATGAAAATACAGAAGCAAGGCAGCCCCTAGATAAGAATTTTTACAGTTCAAAGCATGGCCAAACAGCAAACACAAATAGGGCAAAAATAGCATGCAAAAATGGCCCTAAATGTGAGATAATGAAACAACTCACAGCTGATGACACCAAAAATATTAGGGCCCTTCAACAAAGTTGAAGAAGGGCCCAAAATATGATCTTTTACAGTTTATGGAAAACCACAAAAACCAGCACAGGTATGGCTAAACTCTCATGCAAGAAATGGGCCAAAAGATGGCCAAAGAAGCAAGTGGTGGTTGCTGGCCTTAAACACAAAGGGGCCCTTCAACAATATTGAATAGGGGCAAAAAATAAAGCATTTTACAGTTGATGGCCGGACCCAAAACAGTATGCAAATATGTCCAAGATGCTATGCAAAAATGAGGCCAAAAAGGGAGATATAACACAAAGTATATAAAATATGCCTCAAACCATGAAAGACCCTTAATGAAACATGAATAATGGGCCAAAATAAGACTTTTTTTAGTTCTGAAAAGAGCTCAAAAACAGAAGCACAATGGGCTAATAAATCATGCAAAAATGGGGACCAAAGAGGGATATAATGACAAGTGGCACATGGAGGTCTAAAACAGTGATGAGCCCTTCTTCAATGTTGAAGAAGGGCTAAAAATAGGCCTATCTACAGTTTACATCATGCTCCAAAACAGATCACACATAGGCTAAAAATACTATGCAAGATAACGGTATATAAGAAGGATAATGAAGCAAGTGTAAGATAGGAACCTCAAATGCCAAAATTCCCTTAATGAAACATGAAATAGAGATCAAATAAAGGCTACTTTCAGTTTTGGTCGGAGCTCAAGACAGCAAGTAAAATAGCTAAAAAAATGTTACAAAATTAAGCTCAAAGAGAGGGAATTGGTACTTACCCTTGGAGACCAACCCTTGGTTGCTTCTTGGCTTGAGAAGTGGTGCCTCCTAGCTTCTGGAAAGCTCCCCAAGCTGCTGGAAATGGAGTAGTGGTGGTGATGCTAGATGATGGTGTGAAAATGGGGTAGGATTTGGGTGTTTTTTTGAAGGAAATGGATGAGATGGAGGGAGATATGCATGCAAGAGCCTAAGGCAATTTTTCCAACCCTTGGGACAGAGCTGGAGGCCAGGTATATAGCCCAAAATGGGGGAAAAATGGAGGGAAAAAGTGGGGGAAAAATGGATCAAGTTTCCCCCCCAAAAGGTTGTCCCCCGGATACAGGTTTTTTTGGGGGGAAAAAAGGTCAGTTCTGAACTAAGCAGGGGGCAAGGATCAAGGCCGGCCAGTTATCTCAGCTGCAGGTGGCCGGCCGGCCACCTCTTATGGTCGGCCGGCCAAGGGTCAAAAAGGTCAATGAGAATTAGTAGCCGACCATATGATATTGGTGTCCTCCCATGTGTGTACAACACAACCATGTGGTCAAACACTGGAAAAAGTGACCCACGAGAGAGAACAACCCACTTTTAGGAGGGGTTCAAAAGGGTCAAGCAACATTAGTGGCTGGCCATATGATATTAGTGGCCTCCCAGGTGTGTACATCACAAATATTGGTTTTGGGTGCAAGAAAGTGGCCCCAAGGTGGTCAACATTGGCTCGGAAGTGAGAAAAACAGGTGTCGGAGGGCGCCGGAGGATATATAACTGGTTGCTGAAACAATTGCTGGCCTCCCATCCTTCTACGGCCTTCCTGGTGATGAAACAGAGGTACCTTCCAAAAATGAACGAAAACCGATGTAAAACGAATGTTCGGGGGCCAAAACGCGCAGTTTAGGGCCCCGAAAACTGCCTGTTAAGCACCGGAAGTGGCACTCGACCACGAAGTGGGTCTCTCAGACCTCAGTGTCCCTCAGAAGGGAGTAAATAGGAAGTACGCCAAAAACCGGAGCAAATGGAGGTGGTTTGGCGGTCCCGAATCGAGGCACATGGCCTGACGGCTCCGAAAACCGGGAACCGGGCTCCGAATTGGGCAAAATGGCCTACAGCCACAAAATGTAGCCCACAGCTACTGAGAGATGGTCTACGGGACCTCTCCCTCCCCTCAGGAAAAGAAACAGAGAAAACCGAGTCTGGTTCGCAAACCGAGGCAAGGCACAGAAGAGGGTTCGGAAATCCGGAGGCAGGGCTCACGGCCGCGACTCTGAGACTTCTAAACGAGCATAATATGTAGTATCACCGAGCGCTCAACTGGTGACGTCTGAGTCTCAAGGTCGGTCAAAAATGGGGTGTCTACACCGTCATGATAGCATTCACACGCATGCGATATGCTAAAGTATGAAAATACTTACATCGTACTCCGTGCCAAAACAATAAACTAGTTAGCCAACATGCATGGTCCTAGTTCATGTCAAATTGACTAATGCAACACATACAGGATGCAATTAAAGTAGGCTTGGCTAACCTAAACATGGCATGTGAAATGCAATCAATTGATGCACGTATTCAATTTGAAATTAAAATACAAATGCAGTTAGAGTGATGCGCCGAGCCCGGTGCATGCAATACTGATGAATGATGCACGCATGCATAGCATAAGGTATGCTAATTTAAATATGCCCTAGTCTACCATCATAAGCGGGTAAATAAAAGGGAAGAAAGAAACAGGGATTGGAAGACATACACACACACGCACCCACACTTATTACAGATTCGCCCTCGCCCGGAGGGACCAAATAAATATTACAGATAATTAACCTACAAGCTAATTAAATATTACAGGCCATCTAATTAGCTAAGCAAATTAACTTATCTAGGGAAAACAGATAAACCGCCTCGGGAAGAGAGCCCAATGCAAAGCATGCTCGGTCCTGCTCGGAAGTACACTGCCATGCATAGGCCGCCTCTGTTTTCCCTGCTCTGCCTCTTTGAAGACTGCCAAAGTCTCAGAATTGCTTCCCTGGACATTGGGAGACATCACCGGCTGAGTAGAATGGCCACCGGCAGTGGTATGTGATCACCAGCTGTTGGTGAAGCTATCGGCCCAGGAAGGATTGCCGGTCGGCACTGAACACTGCCGGTCGGCAGAAAGTTCCTGCAGAATCTGCAATTGACAGCAGCAGAGGGCAAGGCATAGCATGGCAATGCAATTCAAGCAATGTATGCACCAATCATGTCCCTTATCATGTTAGTGACTCAAAGGGACATGCTCCTTGGTTCTTGGACCATCAATTGCGCATTTCAATGCGTGATGGCCCAAAGAATCAAGTGTGCACTTTGATTTCAAATGTAATGCATGCAAACACATAAGGGCCCAATCTCTATCACCAAATCAAGGGATAAGGCATGCATGTTCAATGTAACCTAAGCATGTTAACTAACATGCAACATGGTATAAAAGGGAGCATGCAAACATGAAATGCACTTTAGGTACACAACCTAAGCAACAAGGCAAATAAACATGCTACAACTATGCAAACTACTTATAGCATGCGAGATGCAATCTAACCATGCGACATGCTAGCAACTTGACCAAGGGAATGCATGCCAAATGCAAATGATTTCAAGCATGCAACACATGCAACCAAAGCATGCAAACATGAGATAATGTAATAGCACTTGAATGGCATGCAAGGGATGGACTTACACTAATTGGGCAGCTCTAAGTTAGGTCCAAAACAGTGGCCAAAGCTTAAGAAGATGGGACCAAACACACATACACACATGCACATGTTAAGGCCTAAACACTTAAGCATCAAAAGGTATCTTTTAAGCACACTTAAAAGGGAATAATCACGGACATGAGGCATGCATTAAGCTCTGAAAATCATGCAAGAACATGGTGCCAAACCAAGCAAACAAGATAGGCTAAACATGCACCAAATGGCCCAAGCATTCAAGGCAAGCTAATGATGTATTGAACTACACTTGATATGACCACACATGGCAAGACTTAAATGACCAAAAATAGAGTTTTAGCACATAAAACAAAGCCCAAAACCACTTAGATGGCCTCTAAATGGCTTGAATTCAAAAGCATGCACAAATGCACTTTCAAGGAGCATACCACACAAGCTCATAAGGCATCAAAGGGGCATCCAAGGCAAGCATAGGGACTGAAATGATGCTATAAATGGTGCCAAACCATTAAAATAAAGCAAGTAATGCATGCTACACACTCACACACTTAAGGCCAACAAGCCAAAATGCAAAGGGGCTATACTAAACATGTCATGGCCGACCAAGATAACTAAGGACAGACCTCTAGCATGGCCAAATAAGCACAAAAGCTTCACAAAGCTAGACCTAAAATATGCTTGAACAATGGTTTACAACCTAAGTCATGTTAAGGCCTAAACATGGCATTACAAGGTAGGTATGCTAAGCATGCATGGTGTACCAAAACCAACATACAACAATGCTATTCCATGGCAAAATAAGCATAAAAAACAGCCAAGGCATGGTCAACATGAGGCTTAGCTAGGTGCTCATTAAAGAGGCAAAAATGGCCATTTTCAAGGACAACAAGGAGAGGGGGTGACCCTCTCCTTCTTGGGACTTCAAAGCACCATCCTTACCATTGAAATCCCTCAAGATTTCAGTGGTGAGGAGGCCCAAACACCAAAGTCCCAGAGCTCACTCAAAGTGGCACAAAATGGAGCCTCTCAAGGCTTAAGAGGGCTCAAAACCTCCAAACCTCAAAACACTCTAAACAAACTATTTAGAGGGCCTAAAAACAAAACTTTTTTATATTATACACTAAGCTCAAAAATAGTTCTAAGATAGGAAAAAATAGTATGCAAAAACGGGAAATAAAGGGACAAACTTCTTACCCTTGAAGACCCTCTTCACAAATGGTGGACCTGCCCCTTCCTTGAGCTCAAAACAGCTCCAAAGCTTCAAGAACAAACCTCTGGCCCTTCAAGAACCAAAAAAGGTGTAATACTATGTGTTTGTGTGCAATAGTAAGACACAAACACACTTATACACACACAAAGGCCAAATGAGAGAGAGGTATAGAGATAGAATATGTATCAATCCTAACCCTAGAACTCAAAACCCTAAAATGGCTGTCTAAAATGTCTAACCCTTCAACAAGAGAGAAGACCTCCTCTTATAGAGCTTTTTTGTCTTGTAAAGCTTATAAGACAAGCTTCTAAAGAGAGAGATCCCTCCATACACGTGTATGGAGGGGAGCCAAATGCAAGACAGCTATGTCAAAATATCTGCAAAAGCAGATGCACAGTAGTCGGCCGGCCAAAGATGCAATTGACCAAAAAAAGATAGCCGACCGGCCATCTATAGTGCCGGCCGGCCAAACATTTGGCCGGTGGCAACAAAACACAGCCGATGGCCTCAAGCCACGGCCGGTGATGGGTGGGGATGGTCTACAAGCCCTACCCTGCCTCTCAAAGGCAAAACACAAGTGTTTGGTGTCAAACCAAGCGCAAAACAGTCGAGTCGAGAGGTCCTACGACGACGCGCGCTGCCAAGGCTTCCGGGAACTCAAGACGAACACAAACATGGATAATCACCAAGTGTTCCAATGGTGACGTCCAAGTCTTGAGGACGGTAAAAAATGGGGTGTCTACAGTTGCCCCTCTTTGACAGAACTCAAAAGTCATAACAATGACAGGAGTGAATGTCAAAGCCTAGAGACGACCCATTTTTGACAAGGCCGAAGACTTAGACAATCATGCAAGACAAACAAGATATGCGCCCGAAGGCAGGGACAAAATGGAAGACAATGCACAGAGCCGGACATAACTTATGATCATGCAAAGAAAGCTGTAATGAAGCATACATGCGACAATTTTACGCTAGCATACACCGAACTACACTACAATGCAGAAAGGATGTAAGAGAATTATGCAATTCTCAATACGTCTCACTCGGAGGATATAACACCTGTCTGGTTCGTCGGGTTGTACCAGCCTTAAATGAACCGTACATACAATATCGTGCCTCTGTGGTTCGTCTGGTTGCACCAGCCTTAAATGAACCGTACATACAATATCGTGCCTGCAAAGAAAACAAACTTAACGGGTACAATGTGATTAACAATATGCATATTAATGTATTTGAAAATGCGTGACAACGCAAAGCAAGTGGGAAGCATAACAATGCTGTGAAAGCACAGACATGTAAGTGGAGCATGCGGTCTATGCAGGCAACGAAATTGATCATAGACATGCGGTCTACGCAAGCAATGAGATCGAACATAATGCGGTCTACGCAAGCAGAACATGCGGTCTACGCAAGTAATGAAATTGATTACAAATATGTGGTCTACGCAAGGAAAACATGCGGTCTACGCAAGTAATGAAATTGAATGCAAACATTCGGTCTACGCAGGTAACGCGATTAATTATAAACATACAATCTACGCAAGCAAAACATGCGGTCTACGCAAGTAATGGAATTGATTACAAGTATGCGGTCTACGCAAGGAAAACATGCGATCTACGCAGGTAATGAAATTGAACAAACATGCGGTCTACGCAAGCAAAACATGCGGTCTACGCAAGTAATGAAATTGAACAAACATGCGGTTTATGCAAGCAAAACATGCGGTCTACGCAAGCAAAACATGCGGTCTACGCAAGTAATGAAATTGAATGCAAACATGCGGTCTACGCAAGCAAAACATGCGGTCTACGCAAGCAAAACATGCGGTCTACGCAAGTAATGAATTGATCAAACATGCGGTCTATGCAAGCAAAACATGCGGTCTATGCAAGTAATGAAATTGAACAAACATGCGGTCTACGCAAGCAAAACATGCGGTCTACGCAAGTAATGAATTGAAAAAACATGCGGTCTACGCAAGCAAAACATGCAGTCTACGCAAGTAATGAAATTGAACAAACATGCGGTCTACGCAAGCAAAACATGCGGTCTACGCAAGTAATGAATTGATTGAATGCATGCAAAATGCAATGAGATGCGCGAAACCACGCGATGCGTTTCAGACAACGCGAGCACACAAGACAGTGCGATTGATATGCGATACGCATAGGGCAACTTTTGAGTTTTGTAAAAGCCAAAAGGGTAGGAAAAGGATACACCTTGCACGAATTCAAGTGCCATGCACAGAAGACACGATTCGAGGTCAACGGAGGCCGGTTGAGTGTCGGAGATGCACTTTCTTGTACTTCTTTGAGCTATGAAGACCCAAAACCACAGATCTGGCCCAAACAAGGATGCAGGAGGCTCACCGGCCGAAAGAGGAGGCCACCGGCTGTCCATCGGCCATCAATACATTCCATCGGCCAAAAATGCCTGAATCGGGGCAGATTCGACTTTTCACCTCGGGTCTTTTAAAATAGGGTTCCAAACCCTATTTTACACATCCTCCTTAGCCGAAAATCCCTTTCCTCTCTCTCTAGAGCATTCTCCTCCTTTGATTTTCCCATTTTCGTGCGTTCTAGCCCTCGTTTCGTCGTTCGATTCGCGTATATCTTCGCGTTTCGAACATTTTCATCCGAATATTTCTTCATTTCAGTGCTCCCTTTGCCATTTCCACCTTTTGGGGCTTATTCCCCTCGAGTTTCTCTCGACTCGCGTGCCTTTTTCACTTCCCGGCTTCTCGGGCCACTTTTTCACCCTCTCGGGTTGACTTTCCACATTTTTGCCCGATTTTCCCTTTTCCGGCTATTTTCTCACCATTTTTTACATGGCCGACGATATTCCACAGGGCGGGACTCCCCCGGATCACGAGATGGATCCCGGGGTTGAGCTCCTCCCGTTGAGCGTCCGCCCGTTTGACCGGGCGACCTACCGGCCGGCGATTCATGTGCTACCTCCTGACGGACTTCGCCAGTTTCGGAGTTTCGACAGAGCGATGCCACCAGAACTCCTCCTGCGTGAGCCTACATCTCACTTATACTTTGGCGCTTCCGAGGTAACATTCCTCTTGTTTTATTTTCCGCAATGTAGAATATAGAAACTGCCATAGCTGATTACATCCTTTAACTGCTTGACTCAGATACACTGACACACTGTGCACTGTAGTTGATCGCAACCATACTGGCAACTGATATCTGTTTGAGGCTGACATGTGCACACACACTGCGTTGGCCCTGATTCACTCAAACGCACTAACACAGTATACATTGCACACACTGTAGTTTATTGTAATCACACCGATACCCGATATCTGTTTGAATCTGAAAAACTTGCACGCATGCTATATTTGTACTGAACCACGCAAACACGCTGACACATCACACGTTGTAGTTCACTATAAGCACACCAGCACCCGGGATCTGTTTGAATCTGAAACACTTGCACTCATGCTATATTTGTACTGAATTCTGAATGCCCTTCAAAACTAGTATATTCAGTATTGCCTCGCAATTATTTGTTTGAAAACAGGGAGATTCCCATACCGTCCGCGGGTATGGGAACATTGCCGCTCGGGACTGGTATGCTGAGCTTCCCGGCGCGGTTCGCCACATTGTGGACCAGACGGGCTTTGGCACTTTCTGCAGGGGATTATCCAGACTCACCGCGAGCAAGCCTCTCCTTGCTGCTCTAGCGGAGAGGTGGTGGGACACCATCGACTCGTTCCATCTATCTGCGACGGGAGACATGACGATGACTCCCTATGATTTCTCGATGCTCACAGGCATCGGGGTAGGGGGTGATCCGATCCCCTTCGACACTGATATGGACGAGTGGACTGCCGCTCAGATCCATCTACTTGGCGAGGTGCCACCTCTCGCCCGTCCAGGGTTTGTTCGTTACTCCTGGTTCGAGGTGCAGTTCAGGGTCCAGCCCGCGTTGGTGGAGGAGGCTCTGATGACTCTGGAGGCCATGGAGAGATATGTGCGCGACTTTCTCATGTTCCTACTGGGGATGACCATTTTCGCCGACCGGGCGAACACCGTGCCCCTCTGCCTGCTTAGTGCACTGGTGGACGTCAGACAGATCTTGCACTATGATTGGGGTTGGCACCGCTCTGGCCACACTCTACGGGTATATGAGCTCGGCTTCCTGTGGCAGCGGACAGTTGCTCGGGGGCTACTGGCGTGCTTGGGAGGTATGTTTTTTTCCCACTTTTCATTTCTGCTTTTCTATCTTCTGTACTCTGTCCCGTATTCTGTATCGTACACACTGTAGTCTGCTTTTCACTAACTGTATACTGCATACACGGCACACACATACACTCTACTTTACACTGACTGTACACTGCTCACACTGTACACTGTACACAATACACTGCACAACACATGACTCTGCCACTTCTGTTTTATTCTGTATTTTGCTTTATCTGATAGTCATATTGATGTTTTCTCTGCAGTTGTGGGTGTATGCCTACTTTCCCAGGCTTGCACTCGTGCCAGACGTGGAGACCCTCCTCGTCGTCCCGTTCTCGCGACGCTTCGACGGGAGATGCGTGCGGAGGCCACGAGAGACATTTAGCTTCTTTCGCCGCTACTTCGATACTATCACCCCTGCCGAGGTATGTTTTATTTCAGAATTTTATCTAAGCTTTGCTTTTCACTGCATATTTCAATAATGATAGATAACAAACTGTATGTCATTTTCAGATCACTTGGTAGCCTTGGGCTCCGTTGCCGGCGACGATGCGGGACCGATTTGCCGGCGCTGAGGAGACCTCGCATTTCCGGATCTTACTGGAGGGCCCGGTCTGTCGGGCTTGGTACCTGGGTGAGCGTTTCCTACGCCAGACCCTAGGGTTACCTGAGCAGATAGTCCCAGTTCACCCTCCTGAGGACATGAGGGAGACCGAGAGACTCACTACCGAGCAGATGGCCGATTATACTATCGACTGGGAGGTGACCCGCTTCAGAGGCATCGGCGACTACAGAGAGTACGTGCAGACGTACATTATGCGGTCTCTGAGCGGCGGCTATCGAGCTGAGGGAGCCAGACCCGTGGCACCAGCAGCTAGGGCAGGAGCGGGAGCTGGAGCAGGAGCTTCGAGGAGGGCTCGAGTTCGTGGCAGGGGCAGAGTTCAGGGAGGACGGGGGACCGGTTGGCCTGCTCTGCCCACTTTACTGACATACAGAGGGCAGGATGGGGCGACCTACCAGATCCCCTTTGCTCCTCCCCCAGCTGGTCATGAGTTAGCCGGCATCCCCGACTTGCCTCCGGTATGTATTACTTCATTTTGCATCTTGTATTGGCATTTCATTTCAATTTATTTGATATCCCGCGGAATACTGATATATCTTGTACTTTTGCAGGCGTCCTCCGAGTACACCCGGCAGTCCGTGGAGTTGAATGCCTCCATGATAGGGATGCTACAACGGACCTTCGACCTTCTGGCCCTCTACAGCATTCCGGTATGTTCTTCTGACCACTGTCTCAAACCATTCATACACTGCTTCACATAATCTGATGCACGACACAACACCTGATACACTGATCTCACAGCATCTGATACATTGCGTATACTGCATTTATACACTGCACTCTGCACTGATAAACTGCCCACGGCATTCACACACTGTGTACTGCATTCTGCACTGATAAACTGCTCACGGCATTCACACACTGTACTCATACACTGCATTCTGCATTGATAAACTGCTCACGGCATTCTAACACTGTACTCACACACTGCATTCTGCATTGATAAACCGTCCACAGTATACTGATGCATTTGCCTTTTATGCACTTTTTCAGCCTCCCTTCCAGATTCCCGTTGCAGGAGGTGCTCCGGCTGGACCTTTCATCCCCGCCCGAGGGAGAGATGAGGAGGGCAGAGTATTCCCCTGCACCAAGGCGGGGCGCGCTCATATCGGGAGTAGTTCGCGGGCTCCAGTCCCTGATGATGACGACGAGGAGTCGGAGGCGGAGTCATCGGAGGAGGAGACCGGAGGCGGCACTGGCTCGGGCTCTGATGACGATGCTGATGATGCTCCTGGACCTTCGTCCAAGAAGAGGACTAGGACAGACCGATAGCCCTTGGAGTCGCTTGACATGGATACAGATTTTTGTCATTTTTCTTCTTTCTTGTACTTTTCTCTTTTGTTGGTAGTTAGGATACTTTGTACTGCCGCAGGCAGATTTTTGTTTCCAAAACTTGTGTATTTGAAAAGATGATGAAATGAAACAGGCTTTTTATCTGAAAAAGTGTTTACATCCGTATATCTTTACAATTCATACTTTGCATTGCATCACACCATATTACACCTCAATGTAAATGAAATTGATTGGTTGTCTGAAAATTGAACACTTGCACTGTAATAATCAGATAACTAAACAGCCAACAGCAAAATAACCCCAAGCAACCCATTGCCTGATTCTGGCCACACAACCCTTACTCTACTGGGTATTAATCTACATACAGCCCGTAACACAGCATTTGGTTCATTTTGCACACAGCAAATCCTGAACAAACAGCCCAATCTGCCAAGACGGACCACGGAGGTGAAACCAGCTGGAGTTGAAACACAATCAAATATAGAGAATGGCACAGCACTCTGAGCATAAACGATTTTTGAAATTAAATAAGGGTTTTCAACCGGGGTATCGAGCCTACAACTGAACACAGCGGGGAGGACTCAAACAAAAGGGTACACGACCTAAACACAATGAGACACGCTCAGGAGAGACCTAAAACAAAGGTTAAGGTGAACAAACAAAAGACACGACATACAGTCGCGTTAACGAAGACGGGGGACCTCAGATCACGAGGAGCCAGTTTCTCTGGGTATTGTTTCCCACCCTTTCCTCATTTGTGATTCTCACATCACTCTGGCACTCAAGCTCGGTTTTTCTCTCAAAACCCTTTGGCTCGCTTTTTCTCTCAACTTACACCTCTCTATTCTTTACTCTCTCATTTTCCCTCCCTCCCCAGGGCGATAGGAAGTTGCGGGTTCATGCCCGATGCCGCTAGCTCACAGCTATTTCTTCTGGTGGGTAGAGTGCCTTCCTGGAAAGTATGTTGACGACGGGGGAAAGACAGAACGCCTGACTCAACTGTGCCCCTAGTTCATCATTTTGACCATTTTTCGTTTTGGTTTTCTATTAAAACAGTTTTGATCAAGATGAGAGTCGGATTAACGTACTTGTTTGATTTTTGATTTGAAAACCATGCCAGTTAGACTGTAAGCACTGAAAATTTTCCTCTTTTGGGTCCAAGAAAATGGTCCAGTTTTGGGAAAATGAAATAATTTTCGAGAAAATAGTCAACCTCAGTAAAAATTCTCAAAAACTATATTACAAACAGTCAATGCTCAACGAGCATGGAACTTACTCTTTGAGATGCGCAACCTCGGATCGGAGGCAATGGAAAATTGCCCCTGGCTTGAAGGATGCTGCACGGCAACGGAAAGTTGCCCCTGGTTTGAACGGCGACTCACGGCAACGAAAAGTTGCCCCTTGTTTGGATGATGCCGCAGTATATTGTAAACAGTTCTCACTAGTGATGATCATGACCGAACTTTCTCGGATACAGATAAGACGAAGATGGTCAAAACCAATATATGGACACAGTCACTTTGAAGGAGTTAGCGACTGGACTTTGGGATGAAATCGGAACCATTGTATGGACCGAGACGCTATGAAAGCGTTGGGGGCTGGACTTCAGAATGAAGTTGCCTACGTATCCCAAACATGGGAATCAAGCCTTACGTAGTTCCGGTTAAGGTACACTCGGGTATTTTAACCTTCACTTTCTCAAGCTCTAACTTTTGCCAAGGTGCCCGATGCGGGTTTTCGACCTTGCGAGCTTCTTTTCATTTTCCTTTTTTTGTTCATTTCTTTTTCTTTTCTTTTCCCATTTTTTCTTTTCGTTTCTTTTCTTTTTTTTTTTTTTTTGTATTTTTTGCTTTTTTGTATTTTTCTCTTGCTCTAACTTTTGCCTCGGTCGCCCTTCCGGGTTTTCGGCCCAGCGAGCCTCTCAAAGGGTAAAAGTGTAACAAGTCCATGCCAAATGGTTTTTGAAGTTGAAGCCTCTCTGTATCTAGGAGAACGGCTGTTGCAATGATTTGTAGGAGAATCCATCATGGCTGCTCCACGAGCTTCTTCTGGTGAGATCTAATCTTTTTGATTCGGCTTTGGTGCCTCTTGCTCGAGGGCTGCTTCAAAACTGGCCACACGGGCCTCCTCCAACGGTTGACCGTTGAATGTTCCGAATGAGTTCGAGGTTCAAAACAAACAGGTCGAATCTTGAGGCTGAGAGCGATCCTAGGCTGCGCAATCTCAAGAGCGATTCCACACGGGTCTTCACAGGGCCGCGCAAAACATTTATTTTTAAAAGTTTTTTAAGAAGGCGACAAATCGCTCGCGTTGAAGATGGTGTGGAACCGGTCTGGATCAAGCCAGGGTCTTTCCCAGTACTCACGCTGACAAGCATGATTTCATTCATTAAGGGCTTAGCATGCTTCTCTTTCTCTCAATTGATCAAATTTTTGCAAAATCGGAGGAATTCCTTCCTCTTTGTTTTTATCACCGCAGTGTTCAAAAGGGGTTTTTGAAAAACTTAGGCTAATGCAATGAGTTTGGCGCACAGGAGAGCAGGCGAGATGTACTGTCAGCCCATTCAAATCCTCTGGCACAACTAACTTACACTGAAAGCAAGCATGAAAGTGAGATAACCATAGCTGTTTCATTCAGATTTGTTGGTATAACTGGCCCCTTGGCAGAAACAGACTCAAAAACAAAAACAGGTAATTATAAGACAAAACGGTGTTCGAGGCAACAACCCCGGAATCACCTGGTATTCTGTACAAAGGGGACTGACTCGCTACAACAAGACAGATCCTTAAGTAAAAAGACTGACTCAAGACAAAGAGACAGACTCAAAACAAAAGACTGACTCGATACCCAAGCCAGAATTTACAAAGCTAGTGTTCACAGATGCTCAAAAAAAAATGCGTGCCAGACGCCACATCCAAAATATACCGAATGCCGCCCGCAGGTGGTTCACTTTCTGATTACATACTTGCAGTATCTGCGTCCTCAAAATCCAATAACTGGGTGGTAACGGACTTGGCTGAGGTGGGCGGGAGGATAACCTCGTTGTCAATCAAATCTTGCACCTCATGACGGAGGCGAAAACAATTGTCGGTAGCATGGCCTGTCTGTTGGTGGTACGCGCAGTACTGAGCAGCATCATGCGTAGCAGGAAGATTCTTTGGGAGAGGCCGAGGCTCCAAGGGTTTAAGGTGCCCCCTCTCGACAAGGATCTGAAGTGCCTTAGACAGAGGCATGTAGAGAGCATGAAAGACCCTGCGCCCTCGGGGCAGGTATTTTGAAGTCTGAGCGTTCTTACTAGACACACAAGCGAAAGGGTCGGCAAGCGCCACCTTGGCTTTCTGATCCTTTCCCGGTGCAGGGTTAGGAATAGGAGGAACTGTTCTGGCATGACGGGGCCTATCCCGATTTTCTGATTGGCTTGAGCTACCCTCAGGTGGAGTAGGGAAAGCATCCTCCACTGTTTTTGCCACAACTGCGGATATCTGTTGCTTGTTCATCCCCCCGACTTTCAAAGCCTCGACTGCCCGCAACAGTTGTTCAATGGGATCAGCATCTGCCTTCATTTTGTTCTTATCTCTGGCCTCAGCCTGGTCAAGGGTTTGGGTTACTACTTTAGAGCGAAGCTCGGTTGTTGCTGACATGTCGTGGCTGTAGCTGGAAGCCACCTCTGGCTGGCTGAGCTCTATCACAATCTGCCCCAGTAGTGGGGGCTCATGTGGCATGAAATTCCCGGCATACGGTGCCGCTGGTGGCGAAGTCGACATTCCATAGGCCAGATCGGCCACGGATCTCTGGAGGTCACCAATCATTCCCATCAATTCAAATGTGGTGGGCTCGCGAGCTTGATACAACTGGGGGGTCCAGACTGGGTGTGCGACAGGCGACCTAGACGGATGCAATACATCAACATTCTCCCGCAGGGTGATCCCTTGATCTAGCATAGATGTCATAACCACAATCTCTTCTGAATTCTACGTCGTCATAAGTCCTGCCTCAATCAAAGGGGAACACTAGCTATTTTGTACCAATCCTCTGGATACTCTGAACTGAAAGGAAAAACAAACAGCATTTCAACCCAAACAGATCAACCACAGGTGTAGCCGAACAACTGCACTCTATTACTAATCACTGTTCCCCAGAATCACTATCCCCAAAACTGAACCTGATACCCGCAGATAACTGATTCTCGTAAACTGATACTGATGCCCTCAGGTCTAATACTCAATCTTGCAAACCGATATGTACGTTCCTGTAAAGATACACTCTAAAAGCACATAGCAAGTAAAGAGAGCCAAAACACCCATATGTTGGGGTAGGGTTTCCCTGTCCTATTTTGTCAGGAGCTAGGGTTCCACTATGCACGCAGCAGTTTTCAAACAACCTAACATCGGGTAAGCAACCTGTCCTAGCTTGGAATGGTCACTATGGATTTCGATATGTACTAGGTCGAATGGTCGAAAAGGGTGCCCCGGTAAAACCGGGGTTTGTGTTCCCATACTGTCAGAGCCCATAACCGGTCAGCCTTATGGTCATGCCTTGACAAGACAAGCCTCCAGCAAACCATTCAGGAATGGCAGATGGCAAACACGGTGTCCTAGGCGCACCAATGCAAATGCAATGCAAAGAGACACATAAATGAAATCAAAACAGGATATCACGAGTTCGAGTCAAGCTCTCTAAATCCCCAGCAGAGTCGCCAGAAACTGTAGACGTCCCCGAACGGGCCTCACTACAGTTCGGACTCGATTTGTGTCACAGTTCTTAATCTGAACCAAAGAGTCCAAATCTGGCAAATCGTTTTGAGAAAACAGATTTTTAGAAAAAGAAGTGCCAAGCATGGACTGCTTTGCCAGATACAGAGTCACCACCTAAATATTTTATAAGGGGGAATTTAGGAAACCCTGACTTGGTGCCAAAGGCCACGCGTCCGTCATCACCAAAGTTGCCTCGGCTCGGGAGCTAGGGTACGATTGGGGAAGGTCAGCTATGAGCACCCCCTCTAGCCCGATCCGAAGATCGGCCTCTACTAACCATGATATCCGTTTTTGAAAACGTTATGTGTTCTTATTCCAGTTATTAGCCTAGAATTACTATGTTATGCGCACAACAAACAAGTATAGACTAGATTGCCTAATTTGGAAATAAGCATTGCATATCCGTTTGTCTTAAAAAGCACTTTGGAATTTGCTACTTGCAAGTAGGCTAAAATACGGATTTCAACGAGTTTTTCCAACTGAGACAATCCAACCTTCACCCACAGGCATTCAAATAGTTTATCACATAAGCATCTAGCCACATAGTAAGCATGCCGTCATGATAGCATTCACACGCATGCGATATGCTAAAGCATGAAAATACTTACATCGTACTCCGTGCCAAAACAATAAACTAGTTAGCCAACATGCATGGTCCTAGTTCATGTCAAATTGACTAATGCAACACATACAGGATGCAATTAGAGTAGGCTCGGCTAACCTAAACATGGCATGTGAAATGCAATCAATTGATGCACGTATTCAATTTGAAATTAAAATACAAATGCAGTTAGAGTGATGCGCCGAGCCCGGTGCATACAATACTGATGAATGATGCACGCATGCATAGCATAAGGTATGCTAATTTAAATATGCCCTAGTCTACCATCATAAGCGGGTAAATAAAAGGGAAGAAAGAAGCGGAGATTGGAAGACATGCACACACACGCACCCACACTTATTACAGATTCGCCCTCGCCCGGAGGGACCAAATAAATATTACAGATAATTAACCAACAAGCTAATTAAATATTACAGGCCATCTAATTAGCTAAGCAAATTAACTTATCTAGGGAAAATAGATAAACTGCCTCGGGAAGAGAGCCCAATGCAAAGCATGCTCGGTCCTGCTCAAAAGTACACTGCCATGCATAGGCCATCTCTGTTTTCCCTGTTCTCCCTCTTTGAAGACTGCCAAAGTCTCAGAATTGCTTCCCTGGACATTGGGAGACATCACCGGCTGAGTAGAATGGCCACCGGCAGTGGTATGTGATCACCGGCTGTTGGTGAAGCTATCCGCCCAAGAAGGATTGCCGGTCGGCACTGAACACTGCCGGTCGGCAGAAAGTTCCTGCAGAATCTGCAATTGACAGCAGCAGAGGGCAAGGCATAGCATGGTAATGCAATTCAAGCAATGTATGCACCAATCATGTCCCTTATCATGTTAGTGACTCAAAGGGACATGCTCCTTGGTTCTCGGACCATCAATTGCGCATTTCAATGCGTGATGGCCCAAAGAATCAAGTGTGCACTTTGATTTCAAATGTAATGCATGCAAACACATAAGGGCCCAATCTCTATCACCAAATCAAGGGACAAGGCATGCATGTTCAATGCAACCTAAGCATGTTAACTAACATGCAACATGGTATAAAAGGGAGCATGCAAACATGAAATGCACTTTAGGTACACAACCTAAGCAAGCAAACAAACATGCCACAACTATGCAAACTACTTATAGCATGCAAGATGCAATCTAACCATGCGACATGCTAGCAACTTGACCAAGGGAATGCATGCCAAATGCAAATGATTTCAAGCATGCAACACATGCAACCAAAGCATGCAAACATGAGATAATGTAATAGCACTTGAATGGCATGCAAGGGATGGACTTACAATAATTGGACAGCTCTAAGTTAGGTCCAAAATAGTGGCCAAAGCTTAAGAAGATGAGACCAAACACACATACACACATGCACATGTTAAGGCCTAAACACTTAAGCATCAAAGGGTATCTTTTAAGCACACTTAAAAGGGAATAATCATGGACATGAGGCATGCATTAAGCTCTGAAAATCATGTAAGAACATGGTGCCAAACCAAGCAAACAAGATAGGCTAAACATGCACCAAATGGCCCAAGCATTCAAGGCAAGCTAATGATGTATTGAACTACACTTGATATGACCACACATGGCAAGACTTAAATGACCAAAAACAGAGTTTTAGCACATAAAACAAAGCCCAAAAGACCACTTAGATGGCATCTAAATGGCTTGAATTCAAAAGCATGCACAAATGCACTTTCAAGGAGCATACCACACAAGCTCATAAGGCATCAAAGGGGCATTCAAGGCAAGCATACAAGCATGCTAAGGGGACTGAAATGATGCTATAAATGGTGCCAAACCATTAAAATAAAGCAAGTAATGCATGCTACACACTCACACACTTAAGGCCAACAAGCCAAAATGCAAAGGGGCTATACTAAACATGTCATGGCCGACCAAGATAACTAAGGACAGACCTCTGGCATGGCAAAATAAGCACAAAAGCTTCACAAAGCTAGACCTAAAACATGCTTGAACAATGGTTTACAACCTAAGGCATGTTAAGGCCTAAACATGGCATTACAAGGTAGGTATGCTAAGCATGCATGGTGTACCAAAACCAACATACAACAATGCTATTCCATGGCGAAATAAGCATAAAAAATAGCCAAGGCATGGTCAACATGAGGCTTAGCTAGGTGCTCATTAAAGAGGCAAAAATGGCCCTTTTCAAGGACAACAAGGAGAGGGGGTGACCCTCTCCTTCTTGGGACTTCAAAGCACCATCCTTACCATTGAAATCCCTCAAGATTTCAGTGGTGAGGAGGCCCAAACACCAAAGTCCCGGAGCTCACTCAAAATGGCGCAAAATGGAGCCTCTCAAGGCTTAAGAGGGGTCAAACACCTCCAAACCACAAAACACTCCAAACAAACTATTTAGAGGGCCTAAAAATAGAAATTTTTTATATTATACACTAAGCTCAAAAACAGTTCTAAATAGGCAAAAACAGTATGCAAAAACGGGGAATAAAGGGACAAACTTCTTACCCTTGAAGACCCTCTTCACAAATGGTGGACCAGCCCCTTCCTTGAGCTCAAAACAACTCCAAAGCTTCAAGAACAAACCTCTGGCCCTTCAAGAACCAAAAAAGGTGTAACACTATGTGTTTGTGTGCAATAGTAAGACACAAACACACTTATACACACACAAAGGCCAAATGAGAGAGAGGTATAGAGATAGAATATGTATCAATCCTAACCCTAGAACTCAAAACCCTAAAATGGCTGTCTAAAATGTCTAACCCTTCAACAAGAGAGAAGACCTCCTCTTACAGAGCTTTTTTGTCTTGTAAAGCTTACAAGACAAGCTTCTAAAGAGAGAGATCCCTCCATACAGTGTATGGAGGGGAGCCAAATGCAAGACAGCTGTGTCAAAATATCTGCAAAAGCAGATTCACAGTAGTCGGCCGGCCAAAGATGCAATTGACCAAAAAAAGATAGCCGACCGGCCATCTATAGTGCCGGCCAGCCAAACATTTGGCCGGTGGCAACAAAACACAGCCGATGGCCTCAAGCCACGGCCGGTGATGGGTGGGGATGGTCTACAAGCCCTACCCTGCCTCTCAAAGGCAAAACACAAGTGTTTGGTGTCAAACCAAGCACAAAACAGTCGAGTCGAGAGGTCCTACGACGACGCGCGCTGCCAAGGCTTCCGGGAACTCAAGACGAACACAAACATGGATAATCACCAAGTGTTCCAATGGTGACGTCCAAGTCTTGAGGACGGTCAAAAATGTGGTGTCTACAACCTCCCAAATATGCATAAACATAAAATTTTAAAAAAAATAATGGCAACTCTCAACAACCTTATACTTAAAACAACAACGCACATATCAATGTGTGATTAACAACTTTAAATACATTTCCCTCACACTAGGGAATATTACAAAGAAAAGCAACTTAAGCATTTTCAAACAAATTCGGATATTTGGAGTGGACTTCCGCTTCCGTTCCCATGTCACTTCTTCAACCCCATGGTGTCTTCGCAACACCTTTACCAATGGTATAGTTTTGCCCCATAGCACTTGCTCTCGGGTATCTAATATTTGAACCGGTCGTTCTTCGTAAGAGGCATCCTCATCTACCTCCAAGTCAACCCAATCAAGAACATGAGAAGGGTCGGGTTCATACTTCCTAAGCATGGATACATGAAATACATTGTGAACTCTCAAAAGTTATGGCAGTAAAGCTAACCGGTATGCCACTTCCCCAATTCGCTCTAAGATCTCAAAAGGCCCAATGAACCTTGGAGATAATTTACCACTCTTACCAAATCTCATCAAACCCCACCTTGGTGAGACTTTTAGAAACACATGGTCACCAACTTCAAAAGATAAAGGTCGTCTCCTCTTATCGGCATAACTCTTTTTTCGGCTTTGGGCCGTAGCTAACCTTTTCTGAATGAGAACAACTTTCTCGGTTGTCTCTCTAACAATTTTCAAGCCCAGTAATGGTGCATCACCCACTTCTTCCCAACAAAACGATGATCTACAAGGTCGGCCATACAAGGCCTCAAATGGTGCCATCCCAATACTAGCTTGGTAACTATTGTTGTAAGAAAACTCAATCAATGGTAAGTGCCTTTCCCAAGGTCCCTTAAAATCAAGGACACAAGCTCTAAGCATGTCCTCCACAATTTGAATGGTAAGTTCCGACTGTCCATCGGTTTGAGGATGATAAGCGGTGCTAAGAGTCAACTTAGTTCCCAACACCTCTTGAAGGCTTTGCCATAACTGGGCAGTAAAACGAGGATCCCTATCCGATACAATAGTCACTGGGACTCCATGAAATCGAACTATCTCTCTAAGGTACAACTCTGCCAAGCGTTTAACTTAGTCACTGGTGCACATCGAAATGAAATTGGTAGACTTAGTCAACCTATCAACAATCACCCAAATGGCGTCATTGCCTTGTTGTGTTCTAGGAAGCCCAACTAGAAAATCCATGGTAACACGCTCCCATTTCCACTCGGCTATTGGTAAGGGTTGTAACAAACCCACTGGTCTTTGGTGTTCGGTCTTCACTTGTTGACAAGTAAGGCACTTTGATGCAAATAAAGCGACATCCCATTTCATACCCCTCCACCAAAACTGACGACTAAGATCATAATACATTTTAGTGCCTCCCAGGTGTACCGCAAGGCGTGAGTGTAAACATGCCCGAACGTCACGGCTCCGCGCACGAAGGCGCAAAATCCGTTTTGTTCATTAGCTACTATAGTTCGGACTCAATGTCACGGTTCTGAATCTAATCTTGCAAAGTGCAATGCAAGATTGATAAATCACCAAAGAGTCCAAATCCGACAAATGGTTTTGGAAAACTAATTTTAATAAAGAAGTGCCAAACATGGACTATTTTGCCAGATACAGAGTCGCCACCTAAATGTTATATTTTGAGAAATTTAGGAAACCCTGACTCATGCCTAAGGCCACGTGTCCGTCATCACCAAAGTTGCCTCGGCTCGGGAACTTGGGTACGAGAGGGGAAGGTCATGCAATGAGCACCCCCGCTCGCCCGATCAAAGATCGGCCTTTACTAACATGATATCTTGTTTTTGAAAACACATGCATTCTTGTTCCAGTTTATTAGCTAGCTTTACTACGTGATGCACATAGCACACAAGTATAGACTAGATCACCTAAGTTGGAACAAAGCATCTCATGTTTGTTTGAAAATAGTTTGAAGGTGCTACTCACAAGTAGGCTAAGACGTGGATTTTGCCACCCTCAAGTGGGCTTATAAAACATGATTTGCCACCCTCAAGTGGGCTTAAAACTGTATTTCGATGAATTGTTCCAATTCAAGTAATCCAACCTTCATCCACAGGCATTCATGCAGTTAATCACTTAAGCAAATAGCCTCATGGCAAGCATGCTATCATGGCAGTCACTTACATGCATGTAAGATGCTAAAGCATAAAAGCTTACCTAGTACTCCGAGCCAAAACAATAGCTAGTTAGTAATCAATGCATGATCCTAGCTATGTTAACAATGCCTAATGCAACACGTGCAAAAATGCAACTAAATAGGCTCGGCTATTCTAAGATAGCATATGGATGCAACACTCGATACATGTATTCAAATAGGAATCAAATACAATGCAGTTAGTATGATGCGCCGAGCTCAGTGCATGCAAGACAGATGAATGGTGCACGCATGTGAAGCATAAGGATGCTAATTGAAATATGCCCTAGAACTAACCATCGTAAGCGGTTAAGTAAAAGGGAGAAAGACGTGGGGTTGGAAGACATTCACACACTCACGCACACTTATTACAAAAGGTTGGCCCTCTCGGCGAAGGGTCCGAATGAATAATACAAGCTAGCTACGCTAAGCTATTCTAACTAATCTAATAATCTAATTAGACTAATTATTACATAATCAAATTGAATATTAGCTAAGCTAAGCTAATTAAGAATTTACAACGATGAATTAAATTAGCTAACACATTAACTAATTAATTACAAATTAACTAACTATTCAAAGTAGTTAAAATAGCCTCGAGAAAAGGGGCATATGCATGCTTGGTCGGCTTCGCTCGGAAATCCAATGTCGTGGCTCATGTTGCCTCTGTTTGCACTATTTTAGACTTCTGAAAACTCTGCAAATCTCCAAAACACCTCTAATCCACCTCATGGACATGCTAAGAGGTCATCGGCCAAGAGAAGTGGTCATCGGCCAGAGAACAATGGCCATCGGCCAAATTTGAGGCTATCGGCCAAATATTTGTAGCCGATCGACACACCAGATAGCCGATCGGCCATCTCTTCATGCAAACTCTCCTTTTTGCTGCAACAGAGCACAAATAGAGGCATGGCAATGTATTTGCAAGAAAATGTGTGTGTAACCACACTCCTTATCATGTCTAAGACTCAAAGGTGTGTAGTGCTCGACTCTCGAGCCATCAATCGCGCATTTCGATGCATGATGGCCAAAGAGGCCGAGTTGCACAAATCAATATCACATGAATGCACAAAAACACACAAATGCCTTAAACTCTATCATGTTTGATCAAGAGTGTCGGCGACCGAGGATTGAGACACGTTTCATCACTTCAAGTATGAAACGTCCCTCGTTCCTCATGTTTGGCTTGACACCCAAACCAAACACAATACAATGCAAGGTATGCCAAACACAATGCAAATAACAAGCATGCAATCAACATGGCATGCAACCAATATGCAACAATGTCAGGCAATGCAACTAGCATGCAACAACATGCAATGCGACAAGCATGCAACAACATGCAAAATGGACTTAAACTAAAATGGGCTAACCTCAAACATGCCCAAATCAATGGCCAAAATGTTGAAATGATGGCATGAAATGCAAGACAATGCATGCACATGCTCTAGCCCACCAACTAAGCATAAAAGCATAACTCTCAAAAGTTCTCAAGGAGTGACAAATGTAAGAGTGTAGCAATACTATAAACACTGAAATAAGGTATGAAATGATGCCAAATCATTTAATCAATACAAGCATGGCATGCTAGGGTCCTTAAAGCATAAAGCTACCAAAGAGGACTACAAAGGAGGCATGCAATACAAGGTACAAAGGCATGAACCAATCATGGACAAAGTTCAAATAGGTCTAAACAAAGACCAAAATGTGCTAAGATTGAGGCACAAATGCCTAGGCATGCATGCATACACACTAGGCCACAAACAAGGTAACAAATGCACAACCCTTAGAGGCACTCAAAGGGTGAATGAAGTGGAAACATGGCAATGCTACATGCTCTGAAATGTCATGTGGAATGATGCCAAATCATGTACATGATACAAATGAAGCATGCTATGGTGCCCAAAGCTTAAGGCTAGCAAGGCACTTGCACTAAAACTATGCAAAACATGAAGCATATGGCAAGGGCAACCCAAAAAAGTCCTAAAACATGTTAAAATGAGTCTAAAACATGCATGGAAGGAAGCCAAAATATGCTAGCATGAAGGGCATAAGGCATGATGGATGCATGGCAAATAAGGTGGATTACACTACACCTATCAAGACCAAGCATGAGATGGCTTTGCCAACAAAAATCAGATTTATATCATGGCAAAATAACCCCAAATACACATTGAAATGATAGCTCGCAAGCTTAAGCATGAAGGCATACGCAAAGGCTCATGTTCAAGGCATAAAGGACCAACCCTTCAATGCATTGAAAAAGTGAAAGATGTGACTTCATGGCAATGAAACATGCTCTAAAATCACATAAAAAATGATGCCAAATCATTCAAATAGGTCAAGCAATGCATGCTAGTGGACTTGATGCACAAAGCTAACAAGCTAAGATGAACCATAGCTATACAAATCATGGCATGCATGGCCAAAACAACAAAAATCAGAGCTTAAGAATGCTAAAACATGACCAAAAGCTTCTTAGAGTTAAGCCAAAATCATGCTAGAATGACATGTTAAAGCATGATACACATTAGGCTAATTCATGGAATTGCACTACAAGTGCATGGAGCATGCAAGGGCCAACCAAACCAAACCTTAACAGAGGTATGACATGACAAAACATCACCAAAAACATACTGAAATAGAATCAAATCATGCTAGAAAGGCATGCTACTTCATGAAGCATACAAGACTAGTTTGTGAGAAATACACTACAAGTGTATAAACCATGCAAGGAGTGAATCCACCAATCAAAATTAGAGTTATAATATGTCAAAATAACACCAAAAACATGCTTGAACTAAGCTAATTCAAACCACAAAAGCATGCTACTTTGTAAGGCTAACAAGGCTGGCAAAGAGGATTTACACTACAAGTGCAATAAGCATGCAAGAGGTGACCAAGACAGCCAAAAAAAGAGTTATGGTAGGTCTGATAAGTCACAAAAATGAGCCTAAACAAAGCCATAAAGAAGTAAAAATACATGCTCATTTGGTTGGCCCTCAACACTAGCAAGCAAGACAAGAGGAGAGGGGACCACCCTCTCCTATTTGGGCCCTCAAAACAGGGTTTTTACCACTACAAATCCTCTGGATTTCAGTGGTTAAAAGGGCACAAAAAGTTGTTTTGAAAGGCCTTGGAAGATGGCTCAAAAGCTATACAAGCTAAGGAACAAAAGGGAGAGACAACCCCCTAGCCAAAGAAGGCTTAAACCAACATTTTTAGGACTGAAAATCAGACCTTTCTTCATTTCAAAACCAAGCCAAAAACAATTTTAAATGGTGGTAAAACAATAGTGCAAGACAAGCTTAAATGGGGTAAGTTGTATACCTTTGAAGCAAAGCACACACTAGGCACAAAAGAGGCACTAAACCAAGCTTTAATCCTCCTTTTAGAGCTCAAACAAGCCTCCAAGTAAGCTTCAAGCAACCTTAACCCATAGATGGACCACTTTCACCAAGGATGTCTAGGCAAAAGAGAGGTATTTCTTTACTTGCATGCACAAAAGGCAAGAGGGAGAGGCTTTAGAGAGAGGGGTAGAGATCAAGTCCTGAAAATTTTAGAGAGAGAGAGGGAGTTTTTGTGAGAGAAGCTCTCAAACTTGCTTAAGAACTTCTCCCCCTTTGAATATGAGATATTTGGCTTCATATATAGCAATTCAAAGCTTTTGGTCGAAAATATCTAAATATGGGACAGCTAGAGGTTGTGTGGAACAGCTAGAGATGAAAAATCTTCAAAAAATCTGAGTTTGGGTCACTCTTGGCTGATCGGCCATCTTTTATGCCGATCGGCCATCTTTTGTTCAGATCTGCCACTTATCTGCTACTTTTTTGGCTGATGGGCCAACAAAATCTACTTTTCAGGCCCAATTTCAAATGGGCATAACTCCTTCATATGAACTCCTTTTCAGGTCATTCTTGTATCCAAATTGAAGCCCCAGAAGTAAGTTTTCCAATAGTGGCATCCTTGCATCAAAATTCCAAGTATGCAAAAAGTTATGCCTCTTTTAGTGAAGACTGCTCAGTTTTGATCATAACGGATTGATGCCCAACTTCCAACAACCATATCTCCCCCATTCGGACTCGGCTTTAGGAGATTCTTGAGTGAAAAATGAAGCCCCAGAAGTCTTCTTTCCAACGGTGGTGGCCTCATAGCTTAAATCCAAGTACATAGACAGATAGGCCTGATTTAGCGAGGACCGCTCAACTCTCTCTTAGCGATTTATACCCAACTTCTTCCTCAACTAGGTTTCTTCTCTCCACTCTTCTTTTCTTCAACTCCAAACCCCTGAACAAGGTGTTTTGAAAGATTTTTCAAAGATTTCATCTCTCTTTCATTCAATTCCACTTTGTCCTCGCTCGGTTTACCGAAAAGCACAACGTTTGATAAAATGCGAGCCTTGGAACATTGTAGAAACTTTTTCAAAATATTTTGAAAGAAAGGAGTTTAAGATCTAAAATATTTTTGGTCCAAAAATGGGGTGTGAGGTTTGGATTTGACTTTCTCCTTGCCTGAGAAATTGAACCTTTGCACTGCACACTTTTCATCACCAAGTAAATCATCAGTAACGCCCAAGTCTTAAGGGCGGTCAAAAATGGGGTGTCTACAGTGAGAAATGGAACTCCCAAAGTACTTCCTCTCTACAAGATTCTGGTACAAACAAACAGTCTAGGTAACGTACACTCAGATCCTGGTGGACGTTCAAACCTTTCGCTTCCTTTCCATTGGAAATCTTAACACGGATTGATTCCACACCACGGTCTCCTTGTTGTGCCTCTATGACCTTACTAACCAAGGTAGGTTGAGCATTCAAAGTAAACAAGGTAGCACTCTCTCCGGACTCACCCAAGTGTAAATCAAACTTGCCAATAACATCTAGCATATCCCATTCCCGAATGGTCACACTTGCCAAACTACTCACAGATTTTCGACTCAAAACATCGGCCACCACATTGGCTTTCCCCAGATGATAGTGTAACTCAAAGTCATAATCCTCTATAAATTCCATCCACCTCCGTTGAAGTAAACTCAAGTCTTTTTGAGAAAACAAATACTTTAGACTCTTATGATCGAAGAAAACCTCAAACTTCTCACCATACAAGTAATGCCTCAAAATTTTCAAAGCAAAAATCACCGCTGCTAATTCTAGATCATGGGTGGGGTAATTTTTCTCATGAGTTTTCAATTGTCGTGATCCGTAGGCCACAACTTTTCCCTCTTGCATCAAGACACAACCAAGTCCATCCCCGGACGCATCACAATAGACAGTGTAATTCAAACCCCTTTCTGGAATTATCAAAATCGGTGCGGTAGTCAACCTAGTCTTAAGTTCTTGGAATGACTTTTCACAAGCCTCACTCCACACAAATTTGATACCCTTTTTAGTCAATCTAGTCAAAGGTGCGGCCAGTCTAGAGAAGTCTCTTACAAATCGTCGATAATACCTCGCTAATCCCAAGAAACTCCGGATCTCAAAAACATTCTTGGGTTGTTCCCAATCTTGTACGGCATCTATCTTTGAGGAGTCTACAGTTACTCCCTCTCTAGACACTACATGTCCCAAAAACTTCACCACGGTTAACCAAAACTAGCATTTCTCAAATTTGGCATATAATTAGTGCTCACTAAGTAAACTCAACACTATTCGTAAGTGGGCCTCGTGTTCCTCTTCGAAGGTCGAATAAATCAAGATGCCGCCACAAAGACGACCACAAAATGGTCCAAGTATTCCCGAAAAATTCTGTTCATTAAATCCATAAAGGAAGCAAGTGCATTGGTTAACCCAAAAGGCATTACAAGGAATTCATAGTGGCCATAACGTGTACGAAAGGCCGTTTTCTGAATGTCTTCCTCCCGGACTCTTAACTGATGGTACCCTGACCTCAAATCTATTTTTGAGAAGCAACGAGACCCTCTAAGTTGGTCAAACAAATCATCTATTTTGGGTAGAGGATTTGTTCTTAACTATAACTCTATTCAACTTGCGGTAATCAATACACAACCGCAATGACCAATCATTCTTCTTCACAAAGAGAGCCGGCGCTCCCCAAGGCGATGTACTAGGGCGAATGAAGCCCTTGTCTAAAAGTTGTTGGAGTTGAATCTTCAATTCATGCAATTCGGCGGGTGCAAATCTATATGGTGACATGGAAATCGGTGCCGTGCCAGGCACTAATTCAATGGAGAAATCGATCTCCCGGTGAGGTGGTAAATAGTAAGATCTTCTGGAAAGACATCCAGGTATTCACAAACTATCCTTGGTAACCTAACACGAGCCTCGTCACTCTCACTATCCAAGAGAGTTGCAAGAAGTCCACTAAGCTTGCTCCTACTACGAGGGTCAATAATTGGCGACAAGGCTCTATCAACTCGGTTCCCCAGAAAATAGAAACGATCACCACCTGAGGTGCAAACTGTAACTCTCTGATGGTAACAATCTATCACAGCTCGGTACGAACATAACCAGTCCATGCCTAGAATGATATCAAAACTCAACATGTCTAGTAATACAAAAGCAAATGGAAGTCGACGCCCTGCAACTTCTATCTCACAATCATGACACCCTCGGTCTAAATAAATCATACCCCCCACAGGTGACTCTAACCTGAGCGGAGACGCTAACTGTGCCACCTCTAACCCCAATGTAGAAACAAATGCAATAGATATAAATGAATGAGATGCACCCGTGTCTATCAATACATTAGCCAAAGTATTGCACACAACAAAAATACCTCTCACAACTGAGGTTCTCGGTAACTACTCTGGCATGGTAACAGCATACATACGCCCCTGTGGCCCCTGATGAACTTGCTCCTCTCTCGAAGCATAGGCCTGATGTACTGATTGAGCCGAAGTGGCTCCCTGGTTAGCTCATCAGGTCTATGTAGAATGAGCCTGATGGTGGCTCTGTGTCTGCCTCGACCCTGCTGCGCCAGATGCGCCTCCCAACTATCGGCAAGTTCTCTTCATATGCCCCGGTTGACTACATTGATAACAATTAAACCCTTGACCTTTATTTCGAGACTGAGATTGACTTTGAGATCGGTTAGGTAGTGACGGTGGTAACATCAACTGCCCTCCTCCCTTCTGTGGGCATTCATAGGATTTGTGACCCGGTTGGCCACACTTGAAACAAGAGATGCCACTTTGTGTACTCTTTCCCGAGCTTGAATTAGGGAAAGGAAAAGTAGATCTAGACTGCTGTGGTTAGGACTGGGATGAGAAGTTACCCCTGCTTCTCTTATTCTGCCTATAGTCCCCCTATGGTTTTTGCCCCCTAGACCTTGAACCCCACTGTCTCTCCTCCTCAGCCTGTATTGTAGTCTCAACATGTGCCACCGCCTCCACAAGATGGTTATAGTTCCGGATCATATTTCCAGCAATTTTGTACAAAATTTTGGTTCTTAACTTTTTCTCAAACTCGAGACAACGGCACTCTTCCGTTGCCACTAACTCCAGTGCAAACCGGGACAAACTAGAAAAAGCCGCCTCAAACTCGACTAGGGACATGAAATTTTGTTTGAGGTCCAGAAACTCTTGCCTCAATCTCTCCCTAGCAGTAGGAGGTAAGTATTTATCTTGGAAAGCAATCACAAAAGCTTCCCATGTCGGCTCCACTGAACCCTTGGCGTACTTCCACCATTGACCCGCATCTCCTTTAAGATAATAACTCGCTAGAGTCACCCTTAGTTCACTATCTTCAATGTGAAGCATTTCAAATGTCTTCACAGTTTGTTCTAGCTACTCATCAGCTTTCTTGGGCTCATGGCCACCAAGGAACTCATTCAGTTTGGCCCGCAAAAACTCCCAAGTAAGGAAACTTGCAGCGTTCTCTCGGACTTGGTTCTCAGCCCTCAACAAATTCATAGCCCCTGCTATCTCTCGAGCTAGGGTCCCTATTGTGATGTGACCCACTGGTTCAGCCACATTAGCTTGGCCTGTCCCTTCCTCTTGTACCGGAACTCCATGAATCAGTACCTCATGTACACCCTGACGAGGTCTACCACGTCTCTCGTCTCTACCACCCCGAGTTTAACCTCTTCCTGACATCCTATAAAGGACAAAAGAAATAATTTAGCACACTAACTCATATGTGCCCGCAATTTACCTCACACGTTCGACCTTAACAAGTCTATATATATCTCTATCATATAAACAAGTTAACTTCACTCCACATAAGCACTTAGTCATGTAAACACATACGGATTATTCTTTCATGATGAAATTCGTCCCACAAAAAATCAAGAATTCTTAAAAGAACGAGTATTGATCAAGTACCCTTCTAAGAAGACCTCAAGGAATTTAACAGGCGTAAACAACATCCCAAAAGTCCAATCCCATACCCATATAGCGACATAAGCATGTTATCACATAGTCATAAAATGCATAACATCTTCCTATCATGCAACCTATCATGCAGCATGAACCCCATGTGGTAAAACAACCACTTCCCACGGGCTCCAAGTATTTGAACCCGATAGCTCTGATACCAAGTTGTAACACCCCAAATTTCTAGCCCCCCAAATGATAATACAACAATCATGGCTCTTTCAAAGAAAACCGAATATAAATCTCTAAACTTACATTACATGAAACAATAGTTCTTCATGCAACAGTACATCAATCCAACAATAAGTAAATAAACAAATAGATACCCCAAAGGGTTTACAAATTTCCAAGGTTTAAGCCCGGTTACACAAAACGGTTATTCAAACCCACACAAATACAGCCCTTGGCTTACAAAATAGAGTCACGCAAAATCAGAGCATTGTACTCCCAACACACATACTTTCACGCCCCTAGTTGGGTGGAATCACCACATCTTTTCCTACACAAAAATCCCGTAGGGTGAGCATAAAGCCTAGTAGAAAATTCTTAACAATGTATATACATTTTATACAAGTCTTAAGAGATGAAATGCACATACCATGCTATGCTCGACCCCCGACCTGCCCAGTCGAAGTGGCAAAACGTGAAAGAAGGGTTGAAACTGGGATCACTACAGGCTATTACACATCACAATATTGATTTCGTACGCAGCAAGCATGGTGAAGAGGTAATCTCTCCAACTGGGTGCGAAATTGCACTAAAGTATTAAAGAAATTAGTATTCAAGAAGAAATTCAAATAGAACAACAATAAAGATGCAAAAATTTATATAGTGAAGATTCGTTAAAATTTTGGCATAATGATAAAAGTATAGCTAAAATAGACTTAATCGATTCTAATAAAATAATTAGAGTAACAAATGGTATATACTTATAATGATATAGAGGAATTTAGAAAAGAAATAGAAGATCTCAAACGAAAAGGATTAATTAGAGATAGTAAAAGTCCACATAGTAGTCCAACATTTATGGTCATAAATCATGTTGAGATTAAAAGAGGAAAGGAGAGAATGGTAATAAATTACAAAAAATTAAACGAAAATACTAAAAGAAATGGTTGTTTTATTCCAAATAAGCAAGTCCTTTTTAACAGAATACAGGGTGCCTCCTGGTTCTCCAAAATGGACTGCAAAAGTGGATACTGGGAAATAAAAATGGAAAAAGACAAAATTCCACTAACAGGCTTAGTGCACCACAAGGACATTATGAATGGCTTGTAATGCCATTCAGGTTAAAAAAATGCACCTCAAATATTTCAAAGAACGGATAACATCTTTAAAGAATTGAATAATATTTGTCTTGTATATATAGATGATATTTTAATTTTTTCCAGACCATAGAACAACATAGAATAGATGTTAAAATAATAACAGAAAAATGTGACAAACATGGAATAGTATTAGGTAAAAAGAAATGCGTGTATGCACAAAATGAAATAAAATTTTTAGGACTTCAAATCAAAAGAGGAACAATAGAAATGCAAAGTCATGTTCTCAAGAAAATTAATAAATTTCTTGATAAAATCACAGAAAGAAAACAATTAGAAAGATTTTTAGGATACTTAACATATGCCTCAGATTTTATAAGAATCTTAGCTAGAATAAGAAAACCTTTATAAAGAAACTAAAAAAGGATGAGAGTTAGACTTGGAACTCAGCCGACTCCACTTTAGTAAAATTCTTAAAAGAAAAATGTAAAGATTTACCTACCCTAACTCTTCCTAATGAAAATGATGAGCTAGTACTAGAAACTGATGCAAGTAACAATCACTGGAGCGCAGTTTTAAAAATAAAAGAAAATAATCAATTATGTAGATATTGTAGTGGAAGTTTCAATCAAGCTGAATGTAATTATTCCACCATGGAAAGAGAATTATTAGCCGTAGTAAAAGGAATATAAATTTTTTAAATATTTTTGGCACCAAAACAGTTTTTAATAAGAACTGATTGCAAAGGCCTACTGAGTTACATAAATAAGAATTTATCTAACATACAGGAGCAAGGGAGGCTTTTACGATGACAACTCTGGTTAAAACAATTTACTTTTGACATAGAACATGTTAATGATAATAAAAATAGTTTAGCAGATACTCCAACTCGAGAACTTGGAGATGGCATCCACAAGACTTACACCACTAGAGAAGGAAACACTCTTGGCAAAAACTGAAGAAGTGCTGGACTTGGTGACACAAGACAGTGCTGAAGTTATCAGAAAAATACAGGTTGTAGAAAAGAGTCGTTCTGTGAACGAGCTTATTAGAACAACGCATTTGGTAGAAAAAACCTTTTTAAGATTAGAAGTATTATATTCTATTCTGCAACTCCCTGATGACATCCAAGATAAAATAAAAAGATATACGTTTATTAAGTTATTTCTGAAATGGTATAAAGAATGTGTCACCTATTTGGGAATTTAGTGGTGCTACTTCAACAGACGAACCGCCTTGTACAGTTATAAAATGTTAAAAGTTTCATTCGATCCAGATAAGGTCATCAGCCCAAAAGATCTTGTGGTTCAAATGTGGAAATTGGGAATAATCAATACATTCGACGTTCCACCTCACCCATAGAGTACTATGTTCACTCAGCTCACCAAATTCCAATAATTCACGTTCAATAATTTATAAAGTCTTTGAAGAATATCCAAGCATGGCACCCATCACATTTACAACTGCCCAAACAAAGGTAAAGGATGAACGTCTAAATATAGCTCATTATCTGATAAAAGTCAAAGACAAGAAAGACGTAATCCCCTACAAATGTGATTGGTTCAAAGATTGGGACAAACCTTTTATATTAGATCTAACAGAAGCAAGAGCGAGAGGATTTTTCCTAATATCTCACGAAACTACAGAATTAATAAGGGTTGGATTCAAATTAGTTCATTATGGAAGAACTACGTTTGCAATAACACCATCCTTGGCAGAAAAATTAATTGTTCCAAGACTACCTTATGAATCAATATATGATTATTTGGAACAGGTAGAATCAGGGACATATTTATCTGAAAAAGGATATAAAATTTTAGAAAAATATTTGATGGAACAAGATCTGGAAGGATAAGATAAGATGTTTGAAGAATATGATGAGAACTATGATCTAGTAATATTATGGGTGATGAAGGGGTGTGGAATCTAGACAATGCAATGGATTGACAAAACCATGGGCTGTTTGGAAAAACCATGGGCTAAAAACTACACTTCCATGTGACCACCCCACCAGATGTCTCTTGTTCATAAATAAATCATCATATAGCCATGCCACCTACTTGTTTGTCTTCTAGTAACAATAAAAGATAAAATATAAAATATTGTATGAGCTGGTTGAAATCCAAACTTTGAGGTCCACAAGGTGCCTATATAAAGGCCTTAGGGGAGAGAAAAAGGAGACAGATGATTGAGAGTATACTTGAAACTAAGAAAGAAGTATGGTTTTCAGGCCTTCTTAGAGCAAACAATACTCTAGCAATCCAATAGTCTACAGACACCCCTTTTCTTGTAAATCTTTGTTCAATAAATAAAAAAGTCTTTCATTTCTAGTGTGTTACTACTATATGTCGAGTTATTGATCTTAGGTCTCTTGCATAACCAAAGAAGCAATTTTTGAAGTTACAGTCTGAGGTAGGAAATGAAACAAATCTGTGCTGAGCCTGATCTAAGAAAGGAAAGGTTGAGGTTAGCCACCATTGTAAACTGGAAGCTTGCTAATGCCAGAGCCCTACGCCAATTACGTTTAGGTAACGGTCAAAATCTTCAGATACTGTTCTTATTTTGGAAGCATAGTGGGCCTAAAATCAAAACATCTAAGTTTTTTTTTCCTTTCTATGAGCTTTTATCACCATTTCTATATCCAAGACTTGTTGCTAGACCGTAATCAAGTACTAATATTAATCGTAAACTACCACCAACGTTGTGAATTTTTACAAAATCTACTAAATACTGGTGTTGCTAAAGATATATAATTTACTAGAAAATGAATTGATAAAATATCTCAAGAAATTGCATATTATCAAGAACAACTAGGTTTAGTACTCTGACAAGAAAAAAATTTCCTTCTTTTTCCACATCATCGCCACATCATCAAGCCACATCACTTGAGCCAAATTTGAGCCACAAAAATTTGAGCTACCAAGCAAATCTCCTTTTGAAAATATAAGAGCACATGCAAACTCCCAAATTAACCTCAGTAAAACTGTCTAAATTAGACCATATTCATATTAATAGATACGACTTTGGTAGTGATTGGTTTCTCCCTAGGAAGCATAGATACGGATACGAGATACAGATACGACACAATACGGATACGGTGATACGACAAAACTTAAACAAATAGGATACCGGTACGGCTAGGATACGTTTGTGAAAAATATATTTTTTAAAATTATTAAAAGTGAGTTACACATAGGGTAAACTACCAATAGGTCCTAATAGTTAGATTTAATTCCCATCAAGTCCTATTGAAAATAAGTCTTGGTAAAATTATCACTAAAAATAATTTTTTTGTGACAATTTTTTACATATGTCGTTAAAAATTGACAATTTAGTAACTTTTTTTGTCATGATTTTTATAAATTGTCGCTAAAACTTACAATTAGTGATGTTTTTTAAAAAATAAATTTTTTCCATAGGACCTATTAAATAATAAGTCCACTTATTAGAACCTACATGTAAGTACCCCTTACACATAAGATAAAGAACGTTGAGAAACCACAATGTAATTTTATTATGCAAAATACTAACCTTTAAGAATTTTGTATTAATTTCAACTAATAGCTTGTTTACTTTTTAAATTTTTAATAGGTCTTACAAATATTTCATTTCAATATCAAGTTTAATATATTTATATTACAATAATAGAACAATTCACAACTTGTCCTTATGCTTTTTCCTTTGACACTAGTGAAAAATATTAAATTAAAGTTTACCTGCTTATTTATTTATTAATATTTAATTTTACCATTGTTATATTCTCTTGTTAATTCTTACTTTCTATATAGTTATAGGGGACATGCATGAAATAATTAGGATACATCAATTTGATAAATTCTATTATTTAACTCACTATGCTCTTCTTATCGAAGAACTTAACAAAGTATTAGAAAAATATTCTTATATTTATACTTGCAATTATATTATATTATGTTATTATGCAAGAAATGTTACAATTATAATTTCATAAAACAAGTAAACATGACTGGAAGTATTCGATACTTCAAAATTAAGTATATGATACTCCAAAATTAATGAAAAAATAATTAAGAAGTATCTGATACTTTTTAATAAGTATCCGATATGTATCCGTGAGTATCCAAGGAGTATCGGTATCCGATACGGATACGTCAACCTATTTGAAGTATCCGTGCTTCATAGGTTTCTAGGGATGAAGTGGAATGGAATAATTATTTCTTTAAAATATTTATTTCATGTTTGATTGAGAGTAAACATTGCAAACAAATATTAAAATAAATAAATAAATAAACATGCAAATGGAATCATCATTCACCATGGTAAAGATCATTCCATAGAGTTTTAGGAATAACCATTCCATTCAATTCTATCTCATTCCAGGAACCAAATATAGCATTAGTTCCCTTGAGATTCCAGATCAGAGTAAACCATCAGATTGGTAATGGAATCAACCTAATTGAAGGAGCAAGGATCCTCTAGAGTAATTTTTTCCTAAAGTTTCCTAGAGTGCTACATTGTGTGGTTGAAATTTACTGGCAAGTCACATCAATTTTTCTGATGTGACTTGCCAGTTAATCTCAACCACACAATGTAGCACTCTAGGAAACTTTAGAGAAATTTCACTTTAGAGGATCCTTGGTGTAATTTTGAAGCCTTCTTGAACATACCACCAAACTAAACTACATAAACTAATAAAGAAGATAAAAAAATAAGCAATTGAGAAAAGAAATCTCAAAACTATTTCACAAGACTAAAAATTGAATCTTTGACATGCATTTGATCGATGATCATCATTTCACTCATGATATTCATATTCAAGCCCAGATTGGTTTTGGGTTTCTCTGCAATAATTTTGTTGAAATGAAATCCCAAGCAGAACATAAAACATAATCAAAAATAAAATAAAATAAGATACAATCGTAATAGAAATTATTCAAGAATTGTAATGTTTAGAGAAAATTGAGAAACTTGAATCAGAAAGAGTAAGAACAGGTTGTGTGAGATTAGGGGAAAAAAAAAACCCACAAAAAACCTGATATATGATGATTATTATGATGGTGTGAGATGGAATTACCTCAGGGGCAAAGATCAGACCAAGAAGCCTCGTAAAAACTAGGATTCGATCAGAACAAGAAAGGGATGAGGAGGACAGGATTTGAAATCTGTTGGAACCCAAATTCACTAATCCAAATGCGGCCTTGAGTGCCCAAGAAGAGAATGGAATGGAATGGACAACGAACTAGGGGTGAGCATGGTCCGAATTGGACCGGATTGAGGTAAAATCAAGACCAATCCGTTATCTGCGGTTCTTAAAAAATTGGAACCAATCCAATCCGCTTAAATCATGGAACCAATCTGAACCAATCTATTTAAACACGGATTGGATCGGTTTAGGACCACGGATTCACATAATTAAATAACAAAAAAATATATATAACACTTTAATTTCATAAAAACATAAATATAGTGCTATATTAACTCCACAATAGCAACATGTTTTTCATAATAGCGGCATACTGTTCTAGAATTTAAACAACCTTAAGAAAACTAGTTTCACCATAAGTATTTAGACCATTACAAATTAAAACTAAAAACTAACAAATAAAAGTAATAAAAGAAGATATAATACGGGTTTAGGTTTGAGTTTAGGTTTTATATAGAATAAAAGAAGATATTATGGGAGAGGATGTATAATAAAAATATAGAGTATTTGTATACGGTTCGGATCGGTTCCAATCCGGAACCGTGGGGTTCAATCCGGAACCAATCTGTGGACTACGGGTTTTTAATTCTTCAATCCGGAACCGAACCACGGATTCAAAAAATCAATCTAAACCTATCGGATTGGACTGGACTGGATCGGATTATGGATTTCACGGATTCCTTGCTCAGCCCTACAACGAATGGGGTCCAGATCGGCAGCTTTTGGAACCGTTTCAAAAAAGAACAAACTCATGTATTTTGGGAAAACCGCTCAGCCTGGCGATTCAACCGGTAAACCAAAAGAACCGGTGTCGGTATAAAATTTTCCAAATTAGGGCAAAGTTTCAGTTTCACATTCCAGTGGCCTCTCTCTGTCTCTCTCTCAGTCCTGCGATTCAGCTCACTGTACTCACTCTCTTCCTCATATCCCCTCTAATCTTGTACTGTTTATTAATTTTTTTATTAATTTTAATCGATAGATTCAGATTTTAAAAATCCTTGTTTTTATGTCATTGAATTAGATATCTTTCCTTCAATTAGTAAATTAGTCATGCAATCAACCTCATTATGAATGTACACATATGATTACAAACAACAATGAGTTATCAAAGTAAGATCAACTCCATTGTCACATGGATTTGCCAAACTATTATTGGCTTGATACAGTACAAAAAGGCCACTTTTTTATTTTATTGTATTTTATTTTTTATTCCACTCAAAATGGTTCTCATGTTATTTTGGCACGCCTAATTCTATCAATTTTGCTACCGTTTGATCTATTTTTCAAAGGGAAACAAAAAAGAGCATATGGTGGTCATAATTGGTGTGGAAATCTTGTGCCTTTTGACAAATTTTGGCTGAAGATTTGGGACACCATTGGAAGGCATTTTTTATTATAACGAAGTGGCTTTGATTTAAGGATTTGGCAAACCATTAGAGTTACTCTAACCAAATAATCTCATTTGATAATATAGTCCAAGAGTGTTCTTGTCTTTTGGGTTTAGTGGCTGGTGTTCTAGGGATTTCTTTGTTTATGTTGTTGTGCTCTGTTTAAGGCCCGAAAACAGGGGACCAATTTTTTGTGCTGGTGCTATTTAAGTTTTTTTTTAAGTTTTTTTTTTTTGAGGGGATATATATCTATTCTATTATTAAAAGCCAACACTAATTTTGGTGTCATGAAGCCCAACTTTTGTCTCCAGAAGCTTTTGCCACCTGTAATTAGATAATAAAAATAAATAAATAAATACATCCACATCCTCCCCACCCCACCCCACCCCACCCCACCCACGTTCCCTCACATATCTCAACCAAACCAATTCTGAACTTCCACAAACACCTTTTTTTTTGTTACACGATCCACAAACACCTTTTCAAACACATATTCATCTTTAACATATTTAAGACTATTGTTTTTCACAAATAAAAAAAAAAAGAAGACAGGGCAAGACTATTGTTTCTCTTTGATGGTAAGTAATTTAAGAATCTTTAATTTTTATATTTTCATTGATTGAAATTTTTGTTTTTTCGTTTGCCATATATGTTTTGTTTATATATTTTGTAAATTGTTTAAGAATTTTAAATTTTTTATTTTCCAAATCAAATCAAAATCAATTCGATAGTTCGAATGGTTTCTGGTGTTGCGTGGTGGCGTGTGTGAGAGAGGGAGAGAGAGAGAGAGAGCGGGCGGGGAGGTTGCTGTACAACGAAGAATGGTTGTTGGATTGTTGTGTGTGCCGGTTTGATTTTCTAACAATATTTTTAGAATTTATTTTTTAAAAACTAATATAAAAAGACTATTTTAAAACTATTTTTGTTCTCTCAAGAATGATGGCAGAGAAAGTGTAAACAAGACTATTGTTTCTCTTTGATGGTAAATTATTTAAATATTTTCAATTTTAATATTTTTATTAATTTTATTTATTTATTTTCAGATATATTTTTTAAATTGTTTAAGAGTCTTGAATTTTTTATATTCTCAGTCATAGAAGTTTTTGTTCTATTTTGTTGATCATGTTGACTGAAAAAATAACAAATAAAACAAAATTAAAAAAACTGTAGACGTTATAATTTGAATTTTAAACTTATATTTTTATGAATTTTTTTTCATAGAAACCGCCATATAAAAATCTACATGTTTATTATGTGATTTTTTTTTTTTGAAAGTTTTATTGATGGAAACATGTAGACATTATGATGTGAAATTTTTCAATTTTTCTTTTTATTTATTTTTTGATGGATGAACCAATTCTCTCTCTTAAAGTCTTTATTTGTTATTTGGATTCTAGAGTTGTGTTTATATATCAATTGTGGTGAATTAATTCTTCATTTTTTTTTTCAGTTCTTTCTCTCAATTTTTTGGACTAAAACTTTTTCTTTCTCAATTTCTTTTTATTTTATTTATTGTATTTTTTATTATAAAATATCAATTGGGATGAATCAATTCTCCACTATTTTTTCCATTTCTTTCTCTCAATTTTTTTTTGACTGAATTTTTTTTCACTTTCTCAATTTCTTTTTAATTTATTATATTTTTTATTATGATATATCAATTTTGATTGACCAATTCTCCTTCTCTCAAACTCTTATTTGTGTTTGATATGTATTACTAGCTAAAATTTTTTCTCCAATTTTCTCTCAATAAGAAGTTATATTATAAGATAAGGAAATTTTAAAATATTTTAAAATTAACA
The DNA here is from genome assembly GCF_055761805.1 of Camellia sinensis. Taxonomy (NCBI): domain Eukaryota; kingdom Viridiplantae; phylum Streptophyta; class Magnoliopsida; order Ericales; family Theaceae; genus Camellia; species Camellia sinensis. The sequence goes on along the minus strand of NC_138969.1, from coordinate 4,972,069 downwards.
ACAGAAAACATATAGGATAGCTATAAGATTATGCACGAGTAACAAATAATTTTCAATTTATTTGTTATATCAGATAAGGTTCAATTTATTTGTTTATTTTTTATACTTATTGATTAACAAATTATTTGTAGATAATAAGAAGGTTTCAACAAATATTAAAATTGAAAAAATAATAATTTAAGATACCTTGAAAAATTATGTATGAGTATAGTTTTAAATTTGATTCAGCAAATAAAAAATAAATTTATAGATAACAAGGAGGACACCAAAAGTTATTAAAATTAAAATTTCAATTTATTTGTTATATCAGATAAGGTTCAATTTATTTGTTTATTTTTTATACTTATTGATTAACAAATTATTTGTAGATAATAAGAAGGTTTCAACAAATATTAAAATTGAAAAAATAATAATTTAAGATACCTTGAAAAATTATGTATGAGTATAGTTTTAAATTTGATTCAGCAAATAAAAAATAAATTTATAGATAACAAGGAGGACACCAAAAGTTATTAAAATTAAAAATAGATATTTATTTATTTTTTTTTTGTGATCTTTCTTTCCAGTTCTCTCTCAATTTCTTTTTATTTCTTTCATTTTTCTTTTTTCATGATATATAATAAAGTTATTAAAATTAAAAATAGATATTTAATTTTTTTCATGATGTTTCTCATAATTTTATGAATTCATAATGTGTGTGTATATATATATATATATATATTTGGTGGTGAAAATTAGGAAATATTGTATATTTTTAAAAGATTTGTGTATATTATATTGTTCATATTTTTGTTTGAAATATATACCAAGTAAATGTTATATTACACATAGTTAGAAATATTTTAGCTTGCATTACATTACACTTATAATTCATATGTATATTATTATTAAAAAATATAATAAAAGAATAATATAATTTTTTGCTGAATTTGCACATGCATTGCGTGTGCCTCAGCCGCTAGTATATATATATTGAATTTAATGATTATATTTTTATTTCTATATAATTTTCAATAGATGTAATTATGACGTTACAGTTCAATCCAATTATCCCAACGATTGAATTAGTGAATCGTGAATTGTAAAGTAATCAAAGTGAAGCTCAGCAGGTGTTAGTATGCATCAGCAGGTTGTGTCTGAGGATTCTAAAGAAGTTGAAATTTTTTATTCAGTCATGTTATTGTTGTTTGTTAAAATGCAAGAACCTTTGGCAAGGATGATAAGAGACTTTACGTTGGTGATTTCTTATATGGAGAGAGACAATGTTTGTGTGAGAGGCTAATTATTCAGATTCTATTTTGGAAAATGGAAAGCTTATGTGTTTGCCAAGAAAATGGAACAAATATTGTGTTCTAGAAGAAATAATGTTGGTTAGGAAGAGAGAATAACATAGTAAAACTTTAATTTTGGCAATATTTTTTTTTGATCAACAAAAACTTCATTGATGAAAAAGCCTTCCAAGAAGGAGAAAGTACATCAATAAAGGGACAAGAAAGGATAGGAGGGATGGGGATGGTGCACAGCACCACAAACAAAACTGTTGGTGAGGGACCAACACTGATACAAAACTGAAGAACAACTGAAGCACAGCTGAAGCCCAGATCAGATACATACAGCATACAGCAGATTCACACGGCATACAAACAGCCCAGATCAAATCTGAAGCAAAACTGAAGGCATACATCACTGATGGGCATACAACCAGATCAGATATAGTCATATACAAACAGCAGAGCATTCAGATTCCAACAGCAGAGCAAACAGAACTAGTGACTAAGACTAAACAGATACCAACAGACGCAGATAGAAGCACAGTTAACAGCAGGCTATAATCTGACTGAGGTTATGCACAATATCATGCCTGGAGTAAGAAATACCTGGAAGATTGGATTTGGCCCATAGGGCCACTCTCCACTTGACAGATTCACTCAGCTCCTTTAGGTTAGGCTGACCCCCATTGAAAATACAATTATTCCTTATCTTCCAAATATACCAGAACATAGCCATTGGTACTAAATTCCAAATGTTCATAATAATCTTTTTACCTTTAAACCCATCCACCAATGGAGCAAATCTACTACTATAGCAGGTAATACCCATTTCACATCCCACCAATTTAACAATTCAGTCCAAGACTCCCAACTGCCCCTGCACATCAGAAATATATGGTTCAAAGATTCAGGTTCAGCTTTGCAAAAGGGGCAAACATTACTTACACTGCTGCTAAGAACACCAATCCTTTGCAAAAAATCAGTGGTTTTAACTCGACCCTTCCCAATCAACCAGCCCAGAAATTGAACTTTGGGAGGGGCCACATTACCCCATAAAAGTGTAGGGATCATCAACTTCGGCCCATGATGAGCAACCAACCACTCTCTTACTGCAGCAACTGTGAACTTCCCAGAAGAAGACCTCAGCCACCTAAGAGAGTCTGAGATGGTTGGTCTCAGAGGTGGTACCTCAGCAAGCAAAGCATATAATCTAACAACCTCAACTTCTTCCCATGACCTTAGAGGCCTTCTGAAATTTAAATGCCAGCCCCCTACACCCTCCTTTCTCTGTACAACACATTCCAGGGAGACCTCCTTCTCAGTAGACAAACTGAACAGTCTCGGAAATTCATCTTTAAGCTTCATATTCCTCAACCATTTATCCAGCCAGAAGAACACTCGCTTACCATCACCCAAATTGATTTCTGCTTTTGAGAGGAAAAAATTAAGTAAATCTGGATGTATTTCTACCCCATATAGAATACCATTCCACACAGCAGACACCCGACCAGAAGGCTCCATCTTAGGTAGCCAACCCCCTCCAATGGCTCCATACCTACTATTAATCACCTTCTTCCATAATGCCTTATCCTCCTCCCCATATCTCCACCACCATTTCAATAGAAGACTGCAATTCATTTCTTTCAGATTCACAATGCCTAGACCTCCTTGCTGCTTGCTAGTTATAATCTCCTTCCACTTAACAAGATGTACTTTTGTTTTTTGTTCAGAGCTCCCCCACAGAAATGCTGCTTGCAACCTATCAATAGTTTTCGCCACACCTTCAGGTAGTTTAATTTTGGCAATATGAAAGCATAACTAAGGAGTATTAGGTCTGCAAACTAAAACTTCCATATTTTGCTTGTAGAAATGATGGGGGAGAGAAGATGACAAAGTTCTTCCAATTTTTCATTATCTTCTTCATTAAAACATGTCATGGAATCTGACATACTTTTTATATTTAACCAGATTTTGGAAAAGGGGAAAAAAAATAAAAACTTGAAAAAGGAAACATTGAACCCTAATATGATACTTTGATTTAACATTGCTTAATGTGGAAAAAAAGTCATAATTTTGGAAAACGAAAATTTGTATGAGACCATTGAGAAGCCTTTGTTAACAATATCCAGTTATAATTTTCTTTCTTTAAGACAACAGAGTTGCTTTAAACTTCACATCTGCATCCTGTAATTATTTTTTGGGTTCCCCCCCCCTATCTTGTAAATTATGAGTTGCTGCTGCTATGCAGTTTTGAGAAAAGAAGATGATGGAGAATGAGGCAAACCCTTGTAGAGGCAAGACAACTCGTTTTCCATGGAAACGTTTTTATCGGGCACAAGCTCACAGCAATCCACTAAGTGATTCCCACTTCCCTGTGCCTATCTCTCCTTGCCATGTTGACTATTCCCTTCATTTCCCTCAACTGTTTCCATCATCCGATCAATTTGACAATTCCAAGAAGATCCAATTTGCAGGTATCGGGTGTGGTTTTGGAGGACTCCTAATAAGTCTTTCAATCCTATTCCCCAACACCCTGATGATCGGGATGGAGCTGAGGGACAAAGTGACGGATTATGTCAAGGAACGGGTTTTAGCTTTGAGGGTAGCACATCCTGGTCAGTACCAGAATGTATCAGTGGTTAGAACTAATTCCATGAAATACATTCCGAATTACTTTGAGAAAGGACAGTTATCGAAGATGTTTTTCCTGTTTCCTGATCCTCACTTTAAAGAGAAGAATCATCGGCGTCGTGTGATAAACCCATACTTGCTAGATGAATATGCTTATGTTCTTGGAGTTGGCGGGATTATATATACGATTACGGATGTTGAAGAACTTGGGGAGTGGATGAAGGCCTGTTTGGAGGGCACCCTATGTTTGAAGCTCTTACAGATGAAGAACTTGAAGCTGATCCAGTTGTGAAGCTCTTTGAGTGGTGCCACTGAGGAAGGACAGAAGGTTGCTCGGAATGGGGGACAAACTTTCCAAGCAGTTTTTAGACGCATCGAGCTGTCTGTTTGATCTAAGTAGCGCCATACAAATAAAATAAAAACATACAGAATCTTCGTCTAGAATGATGTAGCAGCTTTAGGTCCTCTCATTTTAAAATCGAAAAAGCCCATCAGAATAGCTTCTATTTCTAAGAATGCCCTTGCCACATCATTTTTTAGATTAATTCTGTATAACAGTTTTGTTTGTAGATCATTTTCCCTTTGATTTTGATAGATAAAAGTTGGGAACTATTATGTACAATGCTCTTCAATTTTGACAGTTCAAGCCAATTTTGTAGCGTGGTATGGTCTACATCAATTTTCATGTCGATCATCTAGTCTCTTGAAACTTTAATTTGAGTAGCTTGTTTGGTTTAAGTTTTAAGAAAAACAGTTTTTAGAAAATTCTACTCTTTTTTTTTCGTATTTTAATGTTTTCAATGAATTTTTTTAATATTTTAAGTATTTTTTTAAAAAAAAATTTAGACACACCTAACATAATTACACTTAAAAAATATAATATTTGTAAAAAAAAAATCTTTAAAAAATACACTAAATACCCAAAAAAATATGAAAATTCAGTACATTTTCATATTTTTGTGTATTTATTAATTTTTTAAAATATTTTTTCACAAATATTTTACTATTTTAAATACATCTAAGTAAGGTGCATCTAAAAAATTTAAAAAAAAATTACTTAAAAATTAAAAAATATTCACTAAAAACAAAAAAAATACGAAAAACAAGAAAACTCAGGTTGCGTTTAGTAGAGTTTTGTAAATATGTTTTGAGAGTATGAGTTGTATTTTGAGTTTGTGAGTTGTGGAATTATGATTTGAGTGTAGAAAATTTGTTTGGTTATAGTTTTTGAATAGACTGTTGAATTGAGTTTTGAATTGTATGTGGAATTGAGTTTTGAAAGTTTGATGTGCCATGTGAAATAAGAAAATTTGTTTGGTGATGAGTTTTCAAAATAGTTTTCAAAACTTAATTCAACCTATAATTGATAATCAAACACACAACTCATAACTCGATATCCGTATTTTTGATCATCAGTCATAACCAAACTATTTTTAAAATACTCAAATAAAAAAATGATTTTTTTATTCAATTAAATGTTTTTAAGTAATTTTTTTGAATAATTTTTTTTTTCAAATAACTTCTATGTTAATTAGTTTTTATGTCAATTAATTTTTACGCCTGTATAAACATTAAAAATATTTTTAAATTATTTAGAAAATTAAAATATTAAAAATATTCCGAAAATCAAAATATTAAAAATATTCCGAAAATCAAAATATTTACAATTAAAATATCAAAATATTAAAATTAAAATATCAAAATATTTTTATGAAAATTAAAATGCTAAAAATATTCCTATAAAATATTTAAAATAAAAAGATAAAAAATATTTAATATAAAAATTAAGTTGTTTTTTAGTTTTGAAAAGAGTTTTGAGTTGTGTGTTTGGTTATGAGTTTTGAAAAGTAATGTTTATAATTTGAAATGAGTTTCGAGAAATAGGTGTAGAATTATGATTTGAAAACTGCAACCAAATACCACAATCAAATCAGTGGTAGAACTATGTTTTGAAATCTAAACCAAACAGAGCCTCAGTTTTCAGAAAACTGAAACTAAACACACTGATGCTATTTTTTATGCAACCTTTTTTTAAAATTTAAATTAACTTTTTGGTAAAGCAATCTTGATGTAGGACAAGATTTTAAATTTTTTTATATTTTTAGTTTTAATATTTTTGATATATTATTTCTTAATTTTATTATTTTGGAATTAGATTTTGACTAGGATTTTAAATAGTTTAGAATTTTAGTTTCCTATTTTCTTAGGTATCCTAATTTGTGTTGTTTTAAATTTCTTAGTTTATTTTAGAATTACATTTCCTACAAGTATTAGGTTTAGTTAATTATAAATAAACCTACAAGCATATGTAATGGAGGGTATTCAATCAATAATATTTTAAAGTTTTTTTGTTTTTTTTTCTCTTCTTTGTGGATTCAAGGTTCTATTTTTCTTATGAATTTAAGAGCCTCTTTCGCCTACTAGAACGATATTTAGTCCTTGTATATTCCGGGGGTTCAATAACATTCACATGCATTTTTGAATTGAATACATATTCATCTTCATAAATATATATTTGAAGTAGATGTGATTAGAGTAGAAGATATACATGTAATTTTTTCAATTTTCTTGTTATCAAAAAAATTAATTTTAAAAATTTTTAACAAATAATTCAAGGAAATGATGACTTTTAAAAGTAAACCTAAAAATATGAAAATCTGCTAGCCGTGACAAATAATACTTTAACAAAAAAATCTTCTTTTGATTTTTCATTCAAGTACTTGGTGAAAATGAAGATGAAGACTAACATAAACGCTTGAATAGATTTGCGAATTTAAAACCTGCACTTCAAATGAAGACGACTATTGCAAGTAGAGCAGTATTTCCAAAGAAAATTCTTCTTTTCATTTTCATTGATGGCATGATATTAAAAAGGAAAAAAAAATTATACATATATAATCTAACGTGAATTGACTTGCAAATTTGAAACATGCACCTCAAATGAAAATGACCATTTCAAGTGGAGCAGTACTTCTAAGGTAAATTCTTCTTTTCATTAATGGCATGATATTAAAAAAGGGAATATATATATATATATATATATATATATGTGGGAGCCGAATAATAGGGGACGCAGATAGACCAAGTACATATTTAGACAATTGGTATATATTATACTCGCCCCCGTCTCGTACGATTCTGGATGCCGAATATCTTAATCGGCCATAAAGTCAGTTGAGCGAGGGGCCGATTGAAAGTTGGAATACGACAAAAGGAGGGCCGAGTGAACAATCACACGACGGATTAATAGTGGGCCCTACCCTGAGGACCAGGAGTGTATGTAAATAGAACAACAACAACCAAAGAGAGATATGTGAGTACAAGTCTAACTTGAGTTATAAGCAATCAAGAGAGTATACACTAACTTATCCATCGGAGTGCTAATTCCGGTACCCCTGACCGGATGTTCATTCCTTTTCAGGTGACTTCTTGAGGATCACGAGTGACCCACAGGATCTAAAGAGTATTTCCGAACCACTTCTCCACAATTGGCGCCGTCTGTGGGAATACTCAACTACATCCATGGCGGGTGTAGCGGAAGATCCTCCGATAGTCGCTGACGAAACTACACCGAGAGATGACCTCACTCCAAGCAACATGTTGGGACCGGAGAATATTGCCGCAAGACGTGCCTTGAACTTCGACTCAGCTGCCCAGACCTCACCCTTGACTTTAGCACATGAGACAATGCAAGCGATCATAAAACAGGCAAAGCAAACGAACAGAGGTTGGAAAACATGATCGATGAGAATGAGCGCCTTCATCAGGATTTGGCCTTAGAAGTGGCAAAATCCTAACCAACAGCACGCCAAGGTCCGAGACGACCTCTGAGAAAGGATGGTTGACAACCTCGAGTTCGGAGACAAGATAATGACAGTGATTCTGACTCATTATCTCCAGAACCCAAAATGAAGGGACGAGTCGAAACCTCCAGTTCCTCCGAAGAGAGTCTACATGCGCAGAATAAGCGGAGACAAAATGGTTCAGACGAAGAGGACCCACATGATCCCTTTGTGCGACGGATCGCAAAGGCAGTACTACCCAAAAAAGTTCAAAGCTCCATCATTCACCCTGTACGATGGGAAATTGGACCCCACTGATTATATTCGCCATTATAAGCAAGCCATGACGTTGCATGCGGACGACGAGGCCCTCATGTGCCGAATATTTCCGAGCAGCTTGGGACCATTGGCCGTCAAATGGTATTATAAATTAGAACCGGCATCGATTAAGAGCATCCATCAACTCCAAAAATCCTTCAAGGCAAGGTTCATCACCAGTGAGGTCCAGCCGAAGCAGGCCGATTCTCTCTGGGCGATGCAAATCCAACCAGGGAAACCTTACGAGCGTATTCAGCACGCTATTGGGAATGTTTTAATCTCGTAGATGATGTTTGCAATGACTCTGTGGCCATCATCGCCTTTGAAATGGGGTTGCATCCTGATAGTGCCCTCCGTAGTTCCTTGACCATAAGGCCCCCTAAAACAGTCTAGTCGTTAATGAAGAAAGTCCAGGAATATTGCAAAGTGGAAGATAACAACCTGCGGGTCAAAGCCGGGCACAAGGCCAGCAAGACGACCCCATCTGAAATCGTCCAGCCGATAAATTTTGTACCGTCACGGAGTCATGAACCGCGAAATCGGGCTAAATGAGATAAGAGGCGAGATTCACGCCGATCAAATGACCAATGTTCCCACCGAGCTAACGAACAATTTCAAATGGATAGCAGGAGCACAAGGCATGCGAACAAAAAATATACAGAGTTGTCGGAGCCGATCAGCACGGTTATGACTAAAGTTCAACATCTGCCGTTGTCACGACCCAAACCAACCCCTAAGGGTTTAGCATCGTAACCGGCCAGTAATCCACGATTACCAAAGGCCTGTTTAACAGTAATAACAATAGTACAGAGTAAGGGACTGGCGGAAGCCAAACAATAAATAAAAGATGTCCAATGAGTTGAGAAAATCTGAATGGAAAAAGACTTTTATGGACAAAACCACACTCACAACCAGAAAACATATGCACATATTAGATACACATAACATCCAGGTTAGGGACCTAATCCCTTCACCATAACTGTGCAATCAAGTCTTATTCAGTCAGTACAAAACAGGGACAAAAGGGTGAATCTAAAGCACCCCAAAAATAGCCTTGGCTTGAGCGAACTCGAGACCTCGAAGTAAGGCACAATAATTGGTTTGACAAAACATGAGCTTAACTTGACGCTTCTAGCTTCGGTCCGGTGCTTGGCCACCTACATACATATATAAACAGTGAGCTAAAGCCCAGTGAATAACAACTGTGTAAAGGGGTTAAGAATGAATGTCCTTTCAGTGATTAAAACAGTCATTTGCATCAGTAGATCAGTTATCCAATCAGTGGCTCATATTACATGACATATCAGTCAATTGAAAATCATAGCAATCATATGTGGTACATCCAATAGCAAAACAGTACAGTAGGTCTTAATAGACCGAATAGTCAGTTGATGGCCATCAAACAGTATACAGTATTGGTTCTAAACATTGGAGCCAACAGAGATCTCTGTAATAGTAGCAGTAACAGTAACAGTACAGTAGCAGTAGCAGTAATAGTAACAATAAGTTGCTACAGATGCCACGAGTATAATTCATAAAATAGGACGAATATTCATTCAGTAAACAATGTCACTTCAGAAAGCAGTACAGTCAATTGCTTAGAAAATAATTATAATTGAACATATCTTTACAACATTGTTACTCACAGATTACTGGGCTATAGACAGGCTAATCAGCGTCCTCGGGTGCCAACCCTACACAGTTGCAGAACGAACACACACTAAGTTACACACTTGGGATTAATAACTTAGCCCCTTAACTTGACTTGGTGTGGTTCTATAACATTATCCTCATTAAGATGCCTTAAACATGGCCTAGGAATGCCTAAGATAGAATGATGATGCAAAAATGTGCTTTTAAACACTTTTCAAAATTTGCTGAAAACAGGGGCCTCGCTCGAGCGTGGCTTTCTCCGCTCAAGCAAGCTTTCTCCCAAGTGAAAAGGCAACGGAAGCCCTGGATCGTGTTGAAATTGACAGGAATCCAAACAGGTTCTTCATGGTCGGCGCCTCCCTGAATAAAGCCGACAAGCAGCAGCTAATCTCCTTCTTGCTCGACAACCTTGATGTATTTGCGTGGACACCATATGAGATGTCGGGTGTGGATCCATCTGTTTCTCAGCACCGTTTAAACGTTGACCCCAAATGCAAGCCGATTATTCAGAAAAGCCAGCGATTAGCCGCAGAACATACCGCTGCCGTCGTTGAAGAAGTTGACCGGTTGCTTGATGCCGGGGCAATCCGGGAAGTGACCTATCCTACATGGCTGTCGAATACGGTGGTTGTAAATAAGAAAAATGGGACTTGGCGTGTTTGTGTAGATTTCACGGACTTAAACAAAGCTTGTCCCAAGGACTATTTTCTTCTCTCCAGAATAGACCAACTTGTCGATGCCACGGCACATCATTAACGCATGAGCTTCCTGGATGCCTACAGAGGCTACCATCAAATTGCCATGCATCCAGAGGACCAAGATAAAATTACATTCCTCACCCCAAGAGGAACCTATTGCTATAAGGTTATGCCTTTTGGGCTGAAGAATGGGGGGGCAACCTACCAAAGACTAGTTACTGCTATGTTCAAAGAGCAACTCGCCACACTATGGAAGTGTACATCAATGATATGGTGGTCAAGTCCAAAGAAAAGAAAAATCATCTAGCCGATCTGGAAGAGACATTCGGCATTCTTCGTAAATACAAAATGAAGCTGAATGCTTCCAAGTGTGCCTTCGGCATCGGATTTGGTAAATTCCTTGGCTACATTGTTAACCACCGCGGCATCGAAGCCAACCCGAGGTAAATCACATAAATTCTATAACTCGGCTCTCCTCGGTCGACCAAAGAGGTTCAGAACCTGATGGGAATGGCCGCCGCACTCAATAGATTCATCAACCATTCCACAGATCGCTGCCGGCAATTTTTTCACACCCTTCGGCAAGGTAAAGCTTTTGAATAGACCCCCGACTGTCAAGCCGCTTTGGAAGGTTTGAAGACTTACCTCCGGTCAGTTCTACTCTTGACAACACCTTCAGCAAGTGATCCGCTCATTTTATATCTGGCAGTTTCCAACCGGGCCGTCAGCGTTGTACTGTTAAAAAAAGAACTTGGGGAGCAGCGGCCAGTTTATTATGTGAGCAAAGCAATGGTTGGCGCCGAAACACGCTACCTTCCGTTGGAAAAACTCGTCCTAGTCCTCGTCATGGCAGCAAGAAAACTGATGCATTATTTTTAGGGGCATACCATTGGGGTACTAACGGACTACCCCCTCCGGTTAGTACTCTGTAGTGCAAAAGCATCGGGGCGCATTTCAAAATGGGCTCTAGAACTCGGCCAATATGATATCTAGTTCTTACCCAGAACCTCAATCAAGGGGCAAGTGCTCGCCGATTTTGTTGCCGAATTCACCGAGTGTCTTGCCGACTTTAAGTCCGATCAAATTCAACCTAAACCGAACTAGAGGATATTCGTTGGGGACATTTGGCAATTTTACTGTGACGGGTCATCCAACCAACATGGCAGTGGGGCCGGCATTGTGATCATGGCTCCTAACGAGGCAATAATTGAGCAGGCAGTCAAACTCGGCTTTGAAGCATCGAACAATGAGGTCGAATATGAAGCACTGCTAATTGGCTTACAGAATGCACATCTCTTGGGCCCTCGGTGTCTGCTTATTTTTTACAACTCAAAGCTAGTCATCAATCAGTTAAACGTAAATACGCGGCCAAAAACGACCATATGGCAGCTTACATGAAAACGGCGAGTTCCTTGCTGGCAAAATTGGACCATCATAAATTGAACCAAATAACCCGAGATCAGAACACACATGCAAACATCCTAGTTTGCCTAGCCTCTGACATCAACTCAGAGATTAAACGGACAATTGAAGTAGGATTCATCCCTAAGCCAAGCATTGGCCCTTCGGAGTCGGCCTAGATCAATGTCATAGAATCAGGTCCGAGTTGGATGGGCCCTATCGGTTCATTCCTATCTTTCGAACAGCTCCCGACGGATAAGAAAGAAGCACACAAGCTGCGAAATAAAACCCTGCGATATTAGTTGGATCCACAAGGAAAGCTCTACAAAAAAATCCCTTTCTGGTCCGTACCTCGAATGCGTTCATCCGGATAAAGTCGAGGAACTCTTGACTGAAATACATGAAGGTAGTTGTGGTGCCCATTCTGGCGGACGCTCTTTGGCTCATCGAGCTGTGACACAAGGGTATTATTGGCCAACAATGAGAGCTGATCCCGAGTGTTATGTAAAGAAATGTGAACAGTGCCAGAAGTTCTCCCCTTTGACCCATTTCCCTGCTGAAGAGTTAAGCTCCATAACCAGTCCTTGGTCATTCGCCCAATGGGGACTTGACATCGTCGGACCATTACCTCGTGCCTCGGGCAATAAGTGATTTTTGATTATCGTGACAGATTACTTCACGAAATGGGTTGAAACGGAGGCACTAACGCACATTCGAGATACTGATGTGAAGCGTTTTGTATGGAGAAATATCATAACACAATTCGACATTCCAAGAGCACTTATTTCAGACAACGGCACCCAATTTGACTGTGGCGTCTACTGAGAATTGTGCCGTAAGTATGGTATGCGGCCCTATTTCTCCACCCCGGCTTATCCACAGAGCAATGGTCAAGCTGAAGCCTCCAACAAAGCTATTTTGGACGGCATCAACAACGGTTGGAGAAAGCTAAAGGAAAGTGTGTTGAAGAGCTCCCTAGTGTATTGTGGGCTCATCGCACTACACCAAGGTGATTAACTGGAGAAACGCCGTTCGCTCTGTGCTTTAGGACTCAGGCAATTATCCCCCTGGAGATCGGCCTACCCACTCTGAAAATGAAGGTTTTTGACTTAGGTCGTAACGACATGATGCTAGCTTTGGATCTAACTCTGATTGAAGAGCGGCGAGACCAAGCCCTCGCTTCTATAGCACGATATCAGCAGCAGCTCGCTAAATCATACAATCAACGTGTGCATCTGCGACGTTATATACCCAGAGAACTGGTCCTGAAGAAAGTTCTTCCCGCTACTATGAACCCCGCCGACGGAAAGCTAGGTCCCAACTAGGACGGCTCCTATCAGATTGTGTCAATCGCCGGCATAGGGGCCTATCGGCTCAAAGACATGTCTGGGAGGAGTCTGCCACTCCCTTGGAATTCCACGCATTTGCGTAAATTCTATCATTAACCCGACTTGTGGGGCATGATACTTGTTTTGAGTGTTCACCGTGTACAAATTTCATTTTTGCAATGCAAAGTCTCTTATTTCCTCACTGTGAAATTTAGTTCATCAAGATATAAGCCTCCGGATTCGGAGCCCCATTAGTGAATGACACTTTTGGGCCGAATAAGTCTTCGGATGCGGAGCGCCCTTCATGGATATCACGATTGGCCAAGATATAAGCCTCCAAATTCGGAGCCCCATCAATGAATGACACTTTTGGGCCGAATAAGTCTCCGGATTCGGAGCGCCTTCGTAGATATCACGATTGGCCAAGATATAAGCCTCCGGATTCGAAGCCCCATTGGTAAATGACACTTTTTGGGCTGAATAAATCTCCGGATTTGGAGCGCCCTTCGTGGATATCATGATTGGCCAAGATATAAGCCTTCGGATTCGGAGCCCCATCAGTAAATGACACTTTTGAGCCGAATAAGTCTCCGAATTCAAAGCGCCCTTCGTGAATATCACGATTGGCCAAGATATAAGCCTTCGGATTTGGAGCCCCATCAGTGAATGACACTTTTGGGCCGAATAAGTCTCCGGATTCGGAGCGCCTTCGTGGATATCACGATTGGCCAAGATATAAGCCTCCGGATTTGGAGCCCCATTGGTGAATGACACTTTTTGGGCCGAATAAGTCTCCGAATTTGGAGCGCCCTTCGTGGATATCACGATTGGCCAAGATATAAGCCCCCGGATTCGGAACCCCATCCGCGCAAGACACGCTTGGGCCAAATAAGTCTCCGGATTCGGAGCGCCCTTCGTGAGTATCACGATTGGCCAAAACAAGTCTCCGAATGAGCTACCGGATGCGGAGACCCTTCATAAAAGTCACGATTGACCGAGACAAGACGCCTCTGTCACGACCCAAACCCGCCCCCATAGGTTTAGCGTCGTAACCAGCCAGTAATCCTTGGATTACCAAAGGCCTCTTAACAGAATAACATATAAGTCAGGGGCTGCGGAAGCAAATAACAAATATACAACATCCATTGAGCTGTGCAGACTTATATGAGATGGAAAAATTTTAAAATTTTTATATGTATATCTACACATCATCCCTACGTCATCATATATACATATACACATCATCATATATAAACATATATATAAGCTAGACAAAAAGGGACCTAGCCCTATTTACAAAATAGACAAAGACTTGTCTAATTGAACAGGAAAACAAAACTTCAATTGATGCACTTAGCCATAACCACTAGACATGCCCGGAACCTCCACGGGAGGCACATAGGTTGGCTGACAAAAACAGATTCCAAGTAAACGCCTCTAAGCCTGGGCACACCCCTGATCACCTACATACATAATTAATACAGTGAGCTGGAGCCCAGTGAATAATAACAAAGTAAAGGGTTTAATGAATGTTGTCCATAACAGTTACAGAAAATAGAATTCAGTAGTTATCAGAAATGGATTCATAATCATGTTCAGAAATCATAGTTCATAACAGTTACAGATTCAGAATCATATTCATAATCAGAATTTGCTGTTAATCATAGCACTAGCAATAGCAGAAACAGTTGACCCATAAAGGGATGGCCATAAAGGCATACAGTTGACCCATAAAGGGACGGCCATAAAGGCATACAGTTGACTCACGTGCACGGAGATGGTACAGTTAGCTCATGAGATGTGTAGTTGGCCCATAAGTGGGACGTAACAGAACAAATAATGGATATCATTTGAAGCTAAGAATGCCACGAATACATTTCAGAAACATTGGACAACCATTCATTCATACAGAAAATAATATTTCAGGAACAGATCATCTTATATCATTCAGAAAATACTTATAATTGAACACAGCTTTACAAAGTTATTACTCACAGCTAGCAGCAGAAGCAGATCAGACAGATCAAGTAGACAATAGCGCGTGACCTACACAAACACATAGCATAGACACATGGAAGCACAATATTACTCCCTTGATCAAACTTGACTTTCTTGTTTTCTGCCTAAATAATTCGAAGGTCCACTACGCTTATTATTTCTTTAGTCAAATGAATCGGATTCTTATTTCATAAACTCCTTTTATTACTAAATCATTCTTTTCTGAATAAACTAATTCTCACTTGGCTTCTTAATCAAGTACTACTAAGTTAATGACTTATTCTTTTAATCAACTAATTAAGGTTGATTGTTAACTTATTAATCTTTATTGAGCCATAAATCATGTCTAGAATGCCTTGGAAAGAGATGAGAATAAAAATGTGAACTAAATGTAATTTTCCAAAATATGCTGAAAATAGGGTCTTCGCTCACTTGGTCGCTCGAGCGGACTGTAAAATTTGAAAAACTTCTGGGAGCTCGATTTTCACGCTCGAGTGAGACTTTCCTCGCTCGAGCGGACAGTGTGAATTCCTCAAAATTGTAATTGAAGTTCATATTTTATATTCAAAGCCTCAAAACTTGCATTTTTGGTACACAAATATGGAGAACCATTGTATAATTTAGTAAACACTTTCAATTAGAAACCATTTATTCAAAATCATGCTCCAATTGTCCAATATTAGTTTAACTCATTTTCTTTATATCAAACCCACTATTTTAAAATATGAATTAGACTTTCCAAACTCTTGAAATTACATTACATGCATGGATTAAAAATCTAATTATAAAATCAGAACTTTAGGATTAATTCCAAATTTCCATAAACTTGATTTTCTTAAAACATTTCCTATATCTCTTCAAAATATGAACTTGAATGGCTCAATTCCCTTAAAACTCATTTATCACAAGAAAATACTATAAAATCAAATCAAAAACAATTAATTTTCCAAATTAATTTCCGCAACTATGAGTCTACTTAATTTCTTACTTAAAACCTTATTTCTTACAAAATCCATGAGACTAATTTCATAACTTTCTTAATTCATGATGCATGTACAATTAGAATATCAAAATTGTAGAATTTGTTCATGCATGTAGGAACTAGACTCTAACTCATGTAAGATATTCAAAAGCAAATCCAAAATAATTAGCTTCCTTAATCATGAACATGCATGTAACTCATTTTATGTTTAAAACCTAATTTCAACCTAATTCCACGAATTTAATCTCAAATCTCAAGTATTATAGGATGATTCTACAAAATCAAGCCAAAGATAATTAATTTCTAAATTAATTTTCATAAACTTGATCTTAGCCCCAATTCATCATTTTCTTGTCAATTTCCTTCTAATCCCATAAAATTGATTTCTAACTCTTTTCTATTCTCCTCAAATTATTAAATTGAAATTATAAAACTCTTAAAAAGTATTTGCATGTGTGAAATTATAATCAAAATCAAACCATCTACATCAAAATCCCTTTAATTCAAAATTAAGCTCAAAATGTTCATGAATGTATAATTTACCAAAACTTGTTCTTCTTATACCCAAACATGAAATTAATTCTTCAAATCTCTTAAAATTCATTGATGCATGTAAAGATGAAGTCCAAATTCATGAGGAATAACACAAATTAAACCCACATGATAAATTTTCCAAATTAATTTCTTAGTTCTTGACTTAATTCTTTTCTTTTCATTATATGTAGATTTACATACAATTAAATTATATTTGATCTTGATTTGAGATGTAAGGAAGGATTTACTACAAGATTGGAGTTAGAAATCTTACCTAGAGTTATTGAATGATTGAAGCTCTTCACAAGTTCTTGAGTTTCCTTTCTTTTCTTTATTTCTCCTTTGCTTTCTTAGTTGTTCATCTTGCATTCACACTCTCTAGCAAACTCTTTTTAGTGTTTCTTTAATAAAAAAAAAGTTTTCCATATTTTTCGAAATATGAAAACAGAAAAATGAAAATGATACCAAACAGATTTAAAGTTTATTCCATAGAAAATGTACTAGTTGAATTGCAATATTTTCTCTCATGTATACAACAAATTTCCAAAGTACCACCAAGAATACATAAACTGGTACATCCCACTGATATTGCAAATGCACGAGTGTCTCTACTTGCAAAAAATAAATGAAAGGCAGCATGGAAAAATACCCAATGACGAACTTTATAATGAAGATGCTGAGAATACTAGTCAGGGTACTAACCGATCAATTTTCCAAACTCTTTTTCCGTCAATCATTTCAGGGGAATATCATATCCTGTCAAAGGAATGAAATTCTATATTACCAGTGGTATTCACCATCATGTACAGAAACAATAGTTACCTGAATCAAATAAAAAACTTACAAAGAAATGGTTGATTATGCAACATGTGCTTATATATTTTGTTTCTAACATCTTTCCAACACCAAACATCATTTGCAATTAACACGCATTAAAATATGATCTGAAAATGAATGGAAAGATAAACTTAAATAATGGGCAGAATAAGGAACTTTTCAAGCTAGATTCCAAAATGCTAAAATTCATCAAAAAGTGTGTGAAAATCAAATATGAAAAATGTAGATAGATCAGTCACAACTTAACAAAATGTAGGAAAATCTTGCTTACACAAAATTCAGATTTATATAACATCGAAACAATAAGATCTACCGCACAATACAATTTTCTTCGCTTTTTCCTTAAAGGTCATAGAATCCTCCAAATGTCCCATTTTATTTTTCTAATAATAATGATAAAGTGTCCCATATTGCTCTCCCTTTTGTCGCCCACACAAACTTCTAAAACTACTCATGAAACTATGGAAGAGAGTAGTTGAACAGAGATTAGGATATGCAGCAATAGTTTTAAATGAGTAATATGGCTTGATGCCGCAAAGATCCACTATGGAAGCTATTTTTCTACTTAATCGACTAATGAAAAAATATAGGGAAAAGAACAAATATTTCCATATAGTGTTTATTCACTTACGAAAAGCATATAGGGTTATTATGACGAAATCTGTTTTGAGTCTTTGAGATGGTATGGAAATGTGAAACATAAATAGTTAATGCATCTATAAGAAGGAGTGATTTAATCCACATTGATGTTGCTAAAAAAAATATATAGGCAGTGAGGTTATGAGATGAAGACATGATTAATCTAAACTTAACTGAGATGACTGACTTCAAACAGATGCAAGTTAATTAATTATATGTACCGTATCAAGCCATTTTTTAAACCATTCTATAGCTGAATTCTGAAGACGTTAGATGTTCAAATCCTGATCTTTAATTAATTTTTTTGCCCTTGTGTGGAACAAGAAAACTTCCCAAGCAAAACCATTTGAAGTTTAGAGTTGTCTTTTGTGTTAGGCAAGATTGATGTTAGTTTCTCTAGTGTTTTTTTTTTGAACTTCATTGGCATGGGCCATCATAACGACAGCAAATTCAGTGATCAAATCAGAGGCCCACACTAGGCTTAAGGTCAGTCCTAATTGAGAGCCATTGATTGGTAGATTACATGCTCATGCAGATAAACAGGGTAACATGCATTAAAATCATGTACTTACTAATACCCCGAGGAGCAAATATTTTAAATGACGCCTCAACTGCTTCTTTGCCATTGATTGGCAGATTACATGCTCATGCAGATTTTTAATGGGTTTTTTTTAATCAGAACTCCAAAGAAATAACTTACTTGGCAATATTTATGTGATCCATCTCTGTCAGCATAAAGATTTCCAGGATTGTTGCATATGGGACACCATTTTTGCAGTAAAAAAAAAGTATGCAGTCTCTTTATTGCTACAATTTGATTAGTCTCAAGATTAAGACCTTTTTGAACAATACCGTAGGCGCTGAGTCCAATAACCTTACCCAACTTATACTGCCAATTCAGCAGCTTTAGTTTATTGACAACACACAACATATATAAATTGATTAATGATGATTATGATATTGAACTACACAAGCACAACACATATCCTTAATAAATTCAATTATGCCAACCGGTAGAGATGTGTGATGTCGTACAAGTATAGCTAGAGAAAGAAGCAGCAGAGAAAAGGAAGACAATTTTAGATATGAATGTTCACAATATATTGGTTCACAATATATTGGTTTCACAATATTATAATATTATCATTTCAAAATTATAAAATTGTATCACATCATCTATTTGTATACTAATTAATTTTCCAAGTCTGTTTAAAGTGATGGTTATGTTTGATTGGTAAAAATAACATATGAGACTAAGAGTTATAAATCTCTCCCATGGTGCAATTAGCATTTCTGTAGGGTAGGATCGCTAACTCGAGTTCAACTTACATTAAATCGTTAAAAATTCGTTTAAGCTTATCATATAATTAAGTCAAATTTGAACATATTTTAAAACTCATGAATTTTTTAAGCTTAACTTTCACCATAAAACTGTATATATATTTAAAAAAATAAAAAATGAAAACCTATATATATTTTAAAAAATATAAATAAATAACCCAAATAACTCAAACTCAACTTCATTTAAACAACTCAAAACTCAACTCATTTACAACTGAGCCACATTAGACAAAACTTTTCGTGAAAACATGGCTTTACTCAATCCTAGGTGTAGATCCCCATATCCTTATGTACCAAGTAAATGGCTTCCACATTAGTCCAATTTTCTCTTTTTAGCACCTGGGACATTGCATAAACTAATGGCTAAAGCAACCTCTCTCTAATTTGTAAAACAAATTAAAAGCACTAATCAACAATGTCAAAAGGGAATGCTCACTGTGCACCGTCCTAAAAGCATATCTCTGCCAACATTTAGTGTTAATCTTATCCATTAACACTAACCCAAATAGTCAGTTACCAACAAATCACGTGTATCATTAAGTTCAAGCACAATACCAAGAGAGTCTAATCCAGGACATCCAAATTAATAGTCCTTCCAAAATTCCAGGCAGTTTAATTAATAATTATTGCCAATGACTCCATACAATAGAAACCAGCAAGCCCACCTAGATTTCAATTACATAATCATACATTTTATGTCAAAAAACCAAAATCAATGTATCCCAAACAAATATTCTTTCCAAAGGTTAGTTGAGGATATTTGGAACCCTAATGTCATTTTGCTTTGTAGATAGATTGCAAGTCACAGATTCCTCACATCTTTCACCACCTACTGATGTGATACCAAAATCGATCATGAATTTCCTTCACAAGTATGTTCAAATTTGAGTTTTAACAAACGAGTTACCTTAATGAATCATCCATAAAGTGCATCAATATGAATTTCCTTAACGAGTTACCTTAATGAGTTACCTTAACAAACGAATTTCCTTCACAAGTATTTTTCCCATCGACATCCCCATGGTGGAGTCTTCTCGTCAAAGCTCGTGATGTCATGAGTTAAGATTGTTATATAAGCCTGTTTAATTAATGAATCATCCATAAAGTGCATCAATATGAGGAGCCAACAACACTGTTAACTACACTAAAGAACAAGGTAAAAAAATTCATCTCTATGCACCTACACAACATATAAAAAGAAATCGCAGTTGGCTAATGACCGAATTGTGAGCACTAAGCACCTTCCCACTAATTCTACTTTCTAGATGTATAATCTGCCAAAGCTAGGCTCTATCATGAATTTGTCCATTAAATACAAAAACAACACTCTACCTGCTATTTCTAAACAATTTACCAAGTGAAAGAAGTTGTTCACCAGCAACAATAATAAAATAAAACAACATAAACAATTGATAAATCAAGAATTTCCCAAGAACCTTAAGACAATATAACCCTCTGTTTGATTGCTGAGGAAAAACAAAAAAACAAAATGAAAATTTGAGGAAAAACAAAACAAAATGAAAATAAGTCATGTCGTAACCTTAGCCTCGTACAGCAGCAATTGGGCGGTGGTCAGCCTCCCGGAACAGTCGCCGCCGCCGCTGATGAGGTTTTGGGTGTTTTGAAGAACAATAACCCCAAAAAGAGGGAGGAGATTGAGAAATTGTTGAACCCTATGTCGAATCATGATTTCGATCAGATGGTTTCCTTTGGGAACCTAATCACTGATTTCCAAGAAGAAGAAGACAATGTTATGATTGATGATAATGTGGGTTTTACTGTTGTGTTTGACGAGGAAGAAGAACAGGAGGAAGAGAATGGGTTTTACAGTTGTGTTTGACGAGGAAGAAGAACAGAATGGTTTTGATGATGATGATCTTAAAGTTGAGACCAAGCTTTTGGGTCATCTCCAATTCGATAATTTCAGCCTTGTTAAGTGTTTGTTGCAGAACCAATTGAAGATTGTGTGGTGTACTCGTCTAGCCAGGGCCGAGGATCAGGAGACGAGAGAGAAGATTGAGGAAGAAATGTTGGAATCTGGATTGGAATTGGCTGCAATTCTTGAGTAGTTGCAAGCCGATTGAGAGAGAGAACACAGTGAGAGGGAGAGTAGGAGACAGACGAGATCAGGGCCTTCTTTTATTTTTTTTTTCCAGGTACAAAACGACGTCGTTTTTACTTTGGCAACCAATTTTTTTTTGTCGCCAAAAAATTTCATTTCCCCCCTCCCTGTTTGAAATTTCCCTCCCAAACACTTTTGGCGACCAAAACACCATATTAGTCGCAAAAAAACTACCTTCGGCAACAAATTTTTTTAGTCGCTAAATCTCAATCAATTGCGACTAAAATATTAGTCGCTAAAAGTACAAATTTGGCGACTAAATTTTTTGGTCGCCAAAATGTAACCTTCCGCAACCAAATTTGAAGTTGGTCGCCAAAAGCATACCAATTTCTGCGACTAACTCATTTTTGGTCGCCAAAATGTGACCTTCTGCGACTAACTCATTTTGGTCGCCAAAAATATTGATCATTCGCGACTAATTAATATTTTGGTCGGCAAATGTCATTTTTTTGCGACCAAAAACTTTTTGGTCGGCAAAAGTGGTCGCCAAATGTGTAAATTCTTGTAGTGTCTCTCTCTCTCTCTCCCGGTTTTCTTTCTTTCTTTTTTTTTTTTTTTTCTTTTTTGTTTGACTTCTTGGACTTAATGGTGTACTCTACTCTTCAATTCATCACACACATATTATTCACATCTCCTATTTTTGACCTCATAACACGTGCACACATGCATTCTTGTAACACTTCCAGCACAACACATGCACACACCCACAGAAGTTTCTTTGCACACCCACACCCACACACATTCTTAATCCTAGATTCAATTTATGTTTAGGATTTATTTAATTAAGCAACACTTAATCTTAATAAATTTCAATTAGCACATCATTAAATTAATTATGACTAATCATAAATCCCACATAATTTAATCAGTCTAATTTGACTTCCATCAGGGCCCAATTAATTTCATTTAATTTATCATTCTGAATCAGATTTTTAATTAAACTCCCAAAAGGTTCCATATATTAAGTTAAACATATTTCAATTATCAATTTTGATTTCTCAAGCCATTTGGGCCTTCAATTTCTAATCAGGCTTCAAATTTCCGTCAATAAATTACATATCCAATTCGGACCTAATTAATCGGATCTCAATGTTACTAAACTGAATCGAATATTTAATTAAACTCCCAAATGGGTCCGTAGTTAAAATTAAATTGACTCAACTTCTTAATTTCACTTCCTTAAACCATTTGGACCCTTAATTTCTAATTCCAAAATAAATCTTTAATAGAATCATATACAAGTCAGATTCCATAATTCTCATAAATCTCAAATTAAATTATAATACTCGGCAATTAAATTTCAAATCTTCTTAATTAATTAAGTACTAATCATTATATGTGGTGGGGTCGTTACAGCCTCGGAACTCGGCATTTCTTTCATTTGTATTATGATTAACGAGCATAGACGCAATGGACGAAAAATGGTAAATAGCAGAAACAACATTCTAATAATTAAAATGATACGTTTTATAAAATTGATCGAGATTACATAATTTACATTCAACTTGCGTTAAAAACGCTACAATAGATTCATCTTTATTCGACGTCACCTTCGTCGTCGCTTTTTTCAACTTCGTAAGCCGCAAAAGGAAAATCGTTACACCGGTATAACGGCGACGCCGAGTCAACGCCTGTTGCCCGGAGAGCCTCCGCGGTACAGAGGGCCTTAACCCACCCGTGCTTGAACCCCTGATTCTCGCATTGGTAAACCTCCTCGGCAAGCTTTTCCTTCGTCTTGTCAATCCCAACTTTTCGGCCGTCGTGGAAGCCTCATTCATAGGCCGTGGCCTTCGCAGTCTCTATTGCAAACATACTTGCCGTATCTCGATCGGCAATCACAGGACTTATCAACTGTTGGGTCATCCTTTCCTCCACAATTGGGTTAGCTGGGCCGGCCGAATGTGTCTCGGCGATCTTGGCCTTCCTCAGTTTACGCTTAGCCTTCTCCGCGCGAGCTTCTAAGTTCCGAATGCTTTCATCCTTCTGCTCTATCTCCTGTCGTATGGCACGTAGACGCATGTCGACTTCATAGGTGGTATACCGCCCTTTCAATGCTCTATGGATGCCTTCCCAAAACACTTCGAAATCCCGTCGACTGACCATCGACTGCTGGACTTCTGGTGGGAAAATCTGTCGAGCGAACTCGACTGCCACATTTGGGTCGTTCACAATTGAATCCGCTTCCGTCATAGGTTTGTTCCCCACAAAAATCGTAAAACTCAACGGGCGAGGTGTAGCACCAGATTCTCCCCTTGAGCGCGGCTGAGGGGAGTTGCCCCATTGATGTTTTTCCCTTCTGGGTGACCTACTTCGACGACATGGGGACTAGCGTCTCTCCCGCTCCCTCGACATCCAATTGCCCGTGCGCATGGGCTCGTCACTTCGATTCATCTCTGCGTCCAGCTCATCCAATGTCCTTCCCTCTCCTCTGCTGTTGAAGAATAGTCTATTTGACATTCACAGTTATCTAACCTTCCTCAATAGACTGGGGTAAGTCGAGTTTGAACACACTAATGGGACCTACGTGCACCCAGCACTCACTACATTTATTCCCTACAAGTGCAGCACCTCCGAGGCGATCTCATTAATGCTAAAACTTCAATAGCCTGGCGCCGATTGAATCATGTGCCCCAACCATGAGCCACCGATATTCGACGCCCCAATTCATGCACCAAATAGGGCAAGGAAAGATTCATTAATCTAATCGGCCATAGGGCAAGCCCTCACGCCAATCGGGTTGAGTGCCCCATCCGCACCATGAGCTAATATCATTCGGCGCCCCAATTCATGCACCAGCTGGGACAGGGGAAAATTCATTAACCTAATCGGTCATAGGGCAAGCCCTTGGACCGAACAGGTTGAGTGCCCCAACTCCAAGGCCCTAGGCCGAACAGGTTGAGTGCCCCAACCGCTCCATGAGCTAATATCACTCGGCACTCCAGTTCATGCACTAGCTGGGGCAAGGGCAGATTCATTAATCTAATCGGCCATAGGACAAGCCCTTGGGCCGAACAGGTTGAGTGCCCCAGCCGCAAGCCCCTGGGCCAAATAGGTTGAGTGCCCCAGCCGCTCCATGAGCTAATGTCATTTGGTGCCCCAATTCATGCACCAGCTGGGGCAGGGGCAGATTCATTAACCCAATCGGCCATAGGGCAATCCCTTGGGCCAAACAGGTTGAGTGCCCCAGCCGCAAGCCCCTGGGCCGAACAGGTTGAGTGCCCTAGCCGCTCCATTAGCTAATATCATTCGGCGCTCCAGTTCATACACCAGCTGGGGCAAGGGCAGATTCATTAATCTAATCGGCCATAGGGCAAGCCCTTGGGCCAAACAGGTTGAGTGCCCCAGCCGCTCCATGAGCTAATATCATTCGGCGCCCCAATTCATGCACCAGCTAGGGCAAGGGCAGATTCATTAATCTAATCAGCTAGAATCGGCCAAATGCTGAAGACTTAAGCCGTTTTACTTGGTAGAACTTTCATACACATTTACAAATTGTTAACTACTGATTCTTTTAGTTATTCGGCTAAAGAGCAAAGAGGCAGAGGATGTTTAATTGATTCGGTTAACCTATCGGATATACTATTTACTCATTTAACAAATAGAAGAGCATAAGGAATTGTCATTAATGAATTAAAGACAAATAGTATATGTAGTAAACTCGAGAGCATAGAAAATTTTCATTAATATATTGAGCGCTAATAGCAGTCATTTTACACATGAAAATTAGCTTACATTCAAAGAAATGAAAATCTACTAACAAAAACCTACAAAAACTGTGCATCTAAGATGCCTACCAAAAACCAAAATATGCCTTAATCAATCTTCAGGGTCAGACGCCAGCGGCTCAACGTCCACCTGCTCGTATGGAATCGGCTGTGCCAATGTCACATTCGCAGCAGTGAGGGCTTTGACCCAGCCGTGTTTGAAGTCCCGATTCTCGAACTTCGGCACTTCTACCACGTAGCTTTCCACGGCGGCATCCTTCCCAGCTTAGAACATTTTGGAAACCTCGAAGTCGGCTTTTTCCTTTGCCTTCTTCGATTCTTCCAAGTCGGCTTCTAGCTTGGCGATTGCCTCCTGGGCTACCTTGAGTGCATCCTCGCTTGCCTTTACCCTCTCCTTGGCGGCCAGCCTTAATTGGTCAGAATTCCTCGCTCGCTCGGCCTCAAAGTCGGCTCTCGCTCATTCCTCCGCTGCTTGCGCTGCCTCATAATCGGCTCTTTGAGAGGCTACCACAACCTTGTTCTTTTCATTGTTAATTTCGGTTTTTAAGAGGCCGATCTGTTCTATGGCGTCATGTTGACGGCGGCTGATCTCGGCTATCCTGCCCACCGTCTATAGAACAAGGAAATAGAGTTACATCAAACAAATAATAAGAAAAATATTTATACATATATATGTATTTAGACGGAAGACTACAGATAAGGCAAGTAATGTACCAATAAGGCCGATTGAGCGGCCAAAGCAATTAGCATTAGAGGCAACTGGTAGGGATATTGAGGAGGCCATACACAAGGCCACAGCCGGGTCCTTCAAAGCTGACGAATCAGAGGCAATCGGCATATTCCTTATCCTTGGTTGAATCGTGAACGAAACAACTAAGTCTGATTCCTCAACGCATGGTCGTTTGTCGCTTTGGTCCTCATTGTGCACGGCTTCTTGCTTGGCGGGGCACTTTTCTCCCCTTTGCTTAACCTCATCCGCCCGTCTTACCTGCTCCATCTCGGCCGTTTCGATCTAAGTCGTTTCTTTCGCAATAACAGGAGGAGTAGACTTAGCGACCATGGCGGGTGGAGTTTCCGATCGAACGACCTCAGCTCTCCTCCTGGCGGCCATCATTTTGGCGTTTTTCTTCCGTGCAAGTTGCTACAGCGATTCCCCAGCCATATCCTCAGGATAAGTGCCGGGAAGGTCTCCTAAGCTCAAAAAAGTGTCTTCGAAAGAGACATCCCCTCGGCTTGATGTGGATGGAGGGTCGGACAAATTCAGTCTAGCTTCCTCAAACGCCGAGTTAAGAGCTTCATCTACCTTGGCTTCTAACTGGTTCGGGTCCTCGGTGACTGGATCGGCAGCTTGTTCTTCCACGTGTTCCGAATTAGAGGCTTCTAAACCAATCTCCTTTAGGCTTTTAAAGCTGGGGAAGATAAGGGCTGTAAGATGATCTTCGCCTCTTGGAATTGGAATGTGGTCTGTCACCGAAAACGTTGCGTAAGTCAGCGCGTATCGCAAGAGACTGTGGGCTGCCTTCCCTTGTTTCTGAAGGTTTGGACGGCCAGCGAACTGTAGAGCGATTTTAATTTCTGCAAGTATAGCGTCATTGGCTGAAACTAACACTTTTTTCAAATCGTTGCCTGCATAAACAAAACGGTAAGTACATGAAAGGAGAGCCGAATACATATATGGAAATAAAAGCAACTAGAGTGAGCTATACGACCACCTGGTTCACCTTTTCGCCTTGGCACTGGATCTAGGCAATCTTCAACCTCGCCGAATTTCTAGTTGCCTCGAACAACGACCATCACGTCGTCAACACGCTTGCCAGAACTGGCAAGCATAGTCACTAAATGATGATCGGTATCCTTGGCCCTGAGAAAATAGCGTCCCAGTCGGCCAGTGGACTTGGCTAAGGGATACAATACCGAATTGCAGGTATACCTAGGTTAATCCTAAGACAATGGTTCAACTCTATAATCCCCATTATGATACGGAAAAAGTTCACGTTAGGCTAGGAAGGAATTAGACCCCAGTGTCGAAGGACGGCCCTTAAAAATGGGTGAAGGGAAAACGGACTCCACCCTCAACAATCGATAGGAGAGGAAAGATGATTGTACTCTAATCGATCCTCTCCATATCAGTGGTGCTATCCGCCACAAGTGACAAATGGACGTCATCGGGGATGGAATAATGGCGTTGGAAGCCGGAAATTCGATCCGCAGAAAGGAGCTCTTTCAAATTTTTTTCCATCGTAGCCAGCCTAAGGATTATGCAAAACTAAAAGTAAACAAGGAAATGGTATTGGGAGTGAAGAAGAAGAAAACTTACAGGAAGCAGAAGGGATAATGAGAAACAGGAGAAAGTTGCAGAGGTCGCGAAGTGAAGGAGTTGTACTAGAAGGCGAGCCAGAAACTTTGAGCATTCAAAATATACATTCGAAGAGACAAAGTTTTAAATCACATTAAATGGAGGAAGCGTACGAAGAGGCGGGAACTTGTAATGATGACCAGAAAACGTGTGCGTTCTGACACACATTGGAATGAGGTTAACCGCCGAATTTTTGACTTTTCAAGTTCGAAACCAAACACGTCGACTAACTAGTGTTAGTGGGGTGTTTAGGGGGCAATTGTGGGAGCCGAATAATAGGGGACGCAGATAGGCCAAGTACATATTTAGACAATCGGTATATATTATACTCAGCCCCGTCTCGTACGATTCTGGATGCGGAATATCTTAATTGGCCACAAAGTCAGTTGAGCGAAGGGCCGATTGAAAGTTGGAATACAACAAAAGGAGGGCCGAGTGAACAATCACACGACGGATTAATAGTGGGCCCTACCCTGAGGACCAGGAGCATATATAAATAAAAGTACAGCAACCAAAGAGAGGTATGTGAGTACAAGTAAGTCTAACTTGAGTTATAAGCAATCAAGAGAGTATACACTAACTTATCCGTTGGAGTGCTAATTCTAGCCACCCCGACCAGAGTGTTCATTCCTTTTCAGGTGACTTCTTGAGGATCACGAGTGTCCCACAGGATCTAAAGAGTATTTCCGAACCACTTCTCCACAATATATATATATATATATATATATAATCTAACGTGAATAGACTGGGTTAGGGGACGCTACTGTGAGCTAATGCGGCACCGTTTTGCTTCGTTTTACTATTTTTTCTTCTTTTTTTTGGTCCCATAGAAAATAGTTTGAATAATGTTCCACTTATTTTTTTTTATCATGAAATATAATAACAATATATGAATAATGTGATCTATTAAATTATTTATGTGTAATTTAATAATCTTAATCCTATCGTGTTATAAAAGTGTAATTAAAATAAATATATAATAATTTTATATGATATTAAATTATAACATAGTAAAATCAACACTTAATTTGACATTAATAATAATAGTTAAATTGGGAAGAAAAATAGTAACATACAATTAGGGGTGTAAAAATGGACCGAGGCCCGTGGGCGGGCCGAAGCCCGCGGCGAGCCCTGCTCGTTTCGGCCCGGTTAAGCCCTGGCCCGATCCCAGCCTAGTACCTTGGGCCTGGGCCTGGGCCTTCCATTTTGGGGCCTGGCCAAGCAAATTTCAAAAAATAAAAATAAAAAACAACTTACAATAGTTAAATAATTAAAAATAAATAAATAAAAAGATTGATCTTAAAAAAATAAAATAATTGATCTTATAAAAATAAAAAAATAAAAAGATTGATCTTATAAAAATAAAATAATTAAATAAATAAAAAGATTGATCTTATAAAAATAAAATAATTGATCTTATAAAAATAAAAAAATAAAATAATTAAATAAATAAAAAGATTGATCTTATAAAAATAAAAAAAATAAAATAATTGATCTTATAAAAATAAAAAATAAAATAAATAAATAAATAAAAAGATTGATCTTATAAAAATAAAAACATAAAAAAATTAAATAAAAATTAATATAATTAAATAAATAACATTAATAATTTAAAAATAAAAAAAAATTAATAATAATTTATTAAATTAAAATCAAATTATGAATTATTTAATGGAAAATGATGATATGATGTATCACTGTGTGCACAGCAACACAGTCTATGTGTGTGGCTGGGAAAGTGGGAAAGTGCACCTAATAATATATATAGGAAAGTGCACCTAAGGTCCTAAGCTCACGTGAAAGAAAAAAAAATTATATATATATATATATATATACTAAGTTGGAAGGTAATACTGGGCTTGTAGGGGCTCACCACGAGTCCCATTTTGATAATCCGAACCGTTCAATGTGTAGAACTCTTCCATTACTATATGCTTGTAAAAAAATAACGTTAATCGAATATCGCTAACTACATGATCAAATCAATTTGGTATAAAAATGCATGGTGTTACAGTTAATGGTTTACAAAAAAAAACTAATTCGATCAGATAGTTATAGATATCCGATCAATGTGATTTTTTACAAACATATAATACTCGACGAGTTATACACATTGAACGGTTCCGATTAACAAAACGGGACCCGTGATGGCTCCCACTAGCCAAAGAGCACCGTCCAAATGGTTGCCCAAGAAGGAGGCAACCATTTCCTAGCGTAGCCTCAATTTTAAGCCGTTGCAAACTCAAACGGATATATATAAAACGGTCATAATAATTCAAACGGATATATAGATTTTAAACTAGTACAAATATATTTTAGTTTTCAAAATATATTTCACAACAAATCATTCTCTCTCTCTCTTCAACTCTCTCAATCTCTCTCGACTCTCAATTAATTTTGAAGCGCCATCCCTAAGTGGCTATTGCAATTGTGCAACAAGAAACTTTTAACAGAAAAAGAAAATTTCTATATCGCATTCGCCAGTCGGTAACATTAATTAGTTTAATTAAATTTATGTACATATATTAATTATTATTTTTTACTGATTGAATTTACACATTATTTAAATTAATTGTTAATTCTTATATATTGTTTTACTTACATTACTATGGATCCTAATATGCCTAATGTTTATGTCAATGTTGATACATATACTACACCACATGAATCAGTTGATTATCCTTCTAATATCCCTGTTCCAACAGTTGCATCATCATCTAGGAGCAGAAGTAGTAGTGTTTGGGAACATTTTGAAAAAATATCTATAAATAATCCTGATGGCACAATTACGTTTAAAGCAAAATGTAAATATTGTGCACGTTTACTTAGTGCTGCATCTGCAGGGGGTACTAGTCATTTAAAAAGGTATTCTGACAAACATTTACAAAGTAAACAACCTGATATTCGAAGTCAAATGCAATTAGGGGACTTCATCAACTGGTAATTTGTAAACATTTTCATATGATCCTACACGTGCACAAAATTCTGTAGTTGATTATATTATTAAAAAAAGAACAACCTTTTAGTACTAGTGAATGTCTTTATTTTACCGAAATGATTCACAAAAGTTTTGCACCGCAATATCAAAGTTTTTAAGAAATACTACTAGAAACAGGTTTTTAAAGAAATTTGAGGATATTAAAAGTTAATTATTTGATATCTTTAAGAATTTGAATGGAAGAGTTTGTTTAACATCTGATCTATGGTCAAATAATGGTTTTGAATATCAATGTATCACTGCACATTTTATTGATAATGATTGAAAATTAAATAAAAGAATTATTTCATTTAAATTAATTGAACTTCCATACACTAGTCATTCGCTTGGTATAAAAATAAGAAATGTATTATATGAGTGGGCTTTACAAAATAAAATATTTAAGATTAGTTTATATAATGCATCATATTATAATCAAACTGTAACTCATTTAAAATTAACTTTACAATTACTTGTTGATGGTGATTTATTTCATGTTCGTTGTTGTGCCCATATTTCAAATTTGATTGTTAAAGAAGCTATGCATGTATACGAAACTTCTGTACTTGTAATAAAAAATACAGTTGTTACTATTATGTCTTCTGGTAATCGAATTTCAGAATATAAAAAAATTTGTCAACAAGAAAATATGTCATTTAAAAAATTAATTTTAGATGTAGATAGTAGGTGGAATTTAACATAAAATATGTTAAAAATAGCTTGTAAACAAAGAAGAGCAATAGATTTATTTTTTGCAACAACATCAATAGGAGGAGTACTGACACCCACTAAACCTAACTGGCGCCAAGTAGCCTTGTATAAAGATTTTTTTTTAAAAGTTTTCGATACTTCAACAAAATTATTTTTATATATATATATTCCTACTTCACCATTTGTTTTACACATGCTAGCAGAAATAATTAAAGTTTTCATAAAATATATGGGTAATGAACTTTATGTAACCATTATTACTTCAATGAAAGAAAAATTTGATAAATATTTTCATCATTTGCCTCATCTATTAGGTTTAGCTATAATAATTAATCCTTTGAGTAAAGAAGTTGGTTTACAAGAATTTTTAGAGCGTATTTTTGATGATCAAATACAGTTTTCTCCTATTATGCAAACATACAACAGATTATTTCAAGAATACAGGGCAGCTGCAGCTACAGCTACATCTGCATTTATTAATACACCTACACACACTACACTAGCAGTCCAA
Source organism: Camellia sinensis (assembly GCF_055761805.1). Taxonomy (NCBI): domain Eukaryota; kingdom Viridiplantae; phylum Streptophyta; class Magnoliopsida; order Ericales; family Theaceae; genus Camellia; species Camellia sinensis. Next base: position 4,940,251 of record NC_138969.1, on the reverse strand, counting down.
CAATCTCGAGGCGGAAGATTAAGTATTTTCACAGCAATAAAAAGTAGAAGAATATCTCAACATACAAGTGTAAGTAGTTCTGAACTGCAACGTTATTTGGAAAGCCCGTCAGTGGATGATTTCGATAATTTTGACATTTTGGAATGGTGGAAACAAAATGAATCTATGTTGCCTATGCTTTCACAGATGGCCCGTGATATATTAACCGTTCATATTTCTACAGTTGCTTCAGAAACAGCTTTTAGTGCAGGTGGACGGGTGCTGAGTGACTATAGGAGCAGGCTTTCATCCGAAATGGTTGAGACATTGATGATATCCAAGGATCATATGTACTCGCTTACAAGAAGATAAAATTTTAGTGAAAATGAGCGAATTCGATATGATTTGGATGACATATCATCGAGCAACGCGACTGAAATGTCTGTCTCCTCCGATAATTAATCAACAATTTATTTTTTACTATTTCATTTCATTTCGTTTTTTTCTTAGTTTTTGTTTTTGTTTTGTTTTTATTTATTTTTTTTGTATTAGATTATTGAAGTGGAGTATAATGCAAATAATTGGTAGGCTAGTAGGTGCCAACCTTGTTGGGGTGTACTTGACCTATAGTGATGCAATTGCTATACAATCATCAGTAATCTACACCTAATTTATTCAATAATATCAATTTTTGTAATATTTTATTTCATTTTGAAATAAAAATTATTCATTCAATAAATGTTATATAAATAATTTAATATTGTAATATTGAAAGTTTCAATTTCATATATATAAAATTATTCATTTCAAAAGAAAAAAATTTACATAATTATATACTTTTTTAGTTATAAGTTCACAATTAAAAAAACATAAGTCATATATAATTAAATTTAAATATCACTATAAAACATTACATAACCAAACAAAATATCTCATTAATCGTAATTAAAATACTTTAGTATAATTTTTTTTTAATTTTTTATTTCTATTATTAAAAAAAAAAGCCCGACTAGGCCCGGCCTGCGGCCCTAGGCTCGAGCCCAGCCCTAGGCCCTATTTATGAGTGGGCTTGGGCTTGGGCTTGGGCCTGGGCCCCACATTTTAGCCCACGGGCCAGGCCGGGCCGCTAAAAAATCGCAAGCCCACAAAGCTCGAATGGGCCAGCCCGGGCCATTATTACACCCTTACATACGATTCAAAGTGATTCTAATTATTATTTTTTTTTATTCAGTTGGAAATCAAAAAAAAAAATTATAAAAAAATTTATTTTAAAAAATTAAATATAAGTATGCTATGGTTAGATTAACAAAAAAAAAAAAGATAAATTAATTATGTTGAGTATTAATTTTTCTTTAATACATATTTGAATATTGTTTACACATTTTATATATAATTATATATATGTATATAAATTTTAAATTAAATATAAATTTTTCATAATAAACAACTTCATGTTAAATAGGAAATTCAATATAAATTACTAATAAAATATAAATAACATAGAAAAAAAATATATAATTAATTTTAATATAAAAATTGAATACTTGAATAAAAGTGAAAAAAGTAGAAGAAAATTAATTCGTAAAGTATTTTGTAGTACATATAATTATTTTAAATTTTATTTATGGGTAATTTAGATTAAGTAAAAAATAAATAAATATTATATTTTAGAAATAATTAAATATAAGGTATGTTACGTGCCACTTTTTTTAAAAAAAATCAATAAGATAGGGAAAAAATAAAAAATATATAAAAAAATTAATTTAATCCATACAATACACATAATTAAGTACATTTTGTCTTATTTATTTGTATATCGAGATAATATTTTTCAAATATTATAATAATTAAATTATAATTATATATGTGAAAAATAAATATTTCGCAAATAGATTACATATAAAATTAGTTATTATAATTGAAATTGAGTTTGTGTAAAATTTTATATATAAATAAAAAAAGGCATGTTGATGTAGATTTTTTAAAATAAAGTAAACCTTTAGAATATGTCACCTAAGTAAAAAAAAAAAAACACTACTTCTACTTTACACATTAGCTAATTGTGTAAATTCGTAATAGAATCCTAACAAAAAAAGATTAACTATAATAAGATAATACTTTGAAATGATTAACCATTGAGTTTTAAAGTTGAAGGGAATAAAATGCAAATGAATTATAATTTAATTATTGAGTTTTAAAATTTAAGGGAATAAATTTATTGAACATATATACATTTTTCAAACAAATATAATGCATAAATGTGTGCTTATTATATTTAATTTATTGGGTAAATTATAAATAATAAATGCTACAAGATTTTTTTTTTAAATAAAAAAATCAAAAAATTTAGATTGGGAGATTGGAGCTCCCACAAGGCGTTGAGTTAAAAACCCCCTTTTGCTTAATATATAGTATAGACTAGCATATCACCCGTCCTATGCACGGGATTAAATTTAAATAAAAAAAAAACCATTCATAGTTATGTTAAACATATTTTAAAAAAAAGATTAAATAGTAAATAAAAAGATTAAATAACATTAAAAATTAGTTAATCACATTTTTTTTAACTATTAAACTAACTACAATCACAATAAAAAAAGAATCATTCAACTAATTACAATCACATTTTTATTTTTGTGAGAGTTTATATTTATCTAACTTTAATCATATTAAAAAATTAAAAATAAAATTAAAATAGTAAATAAAAAGATTAAATAACATTAAAAATTAGTTAATCACATTTTTTTAACTATTAAACTAACTACAATCACATTAAAAAAAAGAATCATTCAACTAATTATAATCACATTTTTCTTTTTGTGAGAGTTTATATTTATCCAACTTTAATCATATTAAAAAATTAAAAATAAAATTAAAATAGTAAATAAAAAGATTAAATAACATTAATATTAAACTAACTACAATCACATTAAAAAAAGAATCATTCAACTAATTACAATCACATTTTTATTTTTGTAAGAGTTTATATTTATCTAACTTTAATCGTATTAAAAAATTAAAAAATTAAAAATAAAATTAAAATAGTAAATAAAAAGATTAAATAACATTAAAAATTAGTTAATCACATTAAACTAACTGCAATCACATTAAAAAAAGAATCATTCAACTAATTACAATCACATTTTTATTTTTGTGAGAGTTTATATTTATCTAACTTTAATCATATTAAAAAATTAAAAATAAAATTAAAATAGTAAATAAAAAGATTAAATAACATTAAAAATTAGTCAATCACATTTTTTTAACTATTAAACTAACTACAATCACATTAAAAAAAGAATCATTCAACTAATTATAATCATATTCTTAAAATAAAATTAAAACAGTAAATAAAAAGATTAAATAACATTAAAAATTAGTTAATCACATTTTTTTTATATAACTTTAATCATATTAAAAAATTAAAAATAAAATTAAAATAGTAAATAAAAAGATTAAATAACATTAAAAATTAGTTAATCACGTTTTTTTAACTATTAAACTAACTACAATCACATTAAAAAAAAGAATCATTCAACTAATTATGATCACATTTTTCTTTTTGCGAGAGTTTATATTTATCCAACTTTAATCATATTAAAAAATTAAAAATAAAATTAAAATAGTAAATAAAAAGATTAAATAACATTAATATTAAACTAACTACAATCACATTAAAAAAAGAATTATTCAACTAATTACAATCACTTTTTTATTTTTGTAAGAGTTTATATTTATCTAACTTTAATCATATTAAAAAATTAAAAAATTAAAAATAAAATTAAAATAGTAAATAAAAAGATTAGATAACATTAAAAATTAGTTAATCACATTAAACTAACTACAATCACATTAAAAAAAGAATCATTCAACTAATTACAATCACATTTTTATTTTTGTGAGAGTTTATATTTATCTAACTTTAATCATATTAAAAAATTAAAAATAAAATTAAAATAGCGAATAAAAAGATTAAATAACATTAAAAATTAGTTAATCACATTTTTTTAACTATTAAACTAACTACAATCACATTAAAAAAAAGAATCATTCAACTAATTATAATCATATTCTTAAAATAAAATTAAAATAGTAAATAAAAAGATTAAATAACATTAAAAATTAGTTAATCACATTTTTTTTTATCTAACTTTAATCATATTAAAAAATTAAAAATAAAATTAAAACAGTAAATAAAAAGATTAAATAACATTAAAAATTAGTTAATCACATTTTTTAACTATTAAACTAACTACAATCACATTAAAAAAAAAGAATCATTCAACTAATTATAATCACATTTTTCTTTTTGTGAGAGTTTATATTTATCCAACTTTAATCATATTAAAAAATTAAAAATAAAATTAAAAAATTAAATAAAAAGATTAAATAACATTAATATTAAACTAACTACAATCACATTAAAAAAAGAATCATTCAACTAATTACAATCACATTTTTATTTTTGTAAGAGTTTATATTTATCTAACTTTAATCATGTCACGCCCTCAAAATAAACCCATAATAACCATAACATTAACATGCATTGATAAAAGAAAACGAATCATTTGAGTTATTCATCAGAGTATTCTTATTGAAAGACATTATATGTAACATCCTGCAACATCAAAATAAATGCCCTAAGGGCTTACATCTTTCCAAGCTAACACTTGGACACAAAAAGGATGAGTACTAACTCATTTACAAGTTAAGCCCTAGGCTTGAATGTTTACATGAAATCTCAAAAATAACAAAATAAAACTTATAACTAAAGACAAGTCTTCAAAATCCCAAACATCAAATCCTTCCAGGCTAAGTCCGTGGAGGTAGCTTATCACCTGAACCTGAAAATGATGTTCCCATAAAGGGTGAGCCACAGCCCAGTAGAAAAATACTAAACCAAATATAAGCATTGAATAAAGCTATAGCATTCAATAGATGGTTAACCAAGATAATCAATTTTATCATTAAACAGTCTCATGACACTAATGTCTAAGACACATTTCACTTTCCATTATTATCAACATGACTCAGAACCTGGCCAAACTTACAACAGTGAATTATATATCATATTCACATTACTTCCAATATCAACAAAACAAATGAGACTCATGCTCATATCAAAACACTTCATACTTCCCATTTGATACACATTTTAGTGCTGTATCAATAATCATGTAAAAACACTTCAATATAATAAGCACACATAAAAATGGTGCTAATGGAGTCCATCCCCTATCTCCTCCCAAACAAAAATCCGGTTTAGAGGTCCATCCCCTATCTTCCCCTAAACCGTGGAGTACATCCCCTATCTTCCCCTAAACCGTGGAGTACATCCCCTATCTCCTCCCAAACAATATGCATATGCAATGCTCATTCAATACATGTAATTTCTGTATTAATTCAATAGTCTAAATTTATGACTTAAACGAATTGATTAATTTCAATTTTCCCTAATCCGCATGCAATGTCTACAACAAGCACGACTATCCTCCACCGATAGCCCAAAACAGTTATTTCTAGACTCGAAAAATAAATATACCAACAATTCAATAGGCGAGTGATTTATATTATCCAACTACACCATTTAATCAATAAATTCCCCAATTTCATGGATTTAACCAAATTCCCCAATTTCCTTAAATTAATTACTCAAATCAATTTAGCAATTCAACTAGGGTTTTTTCCCAAAATTTTCAAAGTGTCCCCAACCTATCAAAATACCAAACTTAGAACAAAGCATATAAAATGGAGTAGGAAAATCCCTACCTCGAAGAAAATAACCCGTATGGAGAAGATGGAGATGAAGACCAAAGACCAACGTGCTCCAAATCCCAAGTTTCTCAGATTAAAACGAAGCCCTCAACTCACTCTAACTTTTTAATAAAGGATCTAAGGGAGAAACTCACTCTAAGTAGATCAATCGTAAGAGAGAAGGTGTGTAGAGGGAGAGAGAGAGATAAAAACACTCCAGGGGCGGTTTTTAAAAAGTTATGAAGGAAAAGTAGGTCAAAAAGTGATCCAAAAAGTGAAATCACAGACTGATATAATCGACTCTACGCTCGAGCGTAGAAAGCCCCGCTCGAGCGTAAGACACAGAATCATGCTCGAGCGTGAAGAAAGCCGCTCGAGCGTCGATTGCACCCTTCCAGAAGTTTTGCAGGCGCTGGCACCCGCTCGAGCGTCAAACTCCCCGCTCGAGCGGAGGAGCAAAAACAAGGGATCACGCTCGAGCGTAAAAACTACCGCTCGAGCGGAAGAACTGCAGAGCAAAATACTGGAAGATGGAAAATCACGCTCGAGCGTCAAAATTTCCGCTCGAGCGGAGAAGCAACAACGAAGGGACCGCTCGAGCGTTAAAACTTCCGCTCGAGCGTGAAGACCAAAATCTGGACATCACCTATCGGCATCTAAAATCAACCAACCTGTAACAGACCCGCCCAACACAACCTATACTTCAAATACAAAGAGATTAAAGGACAACAACAACCAATAAGTAATGACAGGATCCACGGAACCTAAGTCCGGATACAATAATTTAAAGAGAAAAGACCGGGGTCGCTATAACCTCCCCTCCTTAAAAGAATTTCGTCCCCGAAATTAAGCACAAGGTTTCGAAAACAAGTTTTTCTCAAATTCCAACAATATGATAACTCACTAATAAACAACTTGACCCAACACCGGCCATTCCATCTCTTAACAAAGAGGCATGCCACAATTATGCAAAACAACCATATATTTCAACCTGCATTAACACTATGCAATTTTCTTTCAATTTCAACAATTTTCAATATATTCAATATATACAATGTTCCATTAAACTTCCATTTCGAGGCAAGTTCCAAAATATTTCCATTAACCAAAACATTCTAAATGTTTTACAGCTTAAGGCATATATAAAAAGCTTTAAAGTTCGACAATATTACAAAATCTAACTACAAGATTACAAATCAATAAACATGTCCGGATATTTCTCGCGGACTTCCAACTCACATTCCCATGTGGCTTCCTCCACCCCGTGATGTTTCCACAAAACTTTCACCAAAGGAATGGTCTTGCCTCGCAAGACTTGATCCCGCTTATCCAAGACCCTAACCGGTCTCTCCTCATACGAGACATCCTCATCAACTACTAAATCGGTCCAATCCAATACATGTGATGGATCCGGCTCATACTTCCGAAGCATACTCACATGAAACACGTCATGTACTCCGGACAACTGCGGCGGCAAAGCTAAACGATAAGCAGTATCGCCAATCCTCTCAAGGATCTCAAAAGGACCAATGAATCGAGGGGACAACTTCCCGCTCTTCCCAAACCTCATCAATCCCCGTCTTGGTGATATCTTCAAAAAGACATGATCACTCACCTCAAACACCAAAGGTCTCCTCCTACGGTCGGCATACGATTTCTGACGACTCTGTGCTGTAACAAGCCTCTTACGGATAAGCTCAACTTTCTCCGTCGTTTCCCTCACCAACTCTGGACCCAACAGAGGTGCATCACCCACCTCGGCCCAACACACAGGAGATCTACACGGTCGGCCATACAAGGCCTCAAATGGTGCCATACCGATACTAGACTGGAAACTGTTGTTGTAGGCAAACTCCACCAACGGCAAGTGCCTCTCCCACGACCCACTAAAGTCTAGAACACAACCCCGAAGCATATCCTCAAGTATCTAAATAGTACGCTCGGACTGTCCGTCAGTCTGAGGATGATAAGCCGTGCTAAAGGTCAACTTAGTGCCTAAGGCACTCTGCAAACTCTGCCACAACCTGGCAGTAAAACGAGGATCTCTATCTGAGACGATCGTCACTGGGATCCCGTGCAATCTCACTATGTCCCGAATATACAAGTCGGCAAGATGATCTACCGAATCTCTCACGCGCATAGGAATAAAGTGCACCGACTTGGTCAACCGGTCTACAACCACCCAAATAGCATCACTACCCCACTGAGTCCTCGGAAGACCTACAACGAAGTCCATAGTGACATGCTCCCACTTCCACTCGGCAATAGGCAAGGGTTGCAACAAACCCGCTGGCCTCTGATGCTCGGCCTTCACTTGCTGACAAGTAAGGCACTTAGATACGAAAGCTGCCACATCTCTCTTCATACCCCGCCACCAGAACTGGCGACCCAAATCTCGATACATCTTAGTGCCTCCCGGATGCACCGCAAGGCGTGAATGATGAAACTCTCGGAGTACTTCCTCTCGATGAGACTCCGGCACAAACAGACGGTCTCGGTATCTCACACTCAGGTCGGGATACACCGTCAAACCTTTCTCAACCTTCCCACCAGAAATCTTTTCACGGAGAGATTCTACCTCAAGGTCGCCCCTCTGAGCCTCTAACACTCGAGTCACAAGTGTAGGTTGCGCAACAACAGAAAACAAGGCCGCAGTCTCAACGGATTCACCCAGAAGCAAATCAAACTCTCCAAGTGCACCTAACATCTCCCACTCTCAGATGGCTATACTAGCTATGTCACCAACAGGTTTCCTGCTAAGGGCGTCGGCCACCACATTGGCCTTTCCCGGATGATAATGCAATTCAAAGTCATAATCCTCAATAAATTCCATCCACCTCCGCTGCCTCAAGTTCAAGTCTTTTTGTGTGAACAGATATTTCAGACTCTTATGATCCGAGAATACCTCGAACCTCTCACCGTAAAGATAATGTCTCCAAATCTTCAAGGCAAATATCACAGCTGCTAACTCTAAATCATGCGTAGGGTAATTCTTCTCGTGAACTTTTAACTGACGTGAGCCATAGGCAACCACTTTCCCCTCTTGCATCAACACACAACCAAGACCCTCTCGTGAGGCGTCACAATAGACTGCATAACCCAACCCTCTCTCCGGAATAATCAATACTGGAGCGGTAGTCAGTCTAACTTTTAACTCCTGAAACGACTTTTCACAAGTCTCACTCCAAACAAATTTGACTCCCTTCCGAGTCAATCTAGTCAAAAGCGAAGCTAATCTGGAGAAATCTTTCACAAACCGACGGTAATACCCAGCTAATCCCAGAAAACTGCGAATCTCAAATACACTCTTAGGCTGTGCCCAATCCTGCACTGCCTCTACCTTGGATGTATCAACAGACACTCCTTCACCGGATACCACATGGCCTAAGAATTTGACTTCTCTCAGCCAGAACTCACACTTCCCAAACTTGGCATACAGCCTATGGGCTCTAAGTAACTCAAGCACCACCCTCAAGTGTGCCTCGTGCTCCTCCTCAGAAGGCGAATAGATAAGGATGTCGTCCACAAAAACGACTACAAACCGATCCAAGAATTCCCGGAAGATCCGGTTCATCAAGTCCATAAAGACTGCCGGTGCATTGGTGAGTCCAAATGGCATCACCAGAAACTCATAATGGCCATACCGCGTACGGAATGCCGTCTTCGAAATATCCTCTTCCCTGACCCTCAACTGGTGGTAACCCGATCTCAAGTCTATCTTAGAGAAACAACGGGAACCCTTCAACTGGTCAAACAGGTCATCTATACGGGGCATAGGGTACTTATTCTTGACCGTAGCCCGATTCAACTTCCGGTAATCTATACAAAGTCTCAAAGCACCACCTTTCTTTTTAACAAAGAGGGCCGGTGCTCCCCACGGCGAAACACTAGGACGTATAAAGCCCTTATCTAGTAACTCCTGGAGTTGGATCTTCAACTCAACTAACTCGGCTGGGGCAAAACGATAAGGTGCCATGGAAATCGGCGCCGTGCCGGGCACTAGGTCAATAGAGAACTCAATCTCCCGATGCGGTGGCAAACCAACAAGATCCTCGGGAAAGACATCCGAGTACTCACAAACCACTCTTGGCAACACAATTTGAGTCTCATTATCCTCACTAATCGAAAGGTTAGCAAGTAGCCCACTAAGCTCACTCCGTCCTCGCGGAACATACCCCGGTGGCAACACATCACCAACCCGGTCCCCCAGAAAATGAAAATACTCTCCGCTCACGGTACAACAAGTGACCCTCTGACGGTAGCAATCAATAACTGCTCGGTATGACGATAACCAGTCCATACCCAAAATAACATCGAAACCCCTCATAGGCATAACTACAAAGGAAAATGGAATTCTATGATAATCAACCTCTATATCACAACCCCTAACGCCTTGTTTCAAAATCAATTCACCCCCAAGAGGTGACACTACACAAATAGGAGATGCTAGCTGTGCTAACTCCAACTCCAAAACAGATGCAAATGCAGCAGACACAAAGGAATGAGATGCACCCGTATCAATCAAAACATTAGCAACCGAGTTGCAAAACAAGAAGGTACCTCTCACAACTGATGGTGCTGGCACAAGATCCTGCGCGGTAACAGCATACACGCGCCCAGACGACCTCTGATCAACTTGCTCAACCCTAGGAGCATAAGATTGCTGCACTGACTGGGACGATGAAGCCCCCTGATTGGCCCTCGAGGCCTGACCCGACTGAGCTGGCTGCTGACCCTGAATCGGCCTCAAGCCAGATGCACCAGATGTGCCACCCAACTGCGGGCAATACCTCTTCATATGCCCTGGCTGACCACACTGATAACACGAGAGTGGCTGACCTCTACCCTGACTCTGGCTCTGAGATCGAGCCGAAGAAGATGCTGCTCTCTGAACTCCTCCCTTCTGAGGACAAACTGGAGACTTGTGGCCCAGCTGGCCACACTTGAAACAGGTAATGTCTCCCTGACTGCCTTTCCCCGAACTAGCACTCGATACAGGAAAAGTCGATCTAGAAAAGCTACCCTGAGACTGCTGGGGATTAAAACCCTTCTATCTCCTACCATCATTCTGACCATCCTGACTCCTCTTGGAGCCCTTCTGTCCTTCCTCCTCCTCCTGCATCATGATTTCCATGTGGGCTGCAGCATCAACCATACGCCCATAATCCCGAATCATAGTTCCCCCAACTCTCAGCTTGAGGCCACGCCTCAACTTCCTCTCAAACTCAATACAACGGCGTTCTTCAGACGCCACCAACTCAGGTGCAAACCTGGACAAACTAGTGAATGCAGCCTCAAACTCGGCCACTGAAGAACTCGACTGCTTAAGCTGACAAAACTGGTCTCTCAGCTTTTCCCTGACTGCTGGAGATAAGAACTTCTCCTGGAAAGCATTCACAAAAGCCTCCCACGTACCTCCTATACGCCCCTTAGTAAACTTCCACCACTGACCTGCATCCCCCTTCAACTGGAAAGATGCCAAGGTCACTTTCAACCCCTCGTCTTCGATGCCAAGCATCTCAAACGTCTTCGTTGTCTGTTCGAGCCATTCATCTGCCTTAAGCGGCTCTTTAGGATCACCCACAAATTCATCCGGATTAGACCGGAAGAACTCCCTCTTCAGAAAGGAAGGTCCTGCATCAGCAGCAACATCCCGAGCTTGATTCTCAGCTCTGAGGATGCCTACTGACTCCCTGAATGCCCCTGCTATCTCTCGAGCTAAAGCGCCTATGGCCTGCTGGCCTACTGGCTCGGCCACATTAGCCTGGCCAATTCCCTCCTGAACTGCCGGAATCTCCTCTGGCACAGGCACCTCCTGCCTACCCGGCCTACCACGCCTACCGCGTCCTCGTCCTCGTCCTGACATCCTAATAAAGGAAACAAAGACATTAGCACATTAATAAATGTGCTGAAGCTAAACACTCACGTCCTAATGCATTGGACAACAATAATTCATTCCACGTAAGCACATAGTCACATAAGCACCTACGAATTTCATTCCCGGATAATGATAGTCCCAATGCGTTACTATAGTTCCGGTTGGAAGCAGCAGTGATCAAGTGCCTTTCCAACAAGACTACTAGAAACTCAAGGGTCCAATCAACATCCTAGAAACTACATTCCATACCCACATAATCACATTAACATGTTATCACATAAGCATATAACATTACACTAAGTCTCTATCAAACGAGACGAACCCAATGTGATACTAATCACTTCCCACGTACCCAAAGTATTCAAACCCGGTACGCTCTGATACCAAGTTGTCACGCCCTCAAAATAAACCCATAATAACCATAACATTAACATGCATTGATAAAAGAAAATGAATCATTTGAGTTATTCATCAGAGTATTCTTATTGAAAGACATTACATGTAACATCCTGCAACATCAAAATAAATGCCCTAAGGGCTTACATATTTCCAAGCTAACACTTGGACACAAAAAGGATGAGTACTAACTCATTTACAAGTTAAGCCCTAGGCTTGAATGTTTACATGAAATCTCAAAAATAACAAAATAAAACTTATAACTAAAGACAAGTCTTCAAAATCCCAAACATCAAATCCTTCCAGGCTAAGTCCGTGGAGGTAGCTTATCACCTGAATCTGAAAATGATGTTCCCATAAAGGGTGAGCCACAACCCAGTAGAAAAATACTAAACCAAATATAAGCATTGAATAAAGCTATAGCATTCAATAGATGGTTAACCAAGATAATCAATTTTATCATTAAACAGTCTCATGACACTAATGTCTAAGACACATTTCACTTTCCATTATTATCAACATGGCTCAGAACCTGGCCAAACTTACAACAGTGAATTATATATCATATTCACATTACTTCCAATATCAACAAAACAAATGAGACTCATGCTCATATCAAAACACTTCATACTTCCCATTTGATACACATTTTAGTGTTGTATCAATAATCATGAAAAAACACTTCAATATAATAAGCACACATAAAAATGGTGCTAATGGAGTCCATCCCCTATCTCCTCCCAAACAAAAATCCGGTTTAGAGGTCCATCCCCTATCTTCCCCTAAACCGTGGAGTACATCCCCTATCTCCTCCCAAACAATATGCATATGCAATGCTCATTTAATACATGTAATTTCTGTATTAATTCAATAGTCTAAATTTATGACTTAAACGAATTGATTAATTTCAATTTTCCTTAATCCGCATGCAATGTCTACAACAAGCACGACTATCCTCCACCGATAGCCCAAAACAGTTATTTCTAGACTCGAAAAATAAATATACCAACAATTCAATAGGCGAGTGATTTATATTATCCAACTACACCATTTAATCAATAAATTCCCCAATTTCATGGATTTAACCAAATTCCCCAATTTCCTTAAATTAATTACTCAAATCAATTTAGCAATTCAACTAGGGTTTTTTCCCAAAATTTTCAAAGTGTCCCCAACCTATCAAAATACCAAACTTAGAACAAAGCATATAAAATGGAGTAGGAAAATCCCTACCTCGAAGAAAATAATCCGTATGGAGAAGATGGAGATGAAGACCAAAGACCAACGTGCTCCAAATCCCAAGTTTCTCAGATTAAAACGAAGCCCTCAACTCACTCTAACTTTTTAATAAAGGATCTAAGGGAGAAACTCACTCTAAGTAGATCAATCGTAAGAGAGAAGGTGTGTAGAGGGAGAGAGAGAGAGAGATAAAAACACTCCAGGGGCGGTTTTTAAAAAGTTATGAAGGAAAAGTAGGTCAAAAAGTGATCCAAAAAGTGAAATCACGGACTGATATAATCGACTCTACGCTCGAGCGTAGAAAGCCCCGCTCGAGCGTAAGACACAGAATCATGCTCGAGCGTGAAGAAAGCCGCTCGAGCGTCGATTGCACCCTTCCAGAAGTTTTGCAGGCGCTGGCACCCGCTCGAGCGTCAAACTCCCCGCTCGAGCGGAGGAGCAAAAACAAGGGATCACGCTCGAGCGTAAAAACTACCGCTCGAGCGGAAGAACTGCAGAGCAAAATACTGGAAGATGGAAAATCACGCTCGAGCGTCAAAATTCCCGCTCGAGCGGAGAAGCAACAACAAAGGGACCGCTCGAGCGTTAAAACTTCCGCTCGAGCGTGAAGGCCAAAATCTGGGCATCACCTATCGGCATCTAAAATCAACCAACCTGTAACAGACCCGCCCAACACAACCTATACTTCAAATACAAAGAGATTAAAGGACAACAACAACCAATAAGTAATGACAGGATCCACGGAACCTAAGTCCGGATACAATAATTTAAAGAGAAAAGACCGGGGTCGCTATAAATCATATTAAAAAATTAAAAATAAAATTAAAATAGTAAATAAAAAGATTAAATAACATTAAAAATTAGTTAATCACATTTTTTTTAACTATTAAACTAACTACAATCACATTAAAAAAAGAATCATTCAACTAATTACAATCACATTTTTATTTTTGTTAGAGTTTATATTTATTTAACTTTAATCATATTAAAAAATTAAAAATAAAATTAAAATAGTAAATAAAAAGATTAAATAACATTAAAAATTAGTTAATCACATTTTTTTAACTATTAAACTAACTGCAATCACATTAAAAAAAAGAATCATTCAACTAATTATAATTATATTTTTAAAATAAAATTAAAACAGTAAATAAAAAGATTAAATAACATTAAAAATTAGTTAATCACATTTTTTTAACTATTAAACTAAGTACAATCACATTAAAAAAAAGAATCATTCAACTAATTATAATCACATTTTTCTTTTTGTGAGAGTTTATATTTATCTAACTTTAATGATATTAAAACATTATTTATCTAACTTTAATTATATTAAAAAATTAAATAAAAAGATTAAATAACATTAAAAATTAGTTAATCACATTTTTTTAACTACTAAACTAACTACAATCACATTAAAAAAAGAATCATTCAACTAATTATAATAACATTTTTCTTTTTGTGAGAGTTTATATTTATCCAACTTTAATCATATTAAAAAATTAAAAATAAAATTAAAATAATAAATAAAAAGATTCAAAAAAAAAAAAAAAAAAACCATTGAACAATATTAAAACAGTAAACAAAAGAAAAAGTTAAGAAAGAGAAATTATAATCACATTTTTCTTTTTGTGAGGGTTTATAAAAACATTAAATAACATTAAAAGGTAAGGAGAAAACAAAAATAACACTTAGTGTTTGCATACGTAGTCACTGAAGTTGGAAGTGTAGAAGTGAGAACTAAAGAAGGAGAAAGCAAAAAGGAAAATCACTGTTAATATTAAAACAGTAAACAAAAGAAAAAGTTAAGAAGGGAAAAATAGAAATAATACTTACTATTTGCATACGTAGTCACTGTAGTTGAAAGTATGAAAGTGAGAACTCAAGAAGAAGAAAGCAAAAAGGAAAATCACTGTTTACAAAAGGTATGTGAAAAGTTAGGAAAAATATGTGTATTGGAGAAGTTATAAAGGTTTGAAAGAATTTAATAAGTGTTTTTTTTTTTTTCAAAAAACAAAACAAAAAAATTAAGAGGGAAAAAAATTAAGAGCCATTTACACAATAGTTACATGGGTTTCTTGGGGATGCAAAAAAATTTATATCTATTTTTAACCCATAAATTTTTGTGGAGTTCCAATATAATATTGGGTTTGCTTGGTGATTGGTTCAAAGATTATAATTACACTATTGATAAATGGAGGAGACCAAAACACTTATTAAATTCTTTCCATATAATTTTTTTCTCTCTTAATTTTTTTGTTTTTTTGTCTGAATGTAATCATGGTGTCAGTGGCTCTTAATTTTTTTCTCTCTTAATTTTTTTTGTTTTGTTTTTTGAAAAAAAAAATACTTATTAAATTCTTTCAATATAATTTTTAAAAAAAAACACTTATTAAATTCTTTCAATATAATTTTTAAACACTTATTAAATTCTTGCAATATTAATTTTTTCTCTCTTAATTTTTTTGTTTTTTTTTTCTGAATGTAATCATGGTGGCAATGGCTCTTAATTTTTTTCTCTCTTAATTTTTTTGTTTTTTTTTTGAAAAAAAAAAACACTTATTAAATTCTTTCAATATAATATTGGGATTGCTTAGAGGGTGGGGAAATAAAACAATAAATGAAATGAGAGAGAGAGAGAGATGCCACGCCACCACTTTTGCTTCAATAAATAAAATGTGAGAGAGAGAGACCCCAAGAGACCAAAACACTTATTAAATTCTTTCAATATAATTTTTTTCTCTCTTAATTTTTTTTTTCTGAATGTAATCATGGTGTCAATGGCTCTTAATTTTTTTCTCTTTTAATTTTTTTGTTTTGTTTTTTGAAAAAAAAAACACTTATTAAATTCTTTCAATATAATTTTTTTAAAAAAACACTTATTAAATTCTTTCAATATAATTTTTAAACACTTATTAAATTCTTTCAACATAATTTTTTTCTCTCTTAATTGTTTTTTTTTTTTCTGAATGTAATCATGGTGTCAATGGCTCTTAATTTTTTTCTCTCTTAATTTTTTTGTTTTGTTTTTTGAAAAAAAAAAGAAACACTTATTAAATTCTTTCAATATAATTTTTTTAAAAAAACACTTAAATATAATTTTTAAACACTTATTAAATTCTTTCGATATAATTTTTTCTCTCTCTTAATTGTTTTGTTTTATTAAATTCTTTCAATATAATTTTTTAAAAAAAACACGTAAATATAATTTTTAAACACTTATTAAATTCTTTCAATATAATTTTTTTTCTCTCTTAATTGTTTTGTTTTTTTTTTCTGAATGTAATCATGGTGTCAATGGCTCTTAATTTTTTTCTCTCTTAATTTTTTTGTTTTTTTTTTGAAAAAAAAAAAACACTTATTAAATTCTTTCAATATAATATTGGGATTGCTTGGTGATTGGTTTATTGTTTTATAATTACACTATTGATAAATGAAGGAGATAGAGGGTGGGGAAATAAAACAATAAATAAAATGAGAGTGAGAGAGAGAGAGAGAGAGAGAGAGAGAGAGAGAGAGAGGCTATTTTGCTTCCCCAAGAGACCCATGTAATCATGGTGTCAATGTAATTATTATAATCTTTGAACCAATCACCAAGTCAATTTTTTTTAAAAAAAAAATAAAAAATCAGGAAATTAGCATTGGCATATTGGAGCTTCCACAGGCCCTGGGGGTTAAAACCCCCTTTTGCTTAATATATAGTATAGACTAGCCTATCACCCGTGCTATGCACGGGATAATTATAGATATTTATATTTTTTTTAATATATAGATTATATTTTTTAAGATTTTTTATAAAAATAATTTAAAAGTCTTATCACTAACTATAGTGTATATGAGAAATTAAAAAGGCTACTGCAGTAACTATGTACGAATTGTATCTATAATTATTTGTGTGGGTAGATTTTAAATGCTGATTAGGGATTTTGACCAAATCAATAAATGCAGGCATGTGGATTGAAAAAAAGTTAATAAATGTTAATCAGGAGATTTTGACCAAATCAATGCATGCTGAGTTTTTTTTTAAATAAAAAATTTAGAAAATTAAGGTTGGGAGATTGGAACTCTATGTGAATTGTGATTTTTAAATATTTTTTTTTAATTTTAAAATGTCTTCTTTTTTTTCTTTTTTATATTATATTAAACTTTAATATTTTGATAATAATCATATGTGTTGGACTTTTCAAGGAATTAAATGTCTTTTTTTGTTATTATATTATATTAAAATTTAATATTTTGATAATAATCATATGTGTTGGACTTTTCAAGAATTTTTTTTTATGCTTGTTCTTAATGTATTAAAGTGTTATTATGAGAGATAATAATCATATGTGTTGGGACTTTTCAAGAAATTCATATGTGTTGGATTTCAAAGAATTTTTTTTATACTTGTTCTTAATGCATTAAAGTGTTATTATGAGGGTAAGACTTGGGAGTTGGAAGAAGTTAATAAATGCTAAGATTTTTTTTTTTAAATCAAAAAATCAGGAAATTTAGATTGGGAGATTAGAGCTCCCACAAGACTTGGAATTAAAAACCCCTTTTGCTTAATATATAGTATAGATATAGATTGTAAATATATTAAGGAAAAGGGGGTTTCTAAACCCCAAGCCTTGTGGGAGTTCCAATCTCTCGATCTTAATTTTCTAAATTTTTGATTTAAAAAAAAAATCAGCATTTATTGATTTAGTCAAAATTCTCTGATCAACATTTATTAACTTTTTCCAATCCACATGCCTGCATTTATTGATTTGGTCAAAATTCTTAGTTAGCATTTAAAATCCCCTTATACAAATAATTATAGATACAACCCGTACATAGTTACTGCAGTAGCTTTTTTAATTTCTCCTCTACACTATGGTTAGTGATAAGATTGTTAAATTATTTTTATAAAAAATCTTAAAAAACATAATTTATATATTAAAAAAAATTAAAACAAATATAAATGTCTATAATTATCCGTGCATAGCACGGATGATAGGCTAGTATTATATAAGAAAAATGGTGTTTTTAATGAGGAGCCTTGTGAGAGATTCAACATCTCATACAAATTTTCTTAATTTTAAACAATTAAGAAAATCTCCATTGGCTAATTTTTATTTGATAATCCCAAATCAGGAAAAGAAGGAAAAAATGAGTTGTTTTACTCATATAAAGGGAATCTTATACTTCCATCCCATTTAGTGAGGAGTCTTGTGAAAGTTTCAATATATCATACTAATTTTCTTGATTTTCTTAATTTTAAACAATTAAGAAAATTTCCATTGGTTAGCTTTTATTTGATAATCCCACATTAGGGAAAAGAATGAAAAAAATGAGTTATTTTACGCATATAATGTGAATCTTATACTCACATCCCATTTAATGTTGTAGTGTTGTGCATATTTCAATTCAATATAGTTTAAATTTTAAAAGTTTTAATTAATTAATTATGACCTAGCCGATTGGGTTAAATCATTTTTTATTTGATTAATTTGTTGATTTAACCTCGATTTTAACGGTTTTATCAAAATATATCGATTAGATTTGTTTGATTCGAAATCAACTAAAGATTAATCTAATTAAAAATTGAAAGACTAAGATTGCTTTATTAGAAATAAACTTTCCGTCCAAATAATTGTTAACTTTTATTTTATTATCCCACATTGGATAAAGAAAAAAAAAAGAGTTGCTTCGTGTAGTATAGTGTATACTTCAATTCAAGACAATTTAAATTTTGAAATTAAAATAACATTTAAAAGTTTTAATTAATGAATTTTTGTATAAGTTGTTTAGTCATTTGACCTAACCGATTAGGCTAAACCATTTTGGTTTTGACCAATTTACTGGTCTAATCGCGATTTCTCATATTGATTTTATTAATTTTAAACAATCAAAAAAAAAAATTCATTGGCTAACTTTCATTTAACCATATAAAAATAAAACCCTAATTAGTTTATGATTTATTTTATAATCCCATATCAGGAGAAGAAGAAAAAGCAAAGTTTGTTTCATTATCTATTTATATATTATATAAGGAAAATGAGGTTTTAGGGAGAAGCTTTCTAGAAGCTCCAAACCCGCATTCTAAAATTATTGAATTTTCTTAATTTTAAACAATTAAGAAAATTCACCTTTTATTTTACAATCCCAAATCGAAAAGAAAAAAGAAAAAAGAGATTTTTTTTCATTTATATAAAGTGATTATGCTCCAATTTATATAAATTATTAAAATTTCTTAATTTTAAAAAATTAAGAAAATTGCAATTGGTTAGCTTCTATTTAACTTTTATTTTACAATCTCACATCGGGAAAAAAAAGAAAAAAGTAAATTGTTTCACTTATATAAAGTAAATTTTATACTCTCATTTATATAAGCAAAAGAAGATTTTTAATGAGAAGCCCTATAATTAATACCAATTTTGTTTTTTGTTTTCTTAATTTTAAACAATTAAGAACATCTTTATTGCTTACCTTCCATTTAACTTTTATTTTACAATCCTACATAAACGTTTTGGTTTTAAAAATAATTTTGTATGAGATTTTGAAACTCTTATAATATTTAAGTTTAAAATAATTACAATCCTATATCAAAAAAAGAAATAAAAAGTGAGTTGTTTCACTTATATAAAGTGAATCTTATACTCTCATTTAATATTATAGTATTGTGCATGTTTCAATTCAAGCTGGTTTAAATTTTAAAATAAAATTTAAAAGTTTTAATTAATTAATTTTGCTGTAAATTGATTGGTCTTTCGACTTAGCCGATTAGGCTGAATCGTTTTCGATTTCACCGATTTACTGGTTTAACTACGGTTTTAGCTGTTTTATCAAAATATATTGTTTAGATTTGTTTGATTTGAAATAAACTAAAATTGACCTTATTAAAAATTGAACGACTGAGATTACTTGATTAAAAATGAATTTTCCGTCCAAACAACTGTTAACTTTTATTTTACAATCACACATCAGGAAAAGGAGAAAAAAAAAAAAGAGTTGTTTCACTATATATACCTTATGCTCCCATTTAATATTGTAGTGTTGTATATGTTTTAGTTTAAGACAGTTTAAATTTTAAAATTAAAATAAAATTTAAAATTTTCAATTAATTAATTTTTGTGTAAGTTGGTTGATCCCTTAATCTAGTTGATAGGGTAAATTGTTTTCGGTTTGACTGATTCACTGGTTTAACTGCGATTTTAGCGATTTTATCAAAGTATATTAGTTAAATTTGTTTGATTTGAAATAAATTAAAGATTGACCTAATTAAAGATTATACGGCTAAGATTGCTTGATTTGAAATAAACATCCTGCCCAAACAATTGTTAACTTTGAAACAATTAAGAAAATCCTCATTGGTTAGATTTTATTTAATTTTTATTTTATAATCTCACATTGAGAAAAGAAAGAAAGAGTCCATTGTTTTACTTACATAAAGTGAATTTTATACTCTCATTTATATAAGCAAAATGAGATTTTTAGTGACAAGTCTTATGATCAATATTTCATACTAATTCTTTTGATTTTCTTAATTTTAAATAATTAAAAAAAAATCCCGATTAACAAACTTTTATTTAATTTTTATTTTATAAAATATAAAAAAATTAAATATAAATAATATATTATTTTATCCCACAAATACTACCGGTGATATGCTAGTTTGATAATATACTACCGGTGGCTAGGGTTTCAAATTAGTCTCCTCAATCTAGCTCCATTAATAGACGCTATTAAATTAGTGCGGTGGAAACTTACTTAAAAATTACACTTTTAAAATATGTAATCTATGTTATTTAAACATCTCAAATTATAGAAAAACTCTTTATTTTAACAGCATCTATGAATGACATTTAATTAGAGAACCAACATAAAAAGGATTTATGTGTAAATCTTAATAAGTGAACTTATTGTTTAATAGATCTTATGATAATTAATTATATTTTTTATTAAATAATATTAAAAAATATCACTAATTACTAATTTTTAATGAAAATTTAAAATTTTTGTCACAAAAAATGTCAGTAATTATAAGTTTTAATGACAGTTTTAAAAAAGTATCACAAAAAAAGTCACTAATTTATAACTTTCAGCGACAGTTAAAAAATTCATCATAGAAAAATGTTACTAATTATAAGTTTTAGCGACAATTTATAAAAATTGTGACAAAAAAATCACTAATTGTCAATTTTTAGAGACAAATGTAAAAAATCATTACGAAAAAATTATTTTTAATCATGATTTTATTAGGATTTATTTTCAATAAGACTTAATTAAAATTAAATTTAACTATTAGCGTTTAGTAGTAATTTACCTAAAATATAATTGATTATTTTTTTAATAGCTGATTGTCTAATTTACGTAATTATCTTAATATTGATATTTGGAAAGCATTAATAGCTGATTGTCTAATTTACGTAATTATCTTGATATTGGAATTCTGAATGTACGAGTTAGGTCAATTGGCCCGCAAAAAAAAAAGGAGTGAGCACTTAGAAGATAGATAAGCATTACGTGTCTTATTTTTATTCCTCCATTTTTGTCTGCCATTGGATGTGAGGAAGCTGCACGAAAACAGCCATGCTAGAAAGAGAGAGGAAAGAGATGAGAAGGAAAGAAAGCCTAAATTTATGATAGGGAGCGAAGGAAATGATTTTTTTTTTTTAAGTTTATTTAGTATGAAAATGGTGAAAATTATTATTTTTTTTTTAAAGTTTAATTTTTTTTATACAATTCATGATAGTATATGGTAATTAAGCTTTTAGTTACTTGTAAAAAACACTTGAAAGTTTAAATTTAATAAAAGTAATTACTTATAATTTGAATTCTTAATTTCGCTCCTTGTTGGTGTTAATTTCTAACCTCACAATCAAACAAATCTATCTGCTAAGATCTAGAGAAATTAGTTGGAGAGCACGCGACAGAATATATTAAGCCAAACACCTGCACACAAGAAAATAAAAAATACCATGGTGGCTTGTCCACCCGGGGTATTCTGACGGCCAAATCAGCAAACTTTTCTCTCAAAGATATTGGCACAAGTAAAACAATTATCAATTAAAATGTACCTTAGACCCACAGGGTGTGTTACTTTTATAGCCAGTTCCCTCATCTTCTAGAAGTTTTACTTTATAGGACTCTATCATTTACAAAGATATCACTTATCCAAGACTCTTCGCATTTAGATTAGGATCAACAGAATATCTCGGCATTCCTAGGCTTCCCACATGGCACCCCGACACCCCTAGGTTCCCCACGTGGCACCTCAGCCAAAAACCTAGACCATGTGAAAAATCCTAAAAATATATCCCCACAATAATTAGATTCATGGAAGGAATATATTTTATTTTTTAGACGCTTTTGAAGAAAAGAAAAAAAAGAGAAGACAAATTACCCTTGTAATCCCAGTAGTTTCAATTTGATTATTGTAATTCTAATTGTATCAATTTTTTCCTTTAATCTTTTACATTGTGTCAATTTGTCCAATTTATAACAACCTTTAAAAAATTGAATTGAAAACAAAGGACAAAATAATTTTCTTTACTCTTGTCAAAGTGATTGAAAAGTTATGGTCTAATTTAAAATGGCCCATTAAATTTTGAATGAACCATTTTGTTTTTTATTTCAATCTAATTTCTTTGATGTTTCAGAATTGCATAAATCAAATTGATACAAGAAAAAAAATTACAAGGATTACAAGTATACTTTGTCCAAAAAAAAAAAAAAAATTTAATTTTGGATAAATTATGCAAATGGTCCCTATAGTTTACACGATATGTCAATTTGGTCCTTGTTGTTTCAATTTGCTTGATTTTGCCCCTTAATTTAATAGATTGTGTCATTTTAATTCAATAAATAACGGTTGTTAAGTTTGGTGGATGAAAAGTCCACACAATGTATCAATTAATGTATCAATTTGGTCCCTATTATTTTAATTTGTTCGATTTTGACATGGACCAAATTGACATATTGTGTAAATTACATGGACCAAATTGACACATAGTTTGACTTTCCGTTGACCAAACTTAACAGCCATTATTTATTGAACTAAAATGACACAATCCGTTAAATTAAGGGACAAAATCAAGCAAATTGAAACAATAAAGATCAAATTGCCGCATCGTATAAATTATAAGAATTATTTTTAATTTTTATTTGGTAGTTCATGAAAAAATAATAAGTAATTTCAATTTCTTTCCAATTTCATTGAAGCACAAGCACAGTACGTACTAAAAACAGAAATGGTGGGGACGTACAGAAATTTCACATAGAATGGAGTACTTTTCATTATTATTGTCGATTGTGGTCAATTATGACAACTAAACTTTTCAACGAAAATTAAGAAACTTTTCATTTCATTAGATGGAATGAAGATGTCCACTATTACACATACACTACAACATGAAGAAGGAGATGATATAAATATATATATTAGACCAAGTAGTTATAGAGAAGATAAAAGAAGCATGGCTTTGATAATAAACCACATAACGTCCTCCTCATTCACTCTCCTCTTCCTACTGATGCTGCTATGGCTGACAAACACATCCGCCTATCAGTATACCAAGGTTGGTTGTCCAAGACGGTGCGGAGAGGTTTTAATTCTATTTCCTTTTGGAATCGGTGGGAATTGTTATTAAACAAATTGTACTCCATAGAGTGCAGGAACTCAAGCAGCAGTTCCGACTACAGTGGAGGCACACCTTACTTCACAAGCATCGGTCTTGAGGTGCAGAATATTTCATTAAGTGGCAACTATGTTCGAGTCAACCATCCAGTCATGTCTCCCAATTGTCCCGTAATTAACAATGGTAGTAGCAGCGTGAACTTGACAAATACCCCTTTTCAATTCTCAGCATACAACAATTTATTTGTCGCCGTGGGTGTAGGCTGCGACAACCAGGAGACCATGATGTTGACCGATCTGCTGGACAACAACAAGAAGATGCAGATTACCCAGTGCACACTAACTTGCTATTCTTCTACTAATATTATTAGCTCCTGCGCTTCCGCATCCTCTGTGCAGTGTCTGCAGGGCTACAAGGTAAATTTGGCATGCATAGGAAACAACAACAATCAGAGTGCTGGTGTAGGTGTTGTGCAAACATCATGTGCATATGGGTTCTTAGGACAATACCCTGCAATACCCATTACTAATATGTTAGATGAGTTAACCACTGGTGTCCTAAACAAGACTACTACTCATGTCCCTGTCCTTCTCGATTGGATTTTCCCAGCATGGAACACAACTGTAACTACACCTACCAGTGATATACTTCATCGAATACTTTTTCTTCATCTTACGGGAGGTGCGAAATTGTTGAAAGCGGGACATGCTATTGCAATTTTCCCCCCACGGGAAATCCTGACCTTCCGAATTGATGTAAAGGTACATATATGCTCAATCCATCAATCTATGATGTATTATCAACCTTTATATATATATATATACACACTTCATTCATCTTTAATGTTCACTATTCACTATAGTGGCAAATTAACCTAACTCAATTCAAAAACTTTCTACGTTTTGCAATCAAAGGGTTTCTTTTGGTTTGGATCTCTTCAGTGGAGCCAACCAACCTAACTGCTACTTTAAGTAGAATTAGGATTCTTAGGACATGTTTAATTAGTAGGATTATAGTATAGAATTGAAATTGTTAGTATATAAACTCACAATCCCATGTTTAATTACAAATTTTATTAAACGGATTACATATAACCAACAAAAAAATAATAATAATTAGCTTGTTTGATTTGGGCTTTTAGGATTCACTTTTCAAAAAATTAAAATTTTTTATTTTCCGTATTTTTTTGTTTTCACTAAATTTTTTAAATATTTTAAGCAATTTTTTAATTTTTTTAGATATATCTAACATAAATACACTTAGAAAGTATAATATTGTAAATTTTTTTAAAAAAATTTCACTAAATTCCAAAAATATAACAAAAATACTAAAATTCAATACATTTTTGTATTCTTGTGTATTTATTGATTTTTTAAAATATTTTTTTTACAAATATTTTACTTTTTAGATACATTTAAGTATATCTAAAAAAGTAAAAAAAATTATTTAAAATTTTAAAAATATTCACTAAAAGCAAAAAAAATACGAAAAATAAAAATTCTAGAATTTTTATTTTTCTAGTTATTTCTTTTAGTTATTATGATAATATCATGTCTCTCTCTCTCCCTCTCTTGTCAATGCAACTTATCCAGGTAGTTCATGTGGGAATTTGTTTCCTCTAACAACCCTCCATGCATGCTATAGTTGCTCCAGGCTCAATTTAGAGCTATTCTCTTCCAATCAATTGTCACAATTATTGTTGGTGCCTAATTGTCCAGGGCGTAATGATAACATCTTAATAAGCTCTTACACCTAATCTGGTGGCTCACATTCTCCAAGTAATGGTAATAGATTATAGGACCAATACATGACACTAATAGGCCCAAGTGAGACAATGATAGGCTATCAAAAATATAGAAGAGATGGGAGAGGAAGTTGACATAGAGTTTTATTCTTAATAATCTCTCAGGTCTCAGCCAATAATCCTTTGTGAATTTACAAAGGTATATTCTTGACACTGCAGAAATATCTGAACTAGAATTAATTTATAATTGGACTCTACCCTCATTAACATGTACACACTTTTTCAAGAGAACATTTGATAAAGCATATGTCAAAAGAAAAACAAGACAATTTACAAAAGTTTCATAGTCCATACCTGCAAGGCATTTTCATGAAATTCATTGTGCACCTGCCTCAGATGTGATCTTGGCAACTGGGGAAAATAAAAAGCATAAATCACTTGCATACCAAACAGGAAAAAGGACCTCAAATACTAGAAGAAAGCTGGCAATATAAGAGTGTTTGCAACCTCATCACTACCATTTTGTGACAACATTACCAGTCACACAAAAAAAAAAATTAGCACAGAGGTTGAAAACATGAAAGTTAATAATGGTATTTATGTTGCCCCAAGGAGAATGCATCAATTTTATAAAGTTAATAATCACTTATTGAATAAAACTTTCAGCTTCCACTTTCATCGTTCATGAGACGTAAGACTTTACAAATTTTTTTTACTAGGAGACAAGAAGTCTAGTAAGGCTAAAGGGTTGATTTACATGGAAGAGAGTTACAAAACCATCACCAAAATGAAAAAAACTAATGAATGATAGGTAATCCAAATTAAACAGATGTACAAAAATAGTTACCTTGGCATTATAAGCAGCAGCCTTCACACCACACTTGCAAAGAAACTTTGGTATGCTTAATGTTTCTTTTCTGGTAGGTACATATATAATTGTTGATCCTTCTAAATGACCTTGCTGAAGTTTTAATCCTTCTTCCCGTTTGTTAGGAAGATCATTTATCTCATGTAACCCACAAATATCCGAGTCCTTATCAGGCGATTGACCAAAGAATTCACCACAGGAAACTGCAATGAATAGATTCTAAGTGAATGCTCATGTAAGAGAAAAAGAATTATAGGAACACATTCTTCAGTCCGGGGAAGAGAAGAGAATAATTTTTCAAAGATCCCCACTTTACCATGGATTGGACAATTAGAAGAGTAATAAGATAAATGAAGTGACTAGAGTCACTAGAAGAAACATGTATTTCTCTAGGTCCACAAAGACTAATTGCCGCAAAAAGTGAGGCGATTTGGAAGATTCACAAATAAGCAAAAAAATTCAACCAAAGGTACTAATACATGTTGAATATAGATGAGCCCCTCTTCCTTGTCATATCTCTCCAATTCAGCCACTAAATAAATTGATTAAAATTTTAAAGCATTTCATTTTCTTTTCTTGTCTCTTCTCTTTATTTGTCCCCTCTTCCTTTGAGTAAGAACCGGAGAAAGCATCCATGAAGAAATCATTTCATGGTTTCATTTGTGATTTGCCATCAAATTCTACCTATTTAGACAAAGAGGGCTGTTATATATCACCAAAACACTTCACCTCTGGTGTGGTTTCCCATGTGTCATGGTGGGTCATTATTTTTTAAATATGGTGGGCCCAACGCATACACATGCAGTTTATTGTATGGATACACGTGGGAGGTGAAATACATCTAATGGTAAATATCATTCTCCATAAGAGAAATTATATATATATATATATATATATTTAAGACCGACAAATACAACATGAAACAACAGAAGAACATTCTAGAAAAGTTAATGAAATATTACCATCCAAATCATCTACACCCATTAAAAGATCACACTCATCTTCTAGATATTCAACTGACAACTTTTCTCATTTGAAGCAGTTGACTGATTTGCCTTTGATGAACTTACATCATCATCATTTTCAGAAAAGGAATCATCCACAATATTGTCCAGAAAGCTCGTGGACATTCTATCTGCCTCAAATACGCTATCATTTGAAGTGTTACTGGAGCTGTCTGAATCATGCTCTAGATCTTGTAACATCACATTATGCTTCTTTTTATTAGGCCTTTTCTTTCTGGTATATATATCTACCAATTCACAAAAATCCTTCTCATATGAAGATGGGGATGATGTTCTACTATGCTTTACCTGCACATATCAAAAAATGTATAGGAAAGATTACTGCAGGAATGAATAGATGGATGCACACATGCCCACACATGAGTCACCTTAGTTTCAGAAAATTTATAGATATTTATGTATAGAAATTCTGGAATTGAAATACCCAAGGTCTAGAGTCAAAATGCAGAAAAAAATCATTAAGTGCTACTTTAAACTTCTTATTAATGCATAAAAATGCAATAAAAGAATAAAAACATACCTACGTGCATGTGTGTTGCATAGAAAAAACCTGATCAGTCATGATCATCAAATGACCATATCTCAAAGTCTTCACACTGTCATACTGTTTTCCATGCTGAAGTCCAAGAATCTGCTTGATGCTCTGAATTTCAGCATTCTCCATGATCGGTTTATGGCTTGCTTCCCTCACATTAAGCAATTTACCTCTCAACGGGAACACACCATAATAATTTCGACCCACAACAGAAATTCCTGCCATCTGTATATACTCAAATCAGTTAAAAACTCTAAAACAAAACCAAACTCAACTGAAACTACTTAAATAGCTAGACAACTTACCGCAAGTGCCTTCGCTGAAACACCTTCTGTCAAAATCAAGGTACATTTATCAGAGCTCTTCCCTTCGGCATCATTAGCATCTTCTAGTTTGGTAATCCCAGTTATCCTCTGTCTCTTTGTCCCATTAGTTTTCTTAAGATCCTTGCTCTACTTAAAATCTGCCCATGACAAGAGACTTTCCACTATTCCAGACTTGGACACTACAGGAGAATTGACCACAAAAGCATCAAAATTACGCTCACAAAAGGAGTAAACAGCTTTTATTTTTTTGAAATTTATAATAATAATAATAATAAAGATTTCAAAATAATAGAACAAACCTTTCTTCAGGAACTCCTGTGAAAGTTCACATTTTGACCCAAAACTGCTTTGGCGAATTGTCAAAGTCTCTTTGGTTTGAGAATCAAAAGCTGGGTTGTCAATAAAAGCATTGACAAAAACCCATAGATGGATCTTCACTGCGTGGGCTTTGAGAATAGCATTCTTATTCTTTTTATTAACAATACTCATTACATAGTTTGTAATTTGGTTGGTAACATAATCAACATAAGTCCCACCCTTAATTGTCGCAATCGAATTTACAAAGCTGACCTGGAATGTCATCAACCCATCAAAATTAAACATTAAGTTTCATCAATACAGCAGCTGAGAGAAAACCATTTACCTATAACCAATTATTTAGGACGCAACTAAAAACTATAAGAATAACTATGAGACAAATAAATATATAACTAAAAACTATAAGAATAACTATGAGACAAATAAACTATAAGAATTTCCACCAAACAAATCAACATTAGAAATTTTGTTTGGTCGAAAAATCAACTTATTTTTTTGCCCTCTTATAAACAACACCAGAAGAATTTTTTCTTCTGCCTGGAAATCAACATCAGACAACATCAGACTTCTTTCTTCTGCCCGGACAACACCTTGACAAAAATTCTTTTTTCCAGGCCAACATAACCCCCCCAAAACAACATCAGAACAAAAATTCTTTCTTCTTCCTGGAAAAATCCCCAACTGCCCCAAAAAGATCTATTCCAATTTTTTAGGAATAGAAACATTATAAGAATTTCATACTACAGAATGAGACTATAGCTGGAAAATAGTTAAGGACGAAAGGGAGAAAAAAAAATTCTTACCTCAGTCATATTAAAAATGAAATTGGGAATAATGGGTAGTGCTTTGCTTCCAACAAGGACAAAAGCATCGACACACAGGTCTTGAAATCGAACCTCAACTTTTGGGAATTCCAAATCAACTCTACAATTTCAAAAGAAAAAAAATACAAAGACACACAACCATAGCAACAACTTCAGCTCAAAAGAAAGAAATCAATTAAAACTTAAGAAAAAAAAAAAGAGACAGAGATCGTAAATTAGATATTCAATGCGGTTTTCTTTCTTTCTTTCCTCCAAACATTTTAACATAGACCAAAAAACAAACACCTTATAGGCATGCCAAACATTAAGGAGAGACCATATGACTACTATCATTGATACATACAAACACTCTATTGCGTGTGTGTATACATATATAGATGTAGAGTTCATCAATACCTGGTAAGGAGAGGCCAAACACACAAGCACACACTATATATGTACCTGGTAAGGATAGACCAAACACACAAGCATACATACACACACACACACTATATATATATAGAGAGAGAGAGAGAGAATAAGAACACCATGCCATCAATACCACTTAAAAATTGAAATGTTTTTTGAAAAACGAGATGGTGAGGTTGGACAATGAAGGGGCAAAGATATGAGAAGTTGAAAATTATAGTTAGGGTTTGAAATTGGGGAAACGAGAGAGAGAGAGAGAGCGTGTTTATCTGATGCAAGAGGTCTGAGATTGAGAGGATTAGCAATGGTAGAGTGTAGGCGGCTCCACACACTACCACCGAACATCCTTCCTCTCTCCGCCAAACCCATTGCTGCTCCGCCGCTGCTCCTGTTTCGTTTCGTGTTAGTGCCTTCTTCGTGTTTGCTCTCTGCTTTGGCCAGTTCATCGCCGACCTCATAGTGGGGAAACAGAGCGACACGGCCATGGTGTGAGACATTTTTGGTGGTAGTGATTTTGAATGGTGGCCTAGGGTTTGTGTTTATGTGAATGTCAAAGAGAAAGAGAAATAGACAGAGAGCAAAGAGAGAAACAGAGAATACATTGTGGGCAATGGTGAGAGAGAGGGAGAGGGAGAGCAAGCGAATTTTTTTATTTGTTCGGTGTTTATGTCTTCCACGTTTCAAATTTCCCTTCCAAAATTTTGGCGATCGAAAGACCATATTTGTCGCAGAAAAGGAACCTTCGCCGACAAATTTTTTTAGTCGCCAAATCTCAATCAACGGCGACTAAAATATTTGTCGCTAAAAGTACTAATTTGGCGACAAACTTTTTTTAGTTGTTGAAAATAAGTTTTTAGCGACCAAATTTTTAGTCGCCAAAAAATATGTGACCTTCCACGACCAAATTTGTAGTTGGTTGGCAAAAGCATACCACTTTCTGCGACCAACTCATTTTTTGGTCGCCAAAATATAACCTTCTGCGACCAATAATATTTGGTCGCCAAAAATAATGATCATTCGCGACCAATTAATATTTGGTCGCCAAATGTCAATTTTTTGCGACCAAAATTTTTTTGGTTGGCAAAAGTAGTCGGCAAATGTGTAAATTCTTGTAGTGTCTATTTCTAAAAAATTGAATTCAAAAAATAACCAAACATAGTGAATATTTTTTTATATAGTTAATATTAAGTATAAAAACTAAAATATTCATTACAAAAGTTTTTAATGTAAACTTTTATAATTAAACCCGCCAAGCTTGCATGTTTGAAAAGAATTTCATAATAGTATTTTTATCATTATCAAAAAAAAAAAAAAATGTCTCTTTCTATATACAAGTAAACTATTATTCATTCATTGATCACCAACTCCACAATCGATTCTTCACAATATTCATTGCCAACTATAAAAAAAATTTATCCATAATTGTAACTTAAAAAATAGAAGTCAGTAATCAAAATTTTTAATTTTAACAAAAATAAAGAACAAAGCCCAATTAGTAACCCATTAATAGATATATGAGAGAGATTAAATTTAGTACATAAAAATCTTTGATATAAATACACAAAGTGAATGCCTTAGATTTAAACCCATAATCTCAAAGTTAATAGATAAAAATTTTAACCAACAATTATTTTCAAAAAAACCAAGTTAATTACACTAAAAAATATATTTTTTAAAAAAAGTGGGACATGTGACCCCTTGGTCCTTCCTTAAATCTGTCCCTTTCCACGCCTAATGAAGGGGTAGAATATAAACAGGTCGGATCCAAACCTTGGGCCGGCCCAATCCACTAAACCCAAGTCCAAGTGGGTCAGACAAATGCGTGGGCCAACCAAATGAGCCCATCTCCATAACGCACAGTCTACCCAAAGTCCTCAAGCATTTGGGCCCAACTCGTAGTGGAAAGGTCAGTCCTGCCGTGATGCTGGGCTGGGTCGAGTTGCAGAGCTTAGTCCATGGACTGAACTAATGGGCCGAGCCCACACAAAGGTATTTAAATGGGCCAGCCCATCTCTATAAGCAGTCTTGTGCAAGGTCGAACCGAGGTACAACGGTACCAAGCCGAGGGAACCTCTTAAAGAAACGTGGAAGATGTGAATGCATGCATGTGCAGGTTGCCACCTTAGCTGGTCCCCTTCCCCTAGAATCACGGAAATAGTTGATCAAGGGAATGTGATTTGTTATGAGCATGGTTATAATAAGTATACGTATCCATTGTCAACTACCTGATGGTCCCTTACCTTGAGCAATGTTAAAGGGAGCCTAGTAGCACGAAAGCTTCATGAAACCATCTTGAGCAACAAGTAAGGTGTTCTATATAAACTTCACTGACTTCACATTGAAGATAACTAAGTTGAGTTGAACTACACTCACTTAAACACAACCAAATTCACTCTACACTTACCTCTCTCGGCACCTAGGGAGAGTCCCTCATTTTCTTTGTCCATTTACTCCCACACCGGAGGGATTATTTGGCCAAACCCGGCTGGGTAGCTCTAACGGTGCTGCCTATTGCAGGGTCTTAATAGTCCAATTGGGTGTGGAGCTCCTGTCCACAATGATCTAGTGTGGTATTTGGTACGCACAGTTAGTGTAGTGAACGTTGACCTTTCATCTCTGAGTTTTGTATCTAATTCTGACGATGGGAATTAAGGATATTCCACCCTCGGTATCGACTCCACTGACGGAGAAGACAAAGGATAAGGGCCTGGCACTGCCAACAATTCTGGAGGAGCAGATCGGAAACAACAACCGGACTCCAGAATCTATTGAGCATCGGCAGCCCTGTCACGACCCAAACCCGCCCCTATGGGTTTAGTATCGTAACTGGCCAGTAATCTTTGGATTACCGAAGGCCTCTTGACAGATTAACATATAGTTAAGGGCTGTGGAAGCAAATGTACAAAATATACAAGGTCCAATGAGCTGTGATGATATATATGAGACAGAATAATTTAAAACTTTTATAAACCTACGAGTGATGCCCAAAAGATACAATATTTACATATTACTCCCAGAGGTGTAATATCAGAATTTCATCCAAAACTTAACAAGACAAACAGAGTCTAATATGATCACAAAAACAGCCACAAAACTTGACTTCATTCGGAACCTCCTCGGGAGGCACAAGGGTTGGCTGAGAAAAACTGAAACATAGGCCGTCAACTTTGGGCATGGCCACGCACCTGCTCATCTACATACATAATATAAATAGTGAGCGGAAGCCCAATAAATAATAACGGAGTAAAGGGTTTTAATGAATGAAGTTCATACAGATTCAGAAATCATAAGTCAGATTCATAACAAATTCATATTCATATTCTTGTCCAGATCATATACACAAATCATAATTCATGTTTAATCATACGTGGTACATCCATTAGCATTAACAGAACAGATGCAGAACATATGGTGGTTATGAATAACCAGTTCCATAAAGGAACCTCCAGATCCAGGTAACAGAGAATAAACATGCTGAGCCCCATGATGGAGCCTCCGGTACGGGTAACAGAGTGCAGACATATTAAGTTCCATAATGGAACCTCCGATACCGGGTAGCAGCTAACAGATGTCACATGATGCTAAGGATGCCACGAATACATTGTCAGAAATTGGACAATTATTCACTGTACAGAACATATCATTTTTGCAAACAGATCTGAATTCATCATACAGAAAATAAATAAAGTTGAATATAGTTTTACTAAGTTATTACTCACAGTTGGCTTCGGGTACGGACAGACAGAGCAAGCTAATCAACAGTCTACGGCACGTGACCTACATTAACACATAACAAACACACACCTGAAACACACGTTCGAATTGTACATAACTTACTTTATTTGTTCTAAGCGAGTTTCTAGCGTTTAACCTCATTATGTGGTCTTAATCATGGCCTAAGAATGCCTAGGATGGAATGAGGATGCAAAAATGTACTTGAAAACATTTTCCAAAACTTGCTGAAAATAGGGTCCACGCTTGAACGTGGCTTTCCTCGCTCGAGCGGACATGCAAAATGTGAATGTTCGCTCGAGCCTGAATTCCTTCGCTCGAGCATATTGTAAACTATGTCAAAAGTACTGGTTGCTTGCTTTTCATGCTCGACGGACGCTCGATCCTCGTTCGAGTGTGAGACTCAGACCATCGCTCGAGCATGATTTCTGTCGCTCGAGCGTGTTGCAAAACATATGAACTTCTGGATATATGCATTTCACGCTCGAGCGAGCTTCTGGTCGCTAGAGCGGAAGTGCACGTACCCAAAGTTCTCGCTTGAGCGTGAAATCCTACGCTCGAGCGTGAATGCCAAATCTGAAATTTCCAGATTTGATCTCCAAGCTTCAAACTCAAACAAAACACTTCAAAATTCATCCTCTTGGGCCAAATTTTTGGAAAACGTATAGAAACTCATAGAACAACATGTTTTAAGGATCATTTGAAGAAATCATGGCCCAAAAGCATGCCAATTGTACACAAATCCAACTTAAACTTTATGAATGTTTCAAGAATACAACATGCATGAATTCTCTTGAACTCCACCACTCCAAAACATGATCAAATTTGGCAAATTGATAGAAAATATGATGAATTCCCCAAACATAGGTGAGATGAACAAATGCATGAAAGAATTCTTTGAAATCATGCCCAATTTGTGAAGAAAAGAACATGCATGCATGGTATGACTCAATTCTCTTCAATTCTAGTGCAATTCCCTCATGAATTCACCTAATTCACTTGAAGTCTTGTAGAGTCTAACTCAATTACACAATTAGGAGTTTAATTCCTTACCTAGAGACTTTAATTCACAAGAGTTGAAGTTGAAACTCTCAAATCTTCTGCAAATGCCAACAATTTCAAGCAATTCTCCCCTAACTTAACTTTGATCTCAATTTTCCTCCCTCTCCTTCTCTCCCACGTTTGAGTATGTGTAAGGCTCAAAAAGGTTTTATCATCAAGAAAGAGTTGAGTGGGGCTCATATGGAGCCTTACATAGGCTTCCTTAATGTTGGTTCATTAAGCCTAATGAAGTGGGTTATTAAATTAATCCAATTTATTCGTTCCGAATCGAACTTCAATTGAACCTACCTTAAAATTTTAAAAATTCTAATTAACCCATATATCAAGTCAATTTCGTAATCGGATGCCGATAAGGCCTTCAATTTGCAAACCGAATAAAAACACGTACAGATCTTTCTATGCCTAATAGATATAAACACAAAATAATGTAATGCACATGCAATTTGATTCAGAATTTCACCATAATTAATCACTGATTAATGTTAATTAGACATCGGGGTTGTTACAAGCCCTTTGCCGATGGTTATTCTCACTATTTTCTGTTAGAGAGAGATTACAGAGATTGTATCATTAATTCCATGGGTATGGAGATATAAGAACTGGAAGCACAGCTTAAAAAAGATGATGGACGACTCGACGAAGAAGAGGGTTGACACAGAACCCTCTTGCCTGCGCCAGAGAAGTCCATCTTTGGAACCACCAGTGAAGAAGGTCCCAAGGAACGAGTCTGGGCAGCGAAGTCAGCCAATTTCGGTGCAAAGTGAAGCAACGAGCAGCCACACTCGTGGTTCATGCTGGAGGAGGGCTAAGTCGCAGAAAACAGACAACCAGCAGACGAAGTATCCTTCTCAAGATCTCT
Source organism: Camellia sinensis (assembly GCF_055761805.1). Taxonomy (NCBI): domain Eukaryota; kingdom Viridiplantae; phylum Streptophyta; class Magnoliopsida; order Ericales; family Theaceae; genus Camellia; species Camellia sinensis. The sequence continues at coordinate 4,904,700 of NC_138969.1, read as the reverse complement.
GAACCTGGTTGGTTGAGAACATAGAAAATGAGTAACAACGAGAGTGACAGGCTCAGTACCTTGATCGCACTGTTCATCAAAGACAGCATCGAGCATTAGATCAGCTTGTCTCTTCTCCTTCCTCCCCGGGCATTGAAGCTATGAAACCCCCCAAGAAGTTTACTCCACCAAAATTTACACCATATAATGAGAAGTTAGACCCACTCACACACATCAGCCACTACTGGCAGATGATGTCTATGTGGAACTGAGATGAGGTACTGATGTGCAAGGTCTTCCCATCTAGCCTGGGAGAGTCTAGACTCCGATGGTTTGATCGTCTCCCTGTTGGATCGATCTACGACTAGAAGCAGCTTTCTGTAGAATTCTTGGCTAGATTTGTTTCCAACACTAAAATCCCTAAGAAACTGGACACTTTGTTCGGTCTCCAAAAGGAACAAAGGAAACACTACGTAATTATGCAAGGAGGTACTGGGAAGAGTATAATGACTTGGAGGAAAATATTTGCAGTGAACAGATGGCTGTAAAGCATGGTCTACGGCCGGAAAGCAAGTTAAGGCAATCACTTACCAAGCGCCTAGCCACAGCACTAAAGGATTTACGTGCCAAGATTGAGCAGTACGCTCGCCTCAAAGATGATCAGATTCCCATCGAAGTCTCTTCAACTGAACAGACGGGCCGAGGAAATCGACGGAGAGCAGATTGAGGAGAACCTCAAGGAGTCGTAGTAAATGAGGTGGATAAGTCCAAATCTCATGAAGCAGTTGCCACAGTCTTCAAGGAACCTATCTATCGTATTATAGAAAAAATCAAGAGAGAACCATTCTTTACTTGGCTACCAAAGATGTTAGAGGATCCAGCTCGGCGTAATTAAAAGCTCAGATGTACCTATCACCAGGACTGGGGGCACATGGCTCAAACCTGTAGAGCTTTGAAACAACACCTTGAGGATTTGGTAGTTGTTGGGCATCTCCAAGAATACATCGATCTAGACAAAGTGGTAACCGAGTAGGGGAATCCCTCACCAGAACCAAATACAGAGCATCCACCTCTATTGGTTATCAATGTCATCCATGGCATAGCTAGTCACGAGCGAGAAGAGACACTCCAGTAGGAAATTGCCAAAGCTGTATAGATTCATCAAGTGATGTCAGTTGGTCCAACACCAAAAAAGATGAGAACAATACCTAAGTCTCCCTTGTGTACTGTTTCATTTACTACGAAAGATCTAGAAGGTATTCAACATCCACATACTGATGCCTTAATTATAACTGTGAGAATTGAGAAACGATTCGACGTGAAACGAGTCTTGGTGGGCCAGATAATGCCGCAGATATACTGTACTACGATTTATTTAGGAAGCTCGGTCTCTTTGAGCAGCACCTCACCCCAGCAGAAGCACCATTGGTCGGCTTCAATTCTCAACCTGAATGGCCACTTGGCAGGATAGTGCTGCCAGTAGTGGTTGGGACAAAGGCCCTTCAAATAGAAGTCCTAGTTATTGACACTCCATCTCCTCACAATGCCATCCTTGGTCAGTTTTGGATTCACCAAATGAAAGTAGTCCTCTCGACCTACCACCAGCTTATTCATTTCCCAACGGAGCATGGAGTAGAGCAGATCTCGGGGGAACAAATTGCATCAAAGCATTGTTTCATGGCAACCATGAAGGCCAAACAACTCTGCATTTGGGTTCAAGTGGTTGAAGTTGTAGAACGACCTATCCTGGAAGACATTGGGGGAACCCCAGCGGAGAAGATTGTAAAGGATCTGGAGAAAGTTTTGGTAAAAGAGGGTGACCCAGAAGGGTACTTTCTCATCGATACCTCGCTAGGCGCTGATGAAAAACTTCAATTGCTGGATTTACTAAGGGGAAATATGGAGGTATTCGCGTGGTCAGCATATGATACACCTGGGCTGAATCTAGAATTTATTTGCTATAAGCTCAACGTCAACCTTTCTGCTCGGCCCATTGTGCAGAAGAGCCGAAGATCTTCAGTTGAGCACACCGAAGCAGTAATTGTAGAGGTCGACAAACTCTTAGCAGCGGGAGCAACCTGGGAAATTCAGTACCCACGGTGGATGTCCAATATAGTCGTAGTAAAAAAAAAAGAACGAAAAGTGGAGGGTCTGTGTCAACTTCACTTGTCTTAACAAAGCTTGTCCAAAAGATAGCTTTCCCTTGCCTCGCATAGATCAACTTGTGGATTCAACAGCAGGGCATGAACATATGAGCTTTCTGGACGCTTATAGCAGCTATTATCAGATACCATTATTCGGTCCAGATCAAGAGAAGACAACATTTATCACTCCAAGAGGCACCTATTGTTATAAAAGTAATGTCGTTCGGCCTTAAAAATGCCAAAGCAACTTACCAGCGGATGATAACTCGGATGTTCAGAGAGTAGCTTGGTTGGACTATGGAAACATGTATAGATGATATGGAAAAGCAGGCTTGCTACAAACCACCTCACAGATCTAAGGGAAGTTTTTGGCATCCTAAAAACCCATCAACTTCACCTCAATGCCTCAAAATACGCTTTCGGGGTAGGAACAGGAAAGTTCTTGGGGGTACATGGTAACTCACAGAGGAATTGAAGGAAATCCGGATCAAATCAAAGCAATACAAGAAATAAAAATACTGACAAAGGCCAAAGAACTACATAAATTGATTGGAATGGCGGCAGTCTTGAACCGATTCATTAGCAAGTCCTTGGATTGAATGAAGCCCTTCTTTCAGCTATTGAGAAAAAATATTGCATTCGAATAGGGTCTCGAATGCACCGAAGTGTTGCAAGGCCTCAAGAAATATCTCAACACACCACATCTCCTTTCCACTCCAGAACCAGTGGAAGAACTATACTTGTAACTGGCAGTTTCAAATCATGCGGTAAGCCAGTGCTGATTCGCGAAGTTGAAAATGAATAGAGGCTGGTGTACTACATCAGCAAGACTCTACTAGATGCCGAGACATGGTACCTACCTTTGAAAAAACTGACTTACGCCCTGCTCATTGCCTTGAGAAAGCTACAACATTACTTCTAGGGTCACACCATTAATGTCCTTACTGAGTTCCCCCTCAGATTCGTCTTTGACCGAGCCGATTTCTCAAGCCGAACGATGAAATGGACGATTGAGCTTGGTGAGTTTGACATTCGATATTAGCCCAGAACAACAATCAAGGCCTAGGTCATGGCAGATTTTGTCGCCGAATTCACTCCCGCCCATAACGTCGAACATCAGAACTCCAACTCGGTACAGGTGTCACGCACCGCCGAACTAGGAGAACAACATGCTTCAAAAGCATGGAAACTCTTCATTAGCGACATCTGGCAGCTCTACGTTGACGGATCATCCAATAATCGAGGCTCGGGGGCAGGGGTGGTATTCATATCTCTAGAAGGATTCATCTGGGAGCAAGCTCTGAAGCTTGGGTAGAAGGCCTCTAATAATGAGGCAGAATATGAAGCATTATTAGCTGGGTTACGCAGTGCTGAGCACTTTAGTATAGATCAATTACTGGTTTTCAGTGATTCTTAGTTGGTCGTTAACCAACTCAGTAGGGTCTATGAAGTAAGGGATGAAAGAATGACTATGTATACAGACAAGGCAAGAGATTTACTTAAGAAATTCCAATCCATACTAGTGGAACGGATCAATCGGGACACAAACGGTCATGTTAATGCTCTCGCCTGCCTTGGCTTATTAGTGGATACTCAAGATGCTAGAAACGTTTGGGTTGAGTTTGTGCTAGAATTGAGCATTGCATCTCCAGATCCAGTCCTCTGCACTAACCTAGAACCAAGCTGGATGGATCCAATACTTGTTTTTCTGAGATCTGACACTTTCCCTAAAGATAAGAAAGAGGCCAATAAAATTCGACACAGATCAGCCCGATTTTGGATTTCACCATCTGGAAAATTATACCAACGCTCGTACCTTGGCCCTTATCTGGTATGTATGCATCCAAATTTAGTCGAAAATGTTCTCTATGAAATTTACTATGGGATTTGTGGAAGCCACATTAGTGGAAGGTCACTGGCACACTGTGCCCTCACTTATGGGTACTGGTGGCCACAGATGCAGCAAGACGCACAACAGTATGTTCAGAAGTGTGATAAGTGTTAGAGGTTTGCTTCACTGATTCATCAGCCAACCAAAAATCTTACTCCGGTAATTAGCCCATGGCATTTCGCTCAATGGGGCTTGGACATCGTTGGACCTTTGGCATAGGGGATTGGGAACAAACGATTCTTCATCGCTGCAACCGACTATTTCACCAAGTTGGTGGAAGTTAAAGCACTGGCAAGCATCAAAAAAGCAGATACAAAGCAGTTTGTTATGAGGAATATCGTGGCACGTTTCGGCATTCCAGAGGTACTGATTACAGACAATAGAACGCAGTTTGACGGAAAAGTTTTCAGAAAGTTCTGTGTTAATCTTAGAATTGAATATTGGAACTCCTCTTCGGGCTACCCGTAGAGTAATGGACAAGCAGAGTCATCAACAAAACCAACATTAACAGAGTAAAGAAGCGACTTGAGGATACAAAACGAAAGTGGGTTGAAGAGTTACCCTATGTGTTGTGGGTCTACCGAACCATGACACGATGCTTAACAAGGGAAACACCCTATTCCTTGACCTACGGAATGGAGGCTGTTATTCCACTAGAAGGCAGTCTCCCAACCCTCCGATCAGAATTATTTGAAAATGTTAGTAGAGGAAGCTATTGCACAGGTGCTGGACATGGCAGAAGGCTGAAGAGAAGCCGCACTAATCAAACTTGTAGCTTATCAGCAGCAGCTTATCAAGAGTTTTGATAAGAAAGTTTTCCCAAGGAAATTTACTTCTGGAGAGTTGGTTCTGAGGAAAGTAATGGACCATAAGAGGGTGCCTGGAGAAGGGAAGTTAGGACCTGATTGGGAGGGTCCTTACAAGGTCATAGTTGTAGCTGGGAATGGAGCATTCTACTTGGAGGATCTCAAGGGCAAAGCCATACCTCGGCCCTAGAATGTAGCAAATCTCAACAAGTATTATCAGTAGAATGCCCCAAGTCATCCATCAAGTGTAAAAGCATTCGTCTTTTGATTAATGAGAATATCTCCCCACTTCTTTAAACTTTTGTTTCCAGCGCTTGTATAGTTTTATGGTCAGAATAGATTATTGCTTAACCTAGTCTTTATAGGCCAAGCCCTGGGGGCATATTTCCAAATAAAAGTGACAGAGTATGTTAAGGAACGGGTTTTAGCTTTGAGGGTAGCACATCCTGGTCAGTACTAGAATGTATCAGTGGTTAGAACTAATTCCATGAAATACTGTGGGTGTTAATTTCCGACCACACAACCAAACAGGGAACTCAACTGGAGAGCACCAGCAGAATAGATTAAGCCCGAACACCTGCCAACAAGAATATGAGAATACCGCGGTGGTTCATCCACCCAGGGGTACTCCGACGATCAAGTCAGTAATCTTATCTCTCACAGATATCAATACAAGCACTTAAAATTTACCAATGAAAGCATAAAAGCATCTCAAATAAAGCATACCTTAGACCCACAAGGGTGCCTTACTTATATAATGATCAGTGTCCAACTTCCCCTAGAAGTCTTACTTCATGGGACTCTATCCTTTACAAGGATAACATTTATCACAACTCACACTATTCAGATTAAGATGAACTCCCTCAAGAGTCCCATCTCTATCCAAATAGGTAGCTTGATGTCATCTAGGACTCTAGTCCTCTATCCAAATATCTCGAATTCCGATATTATCGCACCTTATCTCGGCACCATGGTCTACCCACGTGGCACCTCGGCTAACAACCTCGGCCACGTGGACTACCTAAAAATATATCCCCACAACTGCCCCCTAGGTTCTATTACCTCGACAAACTGAGGTGATGAAACCTATACATGTACTTCCCTAACCGAGATTGTGACTCGTTGGCACCAAGAAACAAGGACTCAAATGTCCACTCGTCAAGAATCAAGAATCAAGAACCAAGAACCATGAACCATGAACCATCATGTTTCATTTCATCTAGGTCCAACATCTCGACAGAGATCGCACTGCTAGCAGAGATCATGACTTGCTAGTTCAAGAACTTCAAGATCCTAGTATCAACTTATCAGAAACCAAGAATAAACAAGTTTTGCCCCTATTCAAATTCAACATCTCAACCAAGATCAACATCTCAACTGAAATCATCATGTTAACCAAGATCACCATCTCAATCGAGATCGTCATCTCTACCAAGATCAATATCTCAACTGAGGTCATTATGTCAAACAAGTTCACTATCTCAACCGAGATCGTCATCTCAACCGAGATCGTCATCTCAACTGAGATTGCACTTCTCAATCAAGATCATCATGAGATTGGAGCGTTCTAATCATGTCTCCATCATGTCACATCGTTCTGCCCCCCGCCGTTTGACGTCAGTATAGGCACGTCAGGACTCGAAATCATAACTTTTTGCCATATTTTTCCAATTCCAGCAAAACCATTTCATCTTCCTATTCGTCTCTATCTGTGTCCCTAGACTCTCTTTCTTTTGGCCTCAGCAAACCATCATCGCTGTTCTTGAAGCATTCATTACTATAAAGACTTCCTTTGTGCCCAAGGTTCAAACTCTACCAGCTGAACCAGACTAATAGCTAATCAATTCATCATCTGCTCCATACATCAACCCACCATCTCAATGGCAGTGAAAACACCAACATAGCGACAATCTTGCAGCTAGAACCAGGAACAGGAAACACCGAGGTCCTAAGCTCCCAGCCTTAGACCTTGATAATTTTCCAATCGCCTTATCTGTGAGTAACCATCGCCGTAACCAATGACGACATGTCTCACTGAACTCTTGTCATAGAAGATCTTCTTGTTGACATCCCTGATGTCATAACTGTGCAATCCACTCCATCTCCTTATAGTCAATCCACCATGCTCATGTCTCCAGCAACTTAATATCTCGAAAGAGAAGCACATGAAGCAAGTGGACCAAGTTACTGCTGCCAAAGCCAAGGCCATTGCATTGCTAAGGCCTAAAAAACAAGTCAACATCGCCTGTAACAAAAGCTACTATCTTGACTGGATGATAGCCCTCAAAAAGATGTCTGTCCCCGAGGACTCACCCCTCCGTGATATAGGTCAGCTCAATGTCCCTTTCCTTCCCTCTCCCAATCAATCTAAGGATGAGGCCGAGGAAGTAGAAGAGGGCGACGACAAGGAGGCCGAAGACAAGGAAGAGGCCGAGGCTGAGGTTGTCGAGAAAGAATCTGAATCTACTGCTAGGGCCAAGTCCCTAACTCTAAATGAACAAGTCTTTGACTTGACTCAAGATAAGGAGGATGAGGTTCAAAAGACCACTTCTAAGGCCGAGGTCGAGACTGCCAACAAGAGCCTAGATGACACACTACGTAGGATCGACACCGAGGTCCAAGCTGAAAATTCTGCCCAGCTGTCTGCCGAGGCTGACACAACGCCATTTGCTAAGGCAAGGCAGACTGTGGAAATTGCATGAACTTTGGTTTTTCCTCCTTTTTGTACTTTTCCTTCTTACTTTTGGATAGCTGTAATCTTTTGTTTGAAAAATGTTAGCTTTATGTTTGGCTGATGTGCCTCTTTTGTCTTTGTAGATGAACAAATAATCTCTTATGCCAGGCCGAAATGCCTTTTTATATCTTAACAAGTTTCTTTTCTGAATGCAAGTCTTATATTTTTTTTCCAAGTATTGAATGTATGCCTTCTTTTCTTCTATGCATGTTTGCTACTTTCTTTCATGTTTTTCATGCTTCCAAACTTAGAATATTTTTGCATTTTTTCAAAGTGTACCTTAACTGTATAATAAATCCAGGATACAATACCTCAGATAAACCTTGACTGTTTGTCTTGGCTAACCATTTTCATACCTCGGCTAACACTTTAAAAATAAAAATATTTTTACAAGTGTTATTGCTTTTTTACCTCCATACGCTATCTTCTATTAAGACTTCACCTTTTTCAAGTTTTGACAACCTGGTTGGTCACCTCGGGTAACATGTACCTCAGATACTTTATTCATCATTGCATCGGCTAACTCCAACTTGTAAATTTCTCTGAAATTTCAACAAGTGTTATGCCCATTTCTGAAAATTTCAACAAGTGTCAAACTCTTAAATTTTTTCATCACTCCAACTCTCTACCCCCTAATGTGAACCTAAGTTCACATTAAGCATGTGACTATGGTCTTTTGCCGAAGTCAGATTCAAACAAAGGCTTCCCGAGGTGTTTCAACCTTGGTTTCTCTGTTAATGAACTTAGTTCCATTCTGAGTTTGACTCTGTCGATATGGCAAGTCCAGGTTAATTCAATGTAGTTCAACTCCATTATATGCAAGTATAATTCAACTCTGTCATATAATGAGCCTAAGTTATTCGTCTTGTTTTATTTAGAAACATCGCCAACTTAGTTCAACTCTATTATATGCAAGTATAATTCAATTCTGCCATATAATAAGTCTAAGTTATTCGTCATGTTTCATTCAGAAATATCGCCAACTTAGTTCAACTCTATTATATGCAAGTATACTTCAACTCTGGCATATAATAAGTCTAAGTTATTCATTATGTTTAATTCAGAAACATCGCCAACTCAGTTCAACTCTATTATATGCAAGTATAATTCAACGCTGCCATATAATAAGTCTAAGTTATTCGTCATGTTTCATTCAGAAACATCGCCAACTTAGTTTAACTCTATTATATGCAAGTATAAACTTTCTCATATAATAAGTCTAAATTATTGGTCATGTTTCATTCAAAAACATCGCCAGCTTAGTTCAACTCTATTATATGCAAGTATAATTCAACTCTGCCATATAATAAGTCTAAGTTACTCATCATGTTTCATTTAGAAATATCACCAACTTAGTTTAACTCTATCATATGCAAGTATAATTTAACTCTGCCATATAATAAGTCTAAGTTACTCATCATGTTTCATTCAGAAATATCACCAACTTAGTTCAACTTTATCATATGTAAGTATAATTCAACTCTGCCATATGATAAGTCTAAGTTACTCGTCATGTTCACCATAAAAACATCGCCATAAGACATTTCGGTCTTATCGCACAATCATGGATTCCAACAACATTTTTACGCTTTTTTATATAAGCTTTGGCTTCGTTTTGCACGTAGGGTCACCAGAATCCCTATGGTATAGCTCTGTAGGCAAGGGATCTGCCCCCTGCATAGATCTCATGTAAAAAGTCTTCAACCTAGGAAGGATTTACACATCGCAATAGAGGTCCAGTAAAAGTCCTTCTGTACAGATGGCCTTCTGCTGACAGGTAGAACCTAGCCGACTTCAGTCTGATCTTGTGTGCTTCTTTTTTGTCTTCTAGGATCTGGTATCTGCTTATTTAGGTTGAGCTCTTGTGTTCTCGGACTTACTCATCTAGGCCGAGATCTTGTCTTCTAGGATCCAGGATTCGAGATTTGGAATTCGGGATCGGCTCACTTAGGCTGAGCTCTTGTTTTCTCGGACCTAATCATCTAGGCCAAGATCTTGTCTTCTAGGATCTGGGATCCGGGATCTGGAATCCGGGATTTGCTCACTTAAGCTGAGCTCTTGTCTTTTCAAACTTACTCATCTAGGCCGAGATCTTGTCTTCTGGGATCTGGGATCCGGGATCTAGAATCCGGGATCTGCTCACTTAGGCTGAGCTCTTGTCTTTTCAGATCTACTCATCTAGGCTGATATCTTGTCTTCTAGGATCTGGGATCCGAGATCTGGATTCCGAGATCTGCTCACTTAGGCTGAGCTCTTGTCTTCTCGGACCTAATCATCTAGGCCAAGATCTTGTCTTCTAGGATCTGGGATTCGGGATCTGGAATCTGAGATCTGCTCACTTAGGCTAAGCTCTTGTCTTTTAAGACCTAATCATGTAGGTCGAGATCTTGTCTTCTGGGATCTAGGATTCGGAATCCGGGATCTGGAATTCAATCTGCTCACTTAGGCTGACTTCTTGTCTTCTCGGACCTACTCATCTAAGCCGAGATCTTGTTTTCTAGGATTTGGGATCCAAGATCTGGAATCCGGGATCTACTCACTTAGGCTTAACTTTTGTCTTTTCGAACCTAATCATCTAGGTCGAGATCTTATTTTCTAGGATCTGGGATCCAGGATTCAGGATCTAGAATCCAGGATCTGCTTACTTAGGCTGAGCTCTTGTCTTTTGGGACCTAATAATGTAGGCCGAGATCTTATCTTCTAGGATCTGGGATCTGGAATCCGGGATTTGCTCACTTAGACTGAGCTCTTGTCTTCTCAGACCTAATCATCTAGGCCAAGATCTTGTCTTCTAGAATCTGGGATCCAGGATTTGGAATCTGGGATCCGCTCACTTAGGCTGAGCTCTTGTCTTCTCAGACCTACTCATCTAGGCCGAAATCTTGTCCTCTGGGATCTGGGATCCAAGATCCGGGATGTGGAATCTAGGATCTGCTCACATAGGCTGAGCTCTTGTTTTCTCAGACCTAGTCATCTACGCCGAGATCTTGTCTTCTAGGATCTGGGATCCGGGACCTGCTCACTTAGGCTAAGCTCTTGTCTTCTCGGACCTACTCATCTAGGCCGAGATCTTGTCCTCTGGGATCTGGGATCCGAGATCTGGAATCTGGGATCTGGGATCTAGAATCCAGGATCTGCTCACTTAGGCTGAGCTCTTGTCTTCTCGGACCTAATCATCTAGGCCGAGATCTTATTTTCCGGGATCTGGAATCCGGGATCTGCTCACTTAGGCTGAGCTCTTGCCTTCTCAAACCTAATCATCTAGACCGAGATCATTTCTTCTAGGATCTGGGATCCGGTATCTAGAATCCGGGATCTGCTCACTTGGGCTGATCATTTTCTACTTGAAAGTCATCTCCTTCGAAGCGCTCATGCCCCCTGTCTTTACATCCCTTCTAGAAGGGTCCTTATTCCGTTAATGTCGACATATTCTCCATCATCGCTAAACTAGTCATTGCCGACATGTTGATCTTGCACGATGATGGCCATCTATTCTAACTAAGTTCCCACAAACAGCGCCAAATTGTAGGTGTTGATTTTCGACCACACAACCAAACAGGGAACTCAACTGGAGAGCACCGGCAGAATAGATTAAGCCCGAACAGCTGCCAACAAGAATATGAGAATACCGCGGTGGTTCGTCCACCCGGGGGTACTTCGACGATCAAGTCAGTAATCTTATCTCTCACAGATATCAATACAAGTACTTAAACTTCAAAAATGAAAGCATAAAAGTATCTCAAATAAAGCATACCTTAGACCCACGAGGGTGCTTTACTTATATAATGATCAGTGTCCAACTTCCCCTAGAAGTCTTGCTTCATGGGACTCTATTCTTTACAAGGATAACATTTATCACAACTCACACTATTCAGATTAAGATGAACTCCCTCAAGAGTCCCATCTCTAGCCAAATAGGTAGCTTGATGTCATCTAGGGCTCTAATCCTCTATCCAAATATCTCAAATTCCGGTATTATCGCACCATATCTCGGCACCATAGTCCACCCACGTGGCACCTCGGCTAACAACTTGGGCCATGTGGACTACCTAAAAATATGTCTCCACAAATACATTCCAAATTACTTTGAGAAATGACAGTTATCGAAGATGTTTTTCCTGTTCCCAGATCCTCACTTTAAAGAGAAGAATCATCAGCGTCTTGTGATTAGCCCACACTTTCTAGATGAATATGCTTATGTTCTTGGAGTTGGCGGGATTATATATACGATTACGGATGTGGAAGAACTTGGGGAGTGGATGAAGGCTTGTTTAGAGGGGCACCCTATGTTTGAAGCTCTTATAGATGAAGAACTTGAAGCTAATCCAGTTGTGAAGCTCTTGAGTAGTGCCACTGAGGAAGGACAAAAGGTTGCGCGGAATGGGGGACAAACTTTCCAAGCAGTTTTTAGACGCATACAAACGAAACAAAAACATACAGAATCTTCATCTAGAATTATGTAGCAGCTTTAGGTCCTTTCATTTTAAAATCGAAAAAGCCCATAAGAATAGCTTCTATTTCTAAGAATGCCCTTACCACATCATTTTTTAGATTAATTTTGTATAACAGTTTTGTTTGTAGATCATTTTCCCTGTGATTTTGATAGATAGAAGTTAGGAACTATTATGTACAATGCTCTTCAATTTTGACAGTTCAAGCCAGTTCTGTAGCATGGTATGGTCTAAATCAATTTTCATGTTGATTTTACCAACAAGGGTTGGTTCAGTTAGTAAGGTTCGTTCCCTTCGCCCATTTGGTTTAGGTTCGAGTCCCGCTGCCGGCAGTCCTTTATTGGTGGGCGATATTGCGTAACGCTTTCCTTGGCCTTGGAGTGGGGTAGCCTCCCCTCCTCCTAAACTTTTTTTATGAATCTAAAAAAAAAATTTTCATGTTGATTTTATAGTCTCTTGAAACTTTAATTTGCAATGCTATATGTTATGCAACCTTTTTTTAAAATTTAAATTAACTTTTTGGTAAAGCAATCTTGATTTGTGCATAATAACATTCACATGCATTTTTGCATTGCATTCACATTCAATATCATTTTCATAAATATATATTCGAAGCAGATGTGATTAGAATAGAAGACGGACACTACAAGAATTAACACTTTTGGCAACAAAAAAATTGGTCGCTAAAAGTCAATTTTTGGTCGGCAAAAGTTATCTGCGACCAATATTTTTGGTCGCTACTTTGGTCGCCAATTGAGGGTCGGCAAAAGTAATTCGCGACCAAAATTGTGGTTGGTCGGCAAAAGTTGGATTTCGCGACTAAATTTTTGGTCGCGAAATATTTAATTACCGCGACTAATTTATTTTGTCGCCAAAACACTTTGGTCGCGAAAAGTGATATTTTCCCGACCAAAAAGTTTGGTCGCCAATTATCACATTCAACGACTAAAAAGTTTGGTCGCCAATGGTGACATTCCGCGACCAAAAATTTTGGTCGCCAATCGTGACATTCCGCGACCAAAAAATTTTGGTCGCCAATCGTGACATTCCGCGACCAACAAAGGTTTTGGTCGCCATTTGTTAATTTTCGCGACCAAAACTTTTGGTCGGCAAAAGTGAGTTTCCACGACCAAGAGCTGTTTTGGTCGGCAATAGATGTATTTTTTGCGACCAAAACTCTTGGTCGGCAATTGTTATTTTTCGCAAAAAAAAATAATTTATTTGTCACGACTACTAAATTGATCGCCAAAGCAAGAAAACAATACACCTGTAATTCCTAATAATTCATTCAATCCATAATAAACCTATAATTTTAAAGCATCATTCAAATTAACTGAATCATTAACATTCGACACAATACATAATTCATTAACATTCGACACAATACAACTATTCTAAGTTTTCATTCACAAGTCACATCCATCTAGCATAACAACTTGAAACAATACATAATTCAAATTTACAGCATCAGGAAAATTGCTTAATCCACTAAGTTGCCTTGATAGCCAATCAAAAAGATCCTTGCGCCTTTCCGTGCCAAGCTTCGCATCCATCAAAGCAGTAGTGATGTAAGGCACCTAATAAAGAAACAGAATTGGAAAATTTATCAGAGAAGCATGATAGTGGCAGCAACACTGGATTGCAAACCCGTATCTTTGCAAAAATCAATTAAATCCTATAAACATGTGCATCGAATTGAGACAACTAGCTAGGGGTGGGCGCGGATCGATTGCGGCCACGGAACCTCTAATCCGCCGTACTAACACAAAACTTAAAAGATCAAAAGTGAAGCAAAATTAAAAATACTCACTCATAAAGTTTACAGAAGAGAAGACAAAACTAATAAACCAACAAAATTACAAGATTGCCAAGTCCAACTGACTTCGTCCTGGTCCCAGTAAAGCCCCCAAGGCCTGAACCTGATAGTATATCTTTAAGAATACCGCTGATGCCAAGGAGTAGCAAAGTGTGATTTCGATCTGTCAGAATTCAATTTGAAGGAAAATTGTCAAAACTCGAAGAAAATTGACAGAGAACAATTGAAGATTGCAAGAACAATTATGTTGGATCTTACCTGGAGAGCAGAAGTGAAGCAACTGCAGAAATTTAGCTATTTACATTGGGTTTTTTTTTCTTCACAAAAGATTAACATGAATGCTCTAGAAACTGATTCAGAAACTGATTAACGATACAATCTGTTCATACTCATTAAAGATACAATCTGCTTTGTTATATAGATGTCCAGCCACAAATAGATAAGCAAGAATTTCATCCCAAACCTTAAATTCAATCAACTAACTCTAAACATTCTGTAAGAGATTCACATTAACTAATATAGTCCATAAAAATGTAAATCCCTATACTGAACTCAATTTAAGCTGAAAATTGAATTGGAACTATTTTTCCATCAACCAATCCCCATTGAATAGAAAAGAAAATTCACAGCAACTATGACCCAAAAGATACCCATGAAATGCAGGCAGATTGGCAGCAAATAAAATTTTCAGCATCAAACTCACTTGGAGATCATTGACAGAAATTTCAGCATCAAATTTTCAGCAAATAAAATTTTCAACCAATCCCCATTGAGAATGCTGCCATATACAAACAGCATAGCAGTGAAGAAAAAATGCCTGTTGAAATTAAAAGCAAACAGAAATAATTTGTCATATATAGCAATCAAACTCACTTGGAGATCATTGACAGAAATTTTGGAAGTTAGTGAAACCCAAAAACAGGGCAAAGAAGGACAAGCTGGCCGTTGAAAGATACAACATGTTTGTTACAAATTATACAATTGTGTCAAAATTTGGTTCACTTAGAATTTAAATAAATTGAAAAAGCTCATTAGTTGTCATTCATTTAACTAATGAGCTTTCTCCAAGAATAGCTCTCCTAGATAAACACCACACTTCAGTTGACAGTTGAACATTGACAGGAATCTGGTTTAACATACCAATTCAACAACCTAAATCCTGGGAGGTCCCTTTCTTCGTGTCCTTTCCTGAGTAGATTGAACAACTCTTTTATCATAAAAATTTGGATAACCACGACCATGGCCCAAATATAGAGATGGCCCATGTGGATTATGAATATAAAGCCCCCAATCATCCAAATAGATGAATATGTGCGAGTCAACATTGATCTGTATTTGTTTTGATCATTAAGAAGTAAATGGCTTCCATTTTCTTTGCCAACCTCAGGAGTAACCTCACAGCCAAAAGGGAAAAAAAAAGGAAGAAAACATTAAACCTGACATTTAGAAGAAGCCATACACTCCTTTCAAGATTTTATCCATTTTGTTATTGTAGTAGGTAACTATTAAAAAGTTCCTAAAAACAACCACTTCCAACTATGTCTTATTCCGAAAAACAATAGTGATGATTTCAAGAGGCCTTGAGCCCCAACAATAAGATAGATGCTACTTTTTCCTCAATGAGTACTAATGATCAAGTTTCATAAGTTTAACCAATAATAATATTTAAGAGTTAAAAAATATGGAAAACAATTGAGACCCCTAAAAAGCATCCCCTAATTTACCCACAATGACATGGCAGGTTACACATCAACTTTTCATTTGTCACAAACTAAACCATATAAAGCCCAACTCCCTTGCCATGTCTTTAAGGTAAATTGTGGGTCTCTAGCATTCCTCAAAAAACATTTTCAAGCAACAGGGACAACTACAATTCTCTACAAGAGATTGCTTTTTTAATTTTTTTATTGTCAGCACTCTATAAGAGATTGCTACAATAAATAAATGGTAAAACTAAGCTACCAACCTCATTTGAGCGCCTACGGTGCCAAAGCTGTCCAGTGGGCACTGCTGTGGCACTGCCATAATCCTTTTGCATGGCTCTTTGATTTATTTTTTACTCAACTAACAAGAAATAAGAGCATCAATATGTTTATACACAGATCCCCTGAAACATTTAGACAAAGAATGGTAAACATGAGGTAGGCATATGATATTCTTAATACCATTGTAAATTCAAAGAAAAAAGTTGAGGGCAAAATGATTTACAAAGTCAAACCAATATTTTACAAGAGCCGCCTAATGACATCGCTCAAACTTGATTTATGGGGATTAATGTCATGTAAAGGTGTCAATACTGCAAGGTTGCTATGTGGAGACCAGCTATGTGCTACCCAGATTCTTTGAGTGTGGGTTGAGTGACGGAGCCTCTAAATTATTTGCTATTTTATGTTGCTTTAATCTCATTATCCTGCTATCATTTCAGAGAGTTATATCCTACTGTGGGTTGAGTGATCAAGCTATCAAAATGATTGAGGTTCGCTGCAGGTCTTATTATACAAGGGCTCTACCTTAGGCCTCTACACTGTTTTCAGTGTTGAGTGGTACATATATTGTGGGTCAAGTGATGCAGCCCCTATATTGTGAGACTTGTTTGAAATAGTGTTCTGTATATTATTTATTTACATACTTCACATCTATGTTCTTCGTGTTTTCAGGCTATGTTAATCAAAGTGGAGACTAGCTATGTGCTACCCAGATTGCTGTGTTACTATCTAAAGGAACTAGGAGGACCAGGCAGCCATGGTGCGCCAGTCCAAGTGGAGATCTTCACAATGGAAAATCCTATGCCTTTACTTTTACTTTTGTTCTACACTCCTATCTATTTGGGCTATGTACACATTATATACGGGTGTTATTAGTTGTTTCCATGCCTATCCCTATGGGCTGTGTAGGGGATCATTACCTTTTTGAGTGGTGTCACATATGCCATGATGCCAATTACCTATTGCTATTACCCATATTGGTTTGCTGCTTGGTTGTCTTCTTCTATCTACCAAAGACAATGCTCCAAGCATGATGAGCATGAGGTTTTGCCATCTAGTGGAGTGCTGGAAAATCTTCAGTGTTCCTCTTGAAGTGGTGAATATATTATCTTTTTAGGAGAATTGTTGAATAAGGGGGATGAAAAACAGGATTCTTTAGAGGTCACACAATACTTTTGAAAAACCAAATTGTTTCTCAAACTGTCGTTTAACATACATTATCTAGTGAATATAGTGATAGTAAGCACCAAAGTTCATAGACTAAGTTATGCAATTAAAATAGAAGACCAAATTGTGTTTAGGAAAGGCTGATGCTCAATTTCTAAAAAAAAAACAAAGGGGGGTTATAAGGGGCTGATTTGATTAGATTCTGATTTTATTTTATTGTAGAACCAGTTGAGTTTGTGAATTTTTTAATGAGTTTGTTTTACCAAATATGGTTTTTTTTTTTTTTTTTTAACAAAGTAGTTTCATCCTGGTGTTATTTGGGGACCAAATATGCTGAAATATAAATTTGCTACAAATAATATATACAGGAAAAAAGTTAGCTGGACAAAACATTCAACCAACCATTCAGCTATTACAGTCAGCTTATTCTTCTCCTTCATTGTCATCCATTAAGGAGAAAGAAACCCAAACTGTTAGTTACA
The DNA here is from genome assembly GCF_055761805.1 of Camellia sinensis. NCBI lineage: Eukaryota > Viridiplantae > Streptophyta > Magnoliopsida > Ericales > Theaceae > Camellia > Camellia sinensis. Next base: position 4,887,245 of record NC_138969.1, on the reverse strand, counting down.
CATATCAAATGTTTATGTGTATATATTTAGATCTCTCTATGTATAGAAAATATACAGGGGACTTTTTAATTCTTTTACTTTAGAAGCAAATTATTAATAGTAGAACTACAAACAAGAAACAAACAAGATAAGGACTCAGTTCAATGACCCTAGACATACAACAGAAGTGATCTTTTTCACAATCTGGACAGTTTTAGATGAGGAGAGGCAACATACACTGATCTCTTTTTTGGTAAGTGGGGCAAAGGCGGTATCGTCTTTCACACCAGCAATTATGTAGAGCCGCACCCTCTGCTGTCCAAATATCATCTCAATATCGTCATCTTTGTTTAGGAATTTTGAAACATCAAAACCTGTTCCCTCAAGGACCTACGTCAAAAGAGAGAAGTTGGAATGCAACATCAGAATCTAAATTTGAGTACAGCTATTTTAAACAGCTATTTTAAAGACAGCTACGTCAAAACCTGTTCCCTCAAGGACCTACGTCAAAACCTGTCATGAAGCAAATACAATGATAAACCCATTTGTGATATATCTGCTCAAATTCACAGCCATTATGATTAAAGCTACAAACAAGCCGAGCTGAGCTCGACTCATTTGTGATATATCTTCCAAATAATAGAGCTGGAAGAACACTTTACAGGACATGCAAATACCTGAAACCCTGCAATATGAACTTTTCTGGATAAGATCCTCTTTGGATATCTCGGTTCGATTTCCCTTTGATCGATTAACTGTCGCCTGCAGCAAGAGTAGTTCAATGGAACACAATCCATCCTTTTTACAGAGAGAATATGCACATCCAATCCCAAAAAAAAAAGAAAAAAGAAAAAATCCATCCTCCAAATTAAAAATTAAAAAGCTCATTAGATAATAAATGGTTGGATTAAAGCGATTAGCACAGAAAACAATGTTATTATGGTCTTCGTTGCTTTCAACAATAAATTTCAATGTGTTCATATAATTTGAGCAGAAATAATAAAGCAAGTCTTAAAAAATCTTATATTTATTTCAGACCAACTTCTTGTCCTTTTTTTCCTAATGTTTTTATTTATTTATATATTTTTAAGTAAGTCATTTCCAAACTAAATGCAACTCTAGAAGAAAATAAAATAAAATAAAATGCAACTGCAACAGATCCTGATATAAGAAAGTGTCATTAGGCATAAAAATATATATTTCGAACTCCTAATCAAGTTTTGGATGGATCTCTTTTGTTTAGGCTCTCAGTATGTCATAGAAAATGTACTTACCAAGGTAATACAGTATCTAATGTTTTATGCAATTGGTAGATTAAAGTGCATTTCAAGCACAAACTTGCCTAAAATATCATAGCACATAAATTTCATTCCCTTTCTGTAAAAGTAAACGAGGCAAATCGGAGAGAGTAGTGACTTGTTCAAGTTTGACTAACAAGTTACAAAATGGGTTCAAAATTGGCCCATAGATTGCATACAAGCTCATCAAGTCTAGTTTGAGCCAAGTTTACAAAATTACCAGCTTTAAGATGTACTCAAACTTGGTCTGTTTACAAAACAAGCAGGTCTCGAACTACTTTTTAGTGAACCGAACACTAGCAGATCGGTTTGTTACAACCCTACTTAAAAGAGGAGTGTCGAACACAAGCAAATTGATAATATCCAAAGCAAGTAATATAAGGAGTGTCTAAAGGGAAGAGTTTGTTACATTCTCTGAAAATGTTTTTAACAGTGTTCCCAAAAATCTCAAAAGACTATGAAGCAAAAGAAACATTTTCTGAAAACCATAAAGAGAAAGGACTGAGCATGACATGCTGTCACTATGGATAGCCATCTGCTCAAAAGTTCACCAAGTCCCTCATCCCGAATGGACTAACAGAATGAAGGGCCACTGCTCCTGAAACCAACGTAACTCTTACCAATCCCTCTCTCCAAATCTCCAAAACTTGAAAAAATACTCACCATAAAGCATTTAACTCCAAAAGAAGAAAAGAATATATAATAATAACTCAAAGATTGCAAGGCAATGCCCCAAGTGAACCATCACAGATCTAAAGGGGAATGATAATATCATTGAAGATTAACCCAGTAGACAGAATGATCGTAATCTGTAAGGTCATGACTGTAGGAGTCATAAAATCATGATAGATTGATACATCACGCCAATTTGACAGCATCTGCCCCTTCCCTGATAACTGAGCTCAAAAAAAATCTATCACTGATTCATAGGTGCCAGTTTTTTTTCAAGAATGCAGTTGTCAAATCAAGATTTAAATTGTAATTTTAAATTCTATTTTATGGATTGTGAATTGTAAGGTTTGATTAAAGTTTGAAATTTTATAAAAAATGATAAACATACATCTACAAATAACAAGCATGTTATGGAAATGCAGGATATAATACACTTCTATTGACATGCTTGAATCAACAAGTGGATGAAGAGCTTAACTTAGTCACCAATCATTCTCTTCAATTCCTTTTTGTACTTTTTGAAAGTTGCATTGAGATAGTTGGCTTCTTTTTGACAATAAAATAACCCCAGTTGACAAGAATTAAGTTAGAATTCATTGTTTCACTAAGTGATGTCATCATCTAGCATATGGATTGTCATCACATCAAAAGCCAAGTATGGCCATAAAAAACCAATTCCCACTTCTTTCTTATGTTTTCTCACAGTTTTTTTTATTTAATCTATTCAATAAATTTCTACATTATATCTTGTACCATCCAAACAGATCCCTTACAGCCACCAGGAAATTCAAGGCAAACTTCATTTCAGTTGCAATTGCCTCAAGCAAACATGGACAATCTTAAATTATTATCTTTTCTTTTTCTTTTTCTTTTTCTCTATTACTTGTCATATAGCTAACCTTCCCCAAATTCTAAATGCACAATGAATTGAACCGTTACAAGAGAGTGACTTTGGGTACTGTACCACTTCAGTGAAGTGAACTGCATTAATATATTGATAGCATTACTTCCAGGAAGGGGAAAAAAAAATGCGTCAGCCTTGTATAACAGAAAACATGCTATGAAGAAACACAACAAAACCTGATACCACACAAATGCAATAATAATACAAGGAAATAAAAGCCAAACCTGTAAAACTTGGCAGTTTTCCAATGTGCTTTTCCCCCCCTGAAAATATTCAGATCATATCCTTAGGCAGAGGTTTCAGACAACTAATTATAATTAGGCTCCAAGATAAGTAGGGTGTTGATCAAGATTACAAATCTCAAAACTTCAAACTTCTAAAAAGCAGATATCAAGCACATTACAGCTATTTCGTAAAAGATAATACTGATTCCTGTGAAGCAGACAGTTGACCAGCACGGAGTGGCTGCACTCCAAGAGTTCAGTCTGAAAAACAGAAAAGAAGCATCGGTGACAACACCTTGCTGCAACCCCGCCCAACATCCAAAAAAATACCAAAGAAAAACGAAAAGAAAAACATACTCATATATGGGGAGAACATTTAGAATTTAGTGTAGGATCATTTTCAGAAAAGGAGACAAGGTGCTTGATCTATCAATTTTTTAACAAGAAAATTAGTCCTTGAACTCCTTAATGGGATTCCAGTACCTTCAAATAGGGTGGATAGGATGAGATAGAAGTATGGGAAATAGATTTTCTATTAAGTCCTATAATTGCTTGCCTTATGGAGGGTTGAGGAATCCTTTAGAAGTTTGGAGTTCTGACAAAAAGGATGAAGATGGGTATGAGTAGTATGATAGATGAGCTGTTATCGAAGAGGGGCTAAGAGAGGGAGATTGTGAATAGTTGAGGAAGAAGATGAAAGAAAAAGAAGCGCATTACAATTAATTTTTCTCTCAAAATTCATCCTAATGCAGTCACCACCACACATCTCACCCACAATTGAGCAACATATGGGAGCTATGTGTAGATTTCTAGACCTGAAGAGAGTTATAGGTTTTTGGGCCTAAATCATATGGGTAAAGTATACTTAACCCTAAATTGTTTCAGTAAAAAAATTAATAAAGCACAATCAAAAAAATTGATGGAAAAAAAATGGGAAACGCAAACAAACTGAAAACATGCACAGCAAGCAAGGTATCGCACAAAAATCATTGGGCAAAAAGCCAGGGTACCTCATCATTACTTTATACTTCATTATCATTATGGTAAAAAGTTCCTCAATCACATTAAAATATATCCAGAAATGATACCTAATTCACTTAGCTTGGTCCATTAACCCATGTTGCGAAGTACATGTCAAGACTGTAATGCAGTAATTCAAGAGTATAAAACAGCTCATTTTGTAACTCAACAACTACAATTCCCATTATGGGTTCATATTACATCTTTCTATACAGGACATTGATAAACCCATCGATCTCAAAAACTAGAATTTTTAAATTGATAACAATTCAACAGACCAATCTCAGATAACAATCAAACAAGCAAAACTAAATATATAAAAACCCACAAATGAATTTGTGAACACAGCAAAATTACGACATGAACAGAGAATCACAATGATAAAACCAAACTAAACTCACAAAAGAAAAAGTGAAATTCAAACAAACCCATATCACAAAAACTACAGGTTTAGCAAATTCAAGGTGAGGAAACTCTTGAGAGGTAAAGATCTGAAAAGTTAAAAATTATAGTTAGGGTTTGAAATTGGGGGAACGAGAGCAAGAGAGAGAGAGAGAGAGAGAGAGCGTGTTTACCTGATGAAAGAGGTCTGAAATCGAGAGGATTAGCAATGGTAGAGTGTAGGCGGCTACACGCACTGCTACCGAACTTCCTTCATCTCTCCACCGAACCCCACTGCTGCTCCAACGCTGCTCCTGTTTCGTTTCGTGTTAGTCACCTTCTTCGTGTTTGCTCTCTGCCTTGGTGAGTTCGCCGCCGACCTCACGGTGGGGAAATAGGGCGACGCCACCACGGCGCGAGACATTTTTGGTGGTGGTGGTTTTGAATGGTGGTCTAGGGTTTGTGCTTGTGTGAATAATAGAGAGAAACAGAAACAGATGGAGAGAGTGAGAGTGAGAGAAACAGGGATATACATTGTGGGCATATTTTGATATATTTGTTTGTTTGTTTGAGAGAAACAGATGAGAGAGGAGAAAATGAAAATGTGTTTCTGATTACCCGCCCCACATTTCAAATTTCCCTCAGAAATTTTTGGCGACCAAAATATCAAATTAGTCGCAGAAAAGGTACCTTTCGCCGACAATTTTTTTTAGTTGCCAAATTTCAATCAACGGCGACAAAAATATTAGTCGCTAAAAATACTAATTTGGCAACTAATTTTTTTTGGTTGCTAAAAATAAGTTTTTGGCAACCAAATTTTTGGTCGCCAAAAAATATGTGACCTTCCGCGACCAAATTTGTAGTTGGTCGGCAAAAGCATACCACTTTCTGCGACCAACTCATTTTTTGGTCGCCAAAATATAACCTTCTGCGACCAATAATATTTGGTCGCCGAAAATAATGATCATTCACGACTAATTAATATTTGGTCGCCAAATGTCATTTTTTTGCGACCAAAATTTTTTTGGTCGGCAAAAGTGGTCGGCAATTGTGTAAATTCTTGTAGTGGGACTGTACATGTAATTTTCTCAATTTTCTTGTTATCAAAAAAATTAATTTTCAAAATTTTTAACAAATACTTCGAGAAAATGATGACTTTTAAAAGTAAACTAAAAATATGAAAATTTGCTAGCTGTGACAAATATTACTTCAACGAAAAAGTCTTCTTTTGATTTTTCATTCAAGTATTTGGTGAAAATGAGATGAAGACTAATTCACTTGCGAATTTGAAACCTGCACCTCAAAGATGACCATGTCAAGTAGAGTAGTACTTTCAAGGAAAATTCTTCTTTTCATTTTCATTGAAGGCATGATATTAAAAAAGAAAAAAAATTATATATATAATCTATATGAAGGAATAAGATTTTTTTTTTAGATATAATTGATTTTTGTATATTATGTGTCTAACTCTATAATTAGTTTTTATGTACGTAACAAGTAAATATTAAATATAACGTGATATTACGTGATCATATTATTCTCATTTTGTGATGAAAAACACAACATATTTGGATAAGTAGGGAGACAAGAATGGTCCGCTTAATCCTCATTTATGATATTTTTTGCATGGAAATAATTTTTTTTTGATTCAAACCCTCCTTATGGGATTTTAAAAAGGCACATTTTTGTGAAAATAACATTACAATGTATAATTAATATTCTATTAAATAGATTATTTGTGCCAACTTGATATTAAGCAAGTTCGACACTAATCTAAATCATTTATTATTTGTGTTGACATGACATGCCATAATTAAATTTAAATTAAAAAAAATGATCCATTATAATTTGCTAATTCAAAGTATACTTTTCATAGTATTAATATGTCATGTGGAAATTTGCTATCTTTGTAATGAAGTTGGACAATTGACATGCATGTGTGTGGTATGTATTTATGAGGATTGTGATATTTCTTATTCTAAAATTGTAATGCAAAATTATCTCTTACATTATTCAATGATTTCATTTATATTATTGAAGGATTTTATTTTTATGCAGGTATTAAAAAATAATAAGAGTCGAACATATATTAGAGATTTTTTCTATTGTTCTATTGCGGTCAATTATGACAACTAGGAATCTCAAAACTTGTTCAACATAAACATTTTACATAGGGTAAGGAAATAATATAAAATATGAGAAATATATATATATATATATATAACATAGAAACTATGGAGAAAAAAAAATATGGCTTTGCTGAAAAACTCCTCCTCCTCCCTCCTCCCCTTCCTCCCCCTCCTGGCGCTGCTGTTGCTGCTATGGCTGACACAAACATCGGCTCTTTCGTATGCGAAGCCTGGTTGTCAAAAATCCTGCGGAAATGTTACAATTCCATATCCTTTTGGAATAGGTCCTCGCAATTGTTACTTTGATGAATGGTTCTCCATAGAGTGCAAGAACCCAAGCAGCAGCAGCAGCAGCAGCAGCAATGGAGTCGCACCTTACTTAATAAAGATCGGTCTCGAGGTGCTGGAAATTTCATTGGATGGAAGCTACCTTCAAGTCAACAATCCAGTAACATCTCCCAACTGCACCATCAACAACAACAACGTAAACTCATCTCCTTCAAACTCAAGTGTTGACTTGAGATCTAGCCCTTTTCGCTTCTCAGAAGCAAAAAACGTATTCATGGCCGTGGACTTGAATTGCAGCAGCAACCAAATGGCAACATTTAATAATCTGGCCGGCAAAACGATTACCCAGTGCTCGTCTAGTTGCGATCCTACTAATACTTCTAACAATATTAGCTCCTGCAATGTCGGAATCTCACGGAACATGCAGTATCTGCAGGGCTACAAGGTGAATTTGGGAGGCATAACAAACAGCACTATTCAGAGTGGAGTCCAATCATGTTTATATGCATTCTTGGTAGATAACCAAGCACAAGTGTCAATGGGTATGAATACGAGTTTCAGTGAGGCTGTCCCAACTCATGTCCCTGCTGTTCTCGAATGGGTATACAATACCACAGATCTCGGATTTGTTCCTGACAAGAGCTACTCCTGTCTTCTGTCGTCACTTGCTTATTCTTCTTTGTCGGACGACAAGTGTGTTGTTGTTCAAACCCTCAAGTGCGTTTGCAATTTTCAACTCTCTGGAAATCCTTATTTTTCCAATGGATGTCTAGGTACGTTATGCTCTCTCGACCCATCTAATCTCAGTAAACAACCAACCAACTAATTGGGATATTCAGTTGCCCACTCTCACACACTTCTATTCCTTTATTTATTTTATTTAGGAGGTAATTAATCAAATCAAATGGTTCATTTTTTTTTTTTTTTTTTTTTTTTTTGCGGACGGATGGTAAGTTTGAAGTCGTTCGATAGTGATCAAAATTCATTTTAAATATGACTCATATCACATTTAAAATGAATTTCAATTGCATAATATATTTTTTTTGTGCATACTATGTGTCATGTGCATATAGAATTATTGAAGTAATTATTGTCCTGTAATTTGGAAAGTTTGTTTTTGGAAAGTTTGTTTTTTGGTTGGTAACTGCTTTAAATTTCTGATATTGCAATTGCTTGCAGATACATCCATTAAACCTCCTAAGCCAAATGCGGGTATTATTATTGGTAAGCTCGTTTTCCTTCCAAGTGTTTAGAAACATAAAAATGGAGCGATTGTTTAGTGTGGTTTATGAAGCGGTTTATAAATTACTTTATTTTATTTTTAAAATTTTGTGTTGGAGTATTTGTTATATTTTCTCTTTATAATCTATGAAATAAAAATAATTTAACTAAATTAAAAAAAAAATGATTACAAAGAAAGAAACAAGAACATAAACATTTAGAGGTGAATTTCCTCTAGTCCATACACTACAAGAAATATACTTTTGGCGACTAATTTTTTAGTCGCCAAAAGTACGGATTTTAGTTGCCGAAATACTTTCCCGACCAAAAATTTTGGTCGCTGGCTTTGTCGCAACTACATTGTCGGCGAAAATAAAAGGTATTAGCGACTAAAAGTGGCTTAGTCACTGATGCGTGACATTGGCGACTAACATATTAGTTGCCCAAAGGATACATCAATTCATTTAACTCACATCTTTAGCTATTAAATCTTTTGTCGCGAAAACTGCAAATATTTACGGTGACCAAATTAGTAGTCGACAATAGTTTTCTTTTAGCTACCAAATGTTTAGTCACGGAAAGGTTGATTCTTGTTTAGCTACTACATAGGTTAGTCGCCTATGACATTTAATTATGTTTTGGCGACTATATATTTAGTCGCCAAAAGTGTTTTTCGTTTTAGATACTAAACAATTGGTCGCCAAAACAATTTTCAATTCGTTTTGGCTACTAAATATTTAGTCGCCAAAAATGTTTTTCGTTTTAGTTACTAAACAATTAGTCGCCAAAACTGTTTTCAATTTGTTTTGGCTACTAAATATTTAGTCGCCAAAAGATTTATTTCTTTTTGGCTACCAATTGTTTTGTCACCAAAAACGTCATTTTATGTTTTTGTTTTGTTTTTTTCATTTTAATAAATTTTTTCACAACCTGTATGAATCCACCGCAACCTGTAATAGGTATACAAACAAATCAATATATATATATATATATATATATATTATCACCTATTCCATAATGCATAGTTCACTTACAACCATCAAAAAAGAAAAACAAAAAAGAACACCTAATGTAAACTTATATACAAACCAACTATATATATTCTAATTACAAATAATAACGTCATACATTCGAAATACGTTACCAAAACAATATCCTCTATATACAAACAATTTTTACTATACTATGCATTGTAATGACCATTTGGCATGGTACAAATTACCATGATAATATATATCACGGCAAAAGGTAATCTATATATACCACCAGAGAAATTAATATAAGTTCCAAAAATATTAGGTACCCCGCCAAAAATTATATGTACGATTTATCCAAATTTCACACAAAAAGTAGAGGATGACAAAAAACTTCCCAAATTTGCAAAACTATAAATTATCTTCCGGACAAAAAAATAGAAGATCCACATGTCAATGCCAAAAGCTATCTACACAACAAAAATTACACGCATTAGTTCCATTGTAAACAAAAAGTTACAGCCATATTGTACTAGAATAAAACTTAATGCACTTGGAATAAAACTAGAACAAAGTCTAGTTTTATGTACTGTGTAACATTTACGTTGGCTTATAGAACAAAGTCTACTTTAATATTTATGTACTAGAATAAAACTTAATGTACTTGGAAACTCAATGCACTTGGAAACTCAATGCAAAGTCTACTTAAATATTTAAATATTTATGTACTGTGTAACATTTATGTACTAGAATAAAACTTAATGCACTTAGAAACTCAATACACTTGGAAACTCAATGCAAAGGTATGTACTATGTAATATTTACGTTGGTTTATAGAACAAAGTCTATTTAAATGTGTTGGTATTGTCAAAATCTTGGCAATCATGATCGAAAGTCACAAATAGGTTACAATTCAGATGAGTTCAGTTGAGTTAAGAGTTTATTCAAGTTCAGTCTAAAGTGTAAAGAAATTTCCCAAATCAGGCATGAGCCCCAAGTCAAGTTTAGTCTAAAGTGTAACCGTATATATATTTTATTCACAAAACTACATATATACAGATGCTTATAAAACATATATATTTATAAGCTTTAATATATATTTATAAGCTTTATGGCATTTGTCACGCCAACTCCCAACGTACGTGTGAGAATTACATCATGTCTGACCCCACAGATCCTATTTGATACGAGGAAGCTACCCGTGCCATTCATAGAGTGGTTTGGGGGTTGCTTTCAATTTTTGGCCCTCAAAGGCGTTTTTCGGCTAATTTTATGGCGTTTTTCAGGCCAACTCCCAATGTACACATGCTAATTATGTTCGTATGTCCCCACAGGTCCTATTTGACATGAGGAAGCTACCCGTGCCATCCCTATAGTGGTTCGGGAGCTACTTTCAATTTTTAGCCCTCAAAGGCCTTTTTCGGCTAAGTTTATGGCATTTTTCATGTCAACTCCCAATGTACATGTGTTAATTATGTCCCGTATGTCCCCACAGGTCCTATTTGACATGGGGAAGCAACCCGTGCCATCCTTACAGTGGTTCGGGGGCTAATTTCAATTTTCAGCCCTCAAAGGCCTTTTTCGGCTAAGTTTATGGCAATTTTCACGCCAATTCCCAACGTACACGTGCTAATTAAGTCCCGTCTGTTCCCATAGGTCCTATTTGACACAAGGAAGCTACCCGTGTCATCCCTACAGTGGTTCAGGGGTTGCTTTCAATTTTCGGTCCTCGAAGGCCCTTTTCGGCTAAGCTTATGGCGTTTTTCATGCCAACTCCCAACGTACGCGTGCTAATTACGTCCCGTATGTCCCCATAGGTCCTATTTGACATGAGGAAGCTACCTGTGCCATCCCTACAGTGGTTCGGGGGCTGCTTTCAATTTTCGGCCCTGAAAGGCCTTTTTCGGCTAAGTTTATGGCGTTTTTCACGTCAACTCCCAACGTACACGTGCTAATTACGTCTCGTATGTCCTCACAGGTCCTATTTGACATGAGGAAGCTACCTGTGCCATCTCTATATTAGTTCAGGGGCTGCTTTCAATTTTTGACCCTCAAAGGCCTTTTTTTGGCTAAGTTTATGGCGTTTTTCACGCCAACTCCTAACGTACACGTGCTAATTAATTCCCGTCTGTCCCCAAAGGTCCTATTTGATGCAAGGAAGCTACACATATCATCCCTATAGTGGTTCGGGGGTTGCTTTCAATTTTTGGCCCTCAAAGGCCTTTTTTGGCTAAATTTATGGCGTTTTTCATGTCAACTCCCAACATACACGTGCTAATTAAGTCCCGTCTATCCCCACAGGTTCTATTTGATGCAAGAAAGCTACCCGTGCCATCTCTACAGTGGTTCGGGGGCTGCTTTCAACTTTCGGGTCTCGAAGGCCTTTTTCGGTTAAGTTTATGGCATTTTTGATTCCAACTCTTAACGTACACGTGCTAATTACGTCCGGTCTATCTCCACAGGTCCTATTTAATATAATTTGGATTGGAGAGTATTGTTTAGATCCTGGGGATCATCACAAGTCCTATTTTAATAATCCAAACCATTCATTGTATCAGGCATTTTATGCATTTCATCCACACAAAAAATTTAAGTAGATCCGATAATTGTGTCTTATTTAATTTATCAGATTTGTTACAAAAATGAAAAATAAAAATAGACGACAATTATGTTTTTAAAAATAAACCATTCATTTTTTGTGTATGACAAACACAATAAATTGAATAGGTAATAATTATTAGATCGATTTAATTTTTTATGTGGATGATATACATGAAATATCTAACAAAATGAATAATTTGAATCATTGGCCTACACCCTTGTATAGAGTTTATGTATTTTGAGTATGATCCACACAACATTAACTTAAAATATATACCATTCATTTTATTTTATGGAATAATACTATATGCACCAATTAGTGTACTAACTAGTATACTAATTGATGATGTGGCATAATTTAAGAGATTTTTGGAATTTATAATTTACTTAGTAAGTGGGGTCAATAATAATGTCATAACTAGTGTTGATATACTAGTTAGTACACTAATTGGTGTATATAGTACCACCGTATTTTATGAATGTTTTTTTATGAATTACGCATGACTTTATAAAATAGCAAAACAATAAATTTTTTTTGCTAGACCTAATATTCAAAGATTACTTTTTTAATTTTGGTTCTATCTGGAGTTGATTTCTCTATAGGTGTTTGTGCTGGAATAGCTGGAGGATTGTTTTTACTTATTGCTTCTGGGTGGCTGTACAAAGTAATGAAGAAAAGAAACGACAAGAAACGCAAGGAAAATTTCTTCAAGCGAAATGGTGGTTTCTTGCTACAACACAAGTTATCTTCAAGTGATGGCAGCGAAAAGATCAAATTGTTTAATTCGAAGGAGTTAGAGAAAGCCACCGATCATTACCATGAAGATCGTATTCTCGGCCAAGGAGGCCAAGGTACTATTGGAGATGCTTTATAACTTTGTTATCCTTTCGTTATCTGCAGCTTACAACTAATTTCTTATCTTGCATGATTTCTTACCAAACATCTTGAGACCTTTTGTACATGGACCCTTCTTCGTGTTGGACAAGGGCTGGGCTCACAAAACCTTTGTTGGGACGTTGTTTTGATCTTTTGTTTGTAAATGGTAAAGGCTGGCCCCTCCAAGGCTCACAAATTAGAAAAAAACATCACAGATTAATATAAAAAATAATGATATTGATATGACTTTTTTGTATAGAAATTTCTATACATAATGTTATGATTTTTTATGATTCTTAATCAAAATACTCACCATTATCTTTATAATTTTAAAAATATCTTTAATACATCATTTTTTGTACAGTCTTTCAATTTGAAAATCCTTTTTTAATAATAATAGTGTTTCTAGTAACTTTTTGGATTACTTTGTCCAACTCCATAGTTGATAAATGAAATTATTGTAGTTAATGTAAATCTTTAAAGATATTTTTTTTAATCAATGTGAAAAAAGTACTTAATAATTTTCTTTCTTTCTTTCTTTCTTCTTTTCTTTTTTGGTCTTATTTTGTTTTGTACACTATTATGAAAAACCTACTTATTATTCTTTTTTGATAGTAATTTATTGTCAATTATAAATACATATTATTTGGCCCCCTCCGTGTATAGATCATGCGTCCGCCACTTGATAAGGGTCAAGAGTATGAGGGTACTATGAATGTTTTATTCCAAAAGCAAGCACAACGTGCACATACATATATGTTATATACATATTTTAGGCACGTGCATTGGATTTTTATTTAGCGTGGTGAGTGCATATGAGCCAACATATATATATATATATATATATATATTTGTCATAAGAGATTAATTAGCTGCCATTTCATACATTCAGGATTTGATTTGAAGCAAAATTTATGATTCTTGTTTTCTCTAATTTCAATAAGATTTGTTCATTGTTTATTTTTCTAATTTTTTAATCAATCATTTACTTTCAATTAATTTTCCAACAGGTACTGTTTACAAAGGCATGTTGTCAGATGGGAGAATCATCGCTGTTAAAAAGTCTAAGGTTGTCAATGAAGGACAGGTTGAGCAATTCATCAATGAGGTCGTCATTCTTTCACAAATTGTCCATAGGAATATAGTCAAGCTCTTGGGTTGTTGTTTAGAGACAGATGTTCCTCTGCTAATATACGAGTTCATCCCAAATGGAACACTCTCTCAACATATTCATGATCCAAACGAGGAGTTCCCACTATCATGGGAGATGCGCTTTCAGATTGCCATAGAAGTTGTCGGAGCTCTTTCCTACTTGCACTATGCAGCGTCCATACCCATCTATCATCGAGACATGAAGTCAACCAACATACTCTTAGATGAAAAATACAAAGCTAAAGTTTCTGACTTTGGAACTTCAACATCAATTGATGTTGATAATACTCATTTGACCACACGAGTACAGGGGACTTTTGGATACTTAGATCCAGAGTACTTTCAATCGAGCCAATTTACTGATAAAAGTGATGTTTACAGCTTCGGAGTTGTTATTGTTGAGCTTTTAACTGGGCAAAAACCAATATCTTCCACTAGAACCCAAGAAAGTAGGAGTTTAGTCAGTTATTTTATGCAATCAATAGAGGAAAATCATCTACTTGAGATTCTTGATCCCCAGATTCTTAAAGAGGGCCGGAGAGAAGAGATGATTGCTGTTGCTCACCTTGCAAGAAGATGCCTAAATTTGAATGGAAAGAAGAGGCCTGCAATGAAAGATGTTGCAGTTGAGTTGGAAGGAATTAGAATGTCACATGGAAGTTCGACAATTCACCAACACTATGAAGAGGTTGAATACAATGCAACTGACCTTATTGAGGCTTGGGATGTTGCTTCAACCTTGACTGGAACTTTTTTAGATAGCAGTACAACTTCAACATTTGAAATGCAATCACTATTGCTTAACAAGCCGTGAAGTATGCACATACGCACATAACACATATATATAATGCTTGTTCATCTTAGATTTTTTGATTGAGAATATACCAATAAGTTACCATAAAGATTTGTTATTGAAATGTTGGTTAGAATAATTAAGTACTAGTATGTAAAGCTACAAACTTGTATGACTTATGCTTTGGATTGGCAATATTAGTAGTTTCCTATATACTATACATAATTCATTTTAATAAAGGTGATCATATTTATGTCTTTAATGTAAGTATGAGTGATTAATAATGATCTGCCATTAAACGAGTTAAACAAACGCCTAAGCTCTATATTTGAGAAAGCTCCCAAAATTTTAAGACACCCTTAATAATATATATGTTGTTATATTACTTAAAATCCTTTAATAATGGGTAAGGCCCCATATATATATATATATATATTCGTTGCTCATTATTAAGGATCTTTGTTTAATAGAATATGATATATCATTAAAAGTCCTAAACACTTGAGTCTTTTCAAATATGGAGCCTAGGCATTTGTACAACTCACCTAATACACAGCACCTCTGTTTTCCTTCAATCACTAGAGGGTCAAGCCAATAAACCATTTTTTGTTTTTTTTATGCAATGCCAATTTTAGACTCTTGCCATCTCAGCCACACGTTGAGGTGGTCTAAAATCTTCTGAGGTTTTATAGGTTAGAACAACATGTTTTGTTTTGAGATCATATTTGATCTCACGATTGGTACTGACCAAGTGTATAATTAATATGCTTAACTGAGAAAGGGGAATTGACACAATTAGATATCTTTCCTTCAATTAGTAAATTAGTTATGCAATCCAGCTCTTGGATTATTCATTAGCCTTTTTATGAATGTACACACATAATTACAAGTAGCAATAAGTTAATTTTTACTCTTGTATTTTTTTATTTTTTATTTTTTTTCTCTCTTTGGTTTGGCATCTCTTAAGTTGGTTATCTTAACTTAAGAGAACGTTTAGACTTGATAAACTCATTTTGAGACCGATTTCAATGATTCGAATTGTCACTTTTTAAAACTCGTTGCGTAGAATATTCATGCAAAAAATTAAGATGATTAAATATCGGTAGGTATATATTTGAATCGAAATTATATTATAAAAAATGACGAATTACACTAACAGTCCCCATAATTTTGGGCTCGTGTCACTTTAGTCCATGACTTTTCAATTATGATACATTTGATCCTAGATTTTGAATCTTGTTCCAAATAAGGATAATTGAAGATATAGTTGCTTAATTTTAAGGGCAAAATCGTCAATTTGATAAAATATAAATTAATTTAACAAAAATAAATGTCAAAAATATTTTTAGATTTTTAAAAATTATTTCTACCCACCAAAGATAAAATTATATAAAATTGATATTTTTTTTAGACATTTATTTATTTTACCAAATTAATTTTTATTATGTATTTGGATAATAATCATGTAATGGGTGGTTGTTACGATTTTAATGTGTAATTGATATATTTAATATATAAAATGTTTTTAGTTTTAGATTTTTTGATTTAATGGATTGGTTTAATAATGTTATCAAAATTGTCGTCATATTTGACTTTTGAAAAAATAAAAACTAATTTAATAAAAATAAAAAATCACCCATTACATGCTCATCATCCAAACACATAATAAAAATTAATTTGGTAAAAAAAATAAACAAATAAATGTTAAAGCGATTTATCAATTTTATATAATTTTATCTTGAGTGAGTAGAAATAATTTTTAAAAATTTTAAAAAATATTTTTTGACATTTATCTTTTTCAAATTAGCTCATATTTTATCAAATTGGCTTATATTTTATCAAATTGACGATTTTGCCCTTGAAATTAAGCAATGGTATCTTCAATTATCCTTATTTGGAACAAGATTCAAAATTCAGGGTTAAATGTGTCACAATTGAAAAGTCAGAGACCAAAGTGATATAAGTCCCAAACTATAGGGATCGTTAGTGTAATTAGCCCTATAAAAATATCTATAGCTATTTTTGAAATTACATTTGTCGTCCATTTGTGTAAAACAAATATAATTCAAATATATAACTACCAATATGCAATCATTTTGATTGTTTACATGAATATTATACTGAACGAATCCTAAAATGTAAATAGTTTGGATCACCAAATCATATCCAAAATGGGCCTACTAAGTCCAAATGCTTTTGAGTGAAGGCAAACCAAACTAAGCCTTAAGTCCCATCAAATGGGGTCGGCTACATGAATCATTCTTCTCCACGTGGCCCTATTAAAGGCCATTTCGTTAGTCAAATTAAGTAGATACATATCTCTATTTACAACGCTAGCCAACGTTAATCTAGGCCTACCTCATCCCCTAACGCTCCCATCTACCGTTATAGCATCACATCTCTTCACTATTGCCTCTGTTGGTCTCTGTTGAACGTGATCAAACCATCTCAATCGATTCTCTCTCAACTTATCTTCTATCGGTGCTACTCCTACCCATTCCCGAATACACTAATTCTTAATTCTGTCTTATCTAGTCTTGCCACGCATCCACCTTAGCATCCTCATCTCAGCCATACTCATCTTATCTACATGTTGTTTCTTGGTTGCCTAACACTCCGTCCCATACAATATCGTCGTTCTATAGAACTTACCTTTTAGTCTAGTGGGTATTCGTTTATCGCACAGTACCCCAGACACACTTCTCCATTTACACCATCCCGCCTTAATCCTATATGCCACATCCGCATCAATCTCCCTCGTTATTGTGATAATCGACCCTAAATAACGAAAATGTTCAATCTTAGGCAGTTCTTGGTTCTCAATCTTCACTTCTCCTCTGCTTTTATTGTTACTGTTACTAAATTTACACTCCATGTACTTTGTCGTAGTTTTGCTCATCCGGAATTCTTTAGATTCAAGAGCTTTTCTCCAAATCTCCAACTTTGTGTTAACTACTTCTCTAGTCTCATCCACTAGTACGATATCGTCTGCAAAAAGCATACACCATGGCACGTCATCCTGAATATTTCTCGTCAACTCATCCATAACTAAAGCAAAAAGATAAAGACTTAAGGTAGATCCTTGATGTAACCCTACAGTGATAGGAAATTCATTTGTCTCTCCAGCAGACGATCTAATAGTGGTTACCACCTCTTCATACATGTCCCTAACCACATCAATGTAATCTTTTGTCACCCATTTCTTCTCTGACACCCACCTCGATTAATCCCGGAGGATCAATCACACCGTCCACTTGCAGTCCCATTTAAAGTCAGGTCAAATGCCCTATATGAACATGGCCCAAGAAACTTATTGCTATTAGTGGATATTGAATTTGAGACCTAGTAAGAACATACCCTTAGGTTCTAAATTTTACCCACTATTTGGGATGTGTGTTGGATTTTTGGTTATTTTAGCATGTGGCTAAAAAGCCTCTTTTGGGATAGACTTTTTGGCTTTTTGGACTTTTGTGAGAGAAAAAATGAAATGATTATGGGTTGGATGTGATGTTTGGTCTTGTTGGGCTAAAAAACATATTTTGTCTTTTTGTGGTTAAAATAGTCAAAACGTTTGGCGTGCCAAACGAAGGCTAAGCCAATCTCTTGAGATTGGAGAAATAAATTACTTAAGCAACTCTAATAGTGAAAGTCAAAGGCTCCGTTTGATTTAGTGTTGGTTTGGGATGTTCTAAAAAAGTGCACTTTTTGACTTATTGGCTTATATGGGTTGGGTTTGGGTTGGGTTTGATGTGATGTGTTAGAGAGGTGATGTGATTTAAACAAGATAATGTCATTTAAATAGGATAGTGACTTTTTGACTTTTTGTATTATTTTTTGAAATTATGATTTGAGTGTGGAATTGTGATTTAAGTGTGAAATTGTGAATTGAGTTTTAAAAAGAAAAATTTTGTCTAATTATGAGTTTTGAAACGAGTTTTGAAAAGAGTTTTTAAATTTTAAATTTTGAAAAGAGTTTTGAGTTTTTGAATTTTGAGTTATGTTTTAAATTTTTTGGATCTATTTTTTTAAAATATTAAAAAATATTTAAGAAGATTTTATTTTTTTTATTTTAAATATATAATTTTTATTTAGATATTTTTAAAAAATTTTATTTTAAATATTTTATTTTATTTGGTAAATATTTTAATTTTTTTAATTTTAATATTTTAAACTCAAGTCACAACTTCACACTCAAATCGTAACCAAACACATACCTCAATACTCAATTCAAAATTTATTTTCAAAACTCATAACCAAATATATAACTGGAAACTCTATACTACCTTCAAAACTCTACACTCATATCATAACTAAACACATGATAAAAAAATAAAATATTTAAAAAAATATTTATAAAATGAAATAAAATATTTAAAATAAAAAATAATTTTTTTTCAATTTTTTAATATTTTAAAAAATATAGCACAAAAATGTATGAAATATAGTGTGCGTTCAAATAAATAAATATATATTTAAAATATTTATCCTAAAAAAATAAAATTAAGAAAATTTTTAAATATTTAAAAAAATTAAATCCAAAATTTTTTAAACTATAACTCAAATACAACTCAAAACTCTTTTCAAAACTCATAACTCAAAATACGACTCCACTCTCAAATTATGATTCTAAAAATAATTTAAAAAAATAAAATAAAATCATACTTTTTGATTTTTTTAAAATAGATTTTTGAAAAGAATTTAATTTTGAGTTTTGAAAAGCTTTTTGAGTTGTGTGTTTGGTTATGAGTTTTAAAAATAATTTGTGAATTTAGTTTTGAGTTGTGTGTTCGATTATAAATTTTAAAAAGAGTTTTAAAAATTATTGATTGAAATTATGATTCCAAAACACAACCAAAGTCTCTTTAACAGAGTATTTTATTAGGCTTAATACAGTACAAAAATGTCACATTTTTTTAACACATTTGTTTGAGATGTAGGTTGGCTTTTTGACTTTTTGGCTATTTTAGTCTAGGGCTAAAAAGTCTCGTTTGGGAAAGGCTTTTGATTTTTTTGACTTTTGTGAGAGAAAAAAATGAAATGATTATGATTTAAATGTGATATTTTGTCTTGTTGAATTTAAAAGTTTATTTTATTTTTTTATGATTATTTTAACCAAAAAGTCTTATTTAACTTATGCCACACGAGGGCTGAGAGGGAGGTTTTACGACCTAGTTTGGGCCGAGCTGGTTTGGGCCGGGGTCAAGGTCTTTGTTCGGTCGGACGTTATGTGCACGTTAGACCGAGTACTCAATCTGGTTGAATTGGAACAACTTTGGATTGCCAGTTCGGAGGGAATGTGCGCTCTACGAGGTTGGGCGTGATTAGTCCTCCCAACATCAAGATGAATCGAGCAAGAGGTCGGTCGAGCCATGCCGTAGAATTTATCAAGGAAATCGGGCAAGTAGCACAGTCGGAAGGTGATGACATGGCACGGCGCCAAGCGTAGCTCGATGGAGAGCACTACGTCGCGCCGCGGGACTACGAGAAGGGGATTCTGTTGTTCGTACGCATCAATACCGTTTGGTGGTTTCGTTAGGTGGTGTTTAGCTGTATTAGCACTGACACGTGGGGAAACGTGAGAGGAGTGCAGGTCCACGCGTCTTGAGGGGAATGGGCAAACAAGCGCGTGCAGAAACTATATAAAGGATGCTGCGCCTCCATACCTAAGGAGATGATCCTCCGGTGAGAGCTTAACTACCACTTTGTCTCCTCTCTTTTCTCTCTCTCTAGAAGTACGTTAACTTGACCGTCAGAGGGGTTTTCCGGCAACACACCGCCATGTAGCTCACCTACATTGTGTTTTCAAGACGATCGGAGTGAAGCGCAGCTTGGACACGAGTACGGATAATGTCCGATAGTTGACTCCCGTACATTTGTCACCGTCTGCGGGAATCTCGTACAAAACATTGTCCTCCAAGCTCTTCTGATCATCTTCCTGTAGACCGCCCGAACTCGCTCCGCGCGTCCCCCTTTCGAAGAGGGCACGGATTTGGGTTCTAGCTACTACAGTTCGGACTTCTGTCACAGTTCTGAATCTAATCTCACAAAGTGCAATGTAAGATTGATAAATCACCAAAGAGTCCAAATCCGGCAAATCAATTTTAATAAGAAAGCACCAAACATGGACTGCTTTACCAGATTTCAGAGTAGCCACCTAAATATTTTATTTTGGGAAATTTAGGAAGCCCTGACTCGTGCCTAAGGCCACGTGTCCATCATCACCAAAGTTGCCTCGACTCGGGAACTTGGGTACAAGAGGGGAAGGTCCTGAAATGAGCACCTCGCTCACCCGATCAAAGATCGGCCTCTACTAGACATGATATGTTATTTTGAAAACACATGTGTTCTTATTCTGGTTTATTAGCTAACCTTACTATGTGATGCGCACAACACACAAGTATAGACTAAATCGCTCGATTTGGAACAAAACATCTCATGTTTGTTTTTCGAAAATGGCTTGAAGATGCTACTCGCAAGTAGGCTAAAACGCGGATTTGCCACCCTCAAGTGGGCTTAAAACATGATTTGCCACGAACAAGTGGGCTTAAAACGCACATTTGATGAATTGTCCTAATTCAAGCAATGAAGCCTTCATCCACAGGCATTCAAGCAGTTATAGCAATTAAGAAAATAGCCTCATGGAAAACATGCTATCATGACAATCACTTAAACACATGCAAGGATGCTAAAGCGTAAACACTCACAGTGTACTCCAAGCCAAAACAGAAGCTAGTTAGTAATCAATGCATGATCCTAGCTATGTCAGCAATGCCTAATGTAACACATGCAAAATGCAACTAAGTAGGCTCGGCTATCTAAGATGGCATATGAATACAACACTCGATAACATGCTTTGAAACACGTACTCAAGTAAGTATTGAAATTCAATACAGTTTGAATGATGTGCCAAGCCCGGTGCATGCAATACGAATGAATGATGCACGTATGCAAAGCATAAGTATGCTAATTGAAACATGCCCTAAAACTAACCATCAAAAGTTGGTAAATAAAAGGGAGAAAGACGTGGGGTTGGAAGACATTCACACACTCACGAATTACAACAATACGAAAGCTAACTAGCTACGCTAATTAAGCTAACTATTACAAACCAACTAATTAACTAACTATTCTAGCTAATTAATTATTACAAACCAAATTGAATTGAATAACCATCTAATCTAAGCTAATTAATTAAACTAATTAATTACAACACATGTAATTAACTACAACTAGCTAGTAAAGCGGTAAAATGGCCTCGCGGGCGAAGGAGGCATGCATGCTCAGTCGCGTCCTCTCAGAAATCCACCGCCTTGCCTCAAGATGCCTCTGTTTGCACACCTTTACACCTCTGAAAATTGTGCCAACTTCCAGATTGCTTTTGACTGATCTTAGGAACATGCTAAGGGATGATCGGCCAGAGATAGTGGCCATCGGCCGGTAATGATGGCCGGTCGGCAGGCTTTGATGGCCGGTCGGTTGCTCTGGTGGCTGGTCGGCCACTTCTTCCTGCAATTTCTCCTTTTGCTGCAACAGAGCACAAATAGAGGCATGGCAGTGTATTTGCAAGGGAATGTGTGTGCAACCGCACTCCTTATCATGTCTCAAGCTCAAAGGGGTGTAGTGCGCGGCTCTTAAGCCACCAATCACGCATCTCAATGCATGATGGCCAAAGAGTCAAGCTTGTACAATGTTGAAGAATGCATAAACAAGACTTGATGAACCTCCACCCTATCATACATGATCAAAGGTGTCGGTGACCTAAGGAATGAGGCACGTTTCATCACTTTGAGTATGAAGCGTCCCTCGTTCCTCGTATTTGGATTAACGTTCGATCCGAACACATGTAATGCAACACACATGCAAACAACATGCTAATCTATCAATCCTAAAGTGCCATGCGCAAGGCTCTATCATGTAAGCAATGCATGCATGGCATGTTTAAAGGCTAAGGCATCAAAACTAGTGAAGTATATTACATATGAGGCATGCATTATCAATCTCAAACGGTCAAACCAGCTATGGATAGACCTATATCATGCCAAAACAGTGGCATAATCATCCTGAAAATGAAGTACCAAAAGCTACACAACATGCTCATGCATTGGCTCGCAAGCTAGGCATTAAACACAACTCTCAAACATAATGAAGAAGTGATAGATAATAGAGTATGACAGGGATGTAGGCACTGAAATCATATGCCAAATGATGACATATCATGCAAATAGCACAAGTATGGCATGTTAGAGGACTCAAGCATTAAAGCTAGTGAGGTACACAACACTAAGACTATGCAATACTATGCACAAACAACCAAACCAGCCCAAAACAGAGCTATATCATGGCAAATCAGTGGCAAAAACATGCTGGAACTAAGGCTCAAAGGAGTAGAAAATCATACTCCTTTGGTAGCTCACAAGTAAGGCACAAAGGCACAACTCTCAAAAGCTCTCAAGGAGTGAAAGAAGTGAGAACGTGACACATGTATATGCTTTGAAATTATATACCAAATGATGCCACATCATGCAAATAGCTCAAATAAAGCATGCCAAGAGGCTTGAAACACAAAGTTAGTCAAGAGCTTTTACACTACAACTATGCAAGGCAAGGCATATATGATCAAGACCACTCAAATCAGACCTAAAGCATGCTAAAACATAGCCAAAAACATGCCGGAGTAGAGCATACACAAGCTAGAACAATAGGCCAAAACACCAAGTATGCTAGGCTACTGAGTGAGATTGCACTACAAGTACATGAAGTATGCAAGGGGTGACTCAACCAAGCCAAAAAAGAGCTACAACATACTGAAATAAGACCAAAAATAGGCTGAGATCAAGCCAACACATGCTAGAAAAATATGCTCAAGTATGAGGCCAACAAGACATAGAACCAAGAAGCAAGGAGGGGAGGCCACCCCCTTCTACTTTAGACCTTAAAACATGGTTCTGCCACTGAAATTCCTCTAAGTTTTAGTGGTAGAAAGGCCAAACAAAGGGTGCCTCTAAAGCTTTCAAAGATGGCACCAAGCCTAAGCAAATAAGGCACACAAGAGGGTCGAACATCCTCAACACCAAAGAGGCCTCAAACAACCATTTTTAACACTTAAAAATAGAAGTATTTATAGTTGAAAGCTAACCCAAAAGAAGCATGCAAAGATGGCTAAACACTTAAGCAAAACAAAGCTTAAAGAGGGTAACTATTCATCCTTGAAGAACCACAGCAAAAAAAGGCACTTCTGAGGCAAAAACTAAACTTTGAGAGCTCAAACAAGCCTTATGGAATCTCAGCTCCAAGGTCAAGATGTTAGGCTAAGAGGGCTGTGTGCAAATATGCCAAGAACACACACTTTCAAACACTATAGAGCATAATATATATATAGAGAGAGAGAGAGATTTTTTTCCTCTAAATTTTCTGAACCTCTGGAAGGGGAGAGGAGCCT
This sequence comes from Camellia sinensis, assembly GCF_055761805.1. NCBI lineage: Eukaryota > Viridiplantae > Streptophyta > Magnoliopsida > Ericales > Theaceae > Camellia > Camellia sinensis. The sequence goes on along the minus strand of NC_138969.1, from coordinate 4,863,293 downwards.
CCCCTTACAATCCCTCCATACACGTGTATGGAGGATGCCTTCTGTGCCCAACAACTGGCACAGTTGGCACCAAAAATATCTGAAAAGCAAAAAAAAAGGCCTCGACCAAAAAACATGGCCGACCGGCCATTAAAGGGGCCGACCGGCCATTAGTGAGGCCGGCAAGCCACCACTGATGGTTGATGGAAAAAAGCTTGGCCGATGGGCTTAAGGCCTGGCTGATGGGCTGGCCAACAGGCCACCCTCTTCCCTCAGAAACAAAGCCACAAGCTCTTGGTATGCAACCAAGCACAAAACAGACAAGTTAAGAGGTCCGAAGGCGAGGCACCCCGCCAAGAACTTCAGGCACTCAAAACGAACACGAGCATGGATAATCACCGAGTTTTCAAACGATGACATCCCAGTCTTGAGGACGGTAAAAAATGGGGTGTCTACACTTCCATGGCGAACAACGACGACGTCCTACTGTCCGCCATCGACGGCATTACTCCGGAGTTCGTTCAGAGAAGAGATGGTCTTCCCACCATCCCTGCCATGGCTGGTTTGGAGATGTCTCCTAGAGGGCTCCCCAGAGATGTGCTAGACAAGCGCGCAAGGAGCACTGACCACTCACAGAGTCCCGACGAGCACCGGCGGCGAAGAGAATCGCACGTTCAGCGCTTAGAACATAAGCTGAGAGACCAAGACGCCATCATTCGAAGGATGGCAGCGGAGATGGAGGCGCTGAAGAGGCAGGTCAAAGGAAAAAGTGTTGCTAGAGTGGGTAACCACAGTGAGCGCACCCAACCCCGTCGCTCAGGCAGCCAGAACCAGCGGTGGACACCCTCTCTCTCCATCACCAGAAGTTATGGGGTTGGTGACTCTGACTCACCAGCAGAGAAGTCTTGCTTAGAAGACAGCAGTTATTGTCCTTCATGTCCGTCAACGATGTCGAGATACTCCTACTTCACTCGTTTGGAGGACCTGAGGGATGTCTTAGAAGAACGAGTGTGCTAACGGGAGGCGCAAAGGGTGCTGGCGCTACAGCGGTTATCCCATGGAGGTCGCGCCAGTAAGGAAGTCGTAATGCCGCCACCACGTCCAGCTACACATGTCCTTTTGGACAGAGACTTGGCGAGGCTGAGCACTACCCTCTTCTCCCTTAAGATAAAGACCACACCGTTCCCTGTGGGCTTCCACCAGCCCAAGTTTACGCTCTATAACGGAAAAACTGATCCATACATGCACGTGAGCTATTTCCAGAAGGTTATGGCTGGATACCAGCGAAACGACACTCTTATGTGCCTCATCTTCCCGTCATGTTTGGGTGAGTTGGGCCTAAAATGGTTTGAGAGGTTATTGGAGGAAAGTATCGAAGGTGACAGTAGTTGGCGAAGGCGTTTGTGACCCGATTCAAAACCAACACAAAAATGCCGAAGGAAGTCAACCACCTTCTGAGCATCAAGATGGAACCGGGTGACTCCTTGAAAGCATACAACGCCCAATATTGGGAAACCTTCAACGAAATTCTTGATTGCCCGACCAACCTGGCAATCACCCAATACAAGCACGATCTCCGGTCGGACATTGACTGAGGGACTCGCTTACCATGAACCAACTGGTAACCATGGAGCTACTGATGAACCTGGTAATCACCCAATACAAGCGCGGTCTCCCGGTCGAACATAGACTGAGGGACTCGCTTACTATGAACCAACCGGCAAACATGGAGCTACTGATGTGTCACGACCCAAACCCGGCCCCATAGGTTTAGCACCGTAACCGGCCAGTAATCCGAGATTACCGAAGGCCTGCTTAACAATAAAATAGTAAAACAGAGTACAAGGGCCTGACGGAAGCCAATACAGTAAATAAACAATGTCCAATGAGCTGTGACAGTCTGTATGCAAAAAAAAAAGGACTTCTTGTTCTAATATACACAGTCAGACAAAACAGTATATACATATATATATGCAATAATTCAGTACAGTACAGTCTATACAGTCGAACAGAACAGATACAGAGACGGACGGGGAAATTAAAAACACCCCTAAGCCGTAACTTGACAGGCTCGGAACCTCGCATTGAGACACATAGGTTGGCTTGACAAAACTGGAGTTTACCCCGACGCTTCTAGCTGCGGTCTGGTGCCTGTACACCTACATATATATATATGAGCAGTGAGCTAAAGCCCAGTGAATAACACAATGCGTAAAGGGGTTAAGAATGAATGTCTTTACAGTAATGAAAACGGTCCATTAAATCAGTATTTCAGTCATTCAGTCAGTACAGTCATATGTGGTACATCCATTAGCATAACAGTACAGTAAACAGTAGGTCTTAAAAGACCGAACTGTAAATGATGGCCATCAATCAATAACAGTAGTGGTTCCAACAAGGGAACCGACAGAGATCTCTGTAACAGTAACAGTAAACAGTAGTTGCTAAGGATGCCACAATACAGTTTAGAATATAGGACATATATTCATTCAATTAACAGTAACAGTTCAGAAAGCAGTATAGTTCGATTGTTCAGAAGATAATTATTTGAACATATCTTTACACAGTTGTTACTCATAGAGTTCTAGGCTACAGTAAACTACAGCGTCTCCTCAGAAAGCCAATCCTACACAGTTAACAGATTGAACACACACTACGCTACACAATCGGGAGAGATAATAACTTAATCCCTAATTTGCCTCGGTGTGTTCTACATCTATATCTTCATTAAGATGCCTTAAACCAGGCCTAATAATGCCTAGGATGAGATGAGGATACAAAGATGCACTTTAAAAGCATTTTCAAAAAACAGGGGTCACGCTCGAGCGTAGGTTACTCCGCTCGAGCGGACATGCAGACAAAGGTTTCCACTCGAGCGTAGACTTACCCACTCGAGCGTTCTGCAAAACAGTCAAAAGTGCTGGATAGGTGAAAATCACGCTCGATTGGGCGCTCGACACCCGCTCGAGCATGAGACACAATGTCCCGCTCAAGCGCCAATTATCCCACTCGAGCGGACTTCAAAACAGAACAAAATGCTAGGAGCACGATTTCCACGCTCGAGCGCCAGTCACCCCGCTTGAGCGTGAGTCCAAATCCTGGAAATTCCAGATTTGAACCTCAAGCTCAAAACCAAGTTTTAAACCATAAATTTCGATCCTCTTGGGCCAATTTTCCAGAAAACACATCAAAACTCATACTTTAACATGATTCAAAGCTTAATTTGTAAAATCAAAGCCCAAGGGTGTTTCAATAAATCCAATTCAAACCAATTTTCATGAATATGAAGAACATGCAAACATGCATGAATTTAAATCATTTCAAAGTTTCAATTTCATGCTCTAATGAGCTAATTCTTTCAAAGACAAGGTGAATACATGGTCTATTGTAAAAATATGAGCATGCATGTACAATTTCATGAAGGACAACTTCAAAACTTCAAGGTAAAGGCATTCATGCATGCACTAGGCTCCAATTCAACATACATGAACCAATTCAAGGCTCAAATCACTAGAGGCTCAAGAACTAAGCATGAACAAGTTCAAATACATTAATAGAAGGTTAAATTCTCATACCTAAGTCTTGAATTCTAGGCAAGGAAGCTCAATTATGCAAATTATACTTCAATCCCTTCAATTTCCAAGCAAAACTACAAGTGAACTCACTTCTCACTCTCACTCTCTCTATGGTCGGTTGTGTGCAAGAAATGGGGGAAGAAATGTTTTGTTTGAGTGTATGAGAAGATCAAAAAGGTTCAAGTAGTGGGCCACTCATGTGGCAAAATGGTAAATAAGGCTAACTATGCAATTTAGCTCATTTTAATCTAATTTAATCATACCTAATCAGTTTTGAGATAAATATGCTATAAAATCACATAAATTACAATGATCATAAAACACTAATCGATTTCCGGTTCGGCCACCGATAAGGCCTTCAATTAGCAGTTTAACACAAAGACACAAACAGATAATCAATTAACCCGATAGATAGAATTACAATCAAACAGATATACTCAGTCAATTCGGTTTCAATTTCAGTCAGTCAGTTCAGTAGTTTATTCAGGTCAATTATCAGTCATAATCAGTTCAGTTTAACAGTAATCAGTGGTAAATCGGTAGACAGTGACGAGGGTTGTTACATGATGCAGCGCATCAATGAGCACATCTGAGTAGAGGATGATGCTACCACGGCCACCGTGAAGGCAAATCCGGTGGCAACGGACAAAAGAGTGGCTAGAAAGGTTCACGCGGTCGGACATGAGGCAAACCGTCTAAGTGACCGCGTAAGAGAGTCAAACCGCGGTGCAGACTGCAGCAACCGGGGTAAAGATTGCCGCTCTGACTGAGCTGATTACCCTTGTGACGCTACGGCAGACGCGAAGTGAAAGTTGAACGCTCGAACAGGCATTACCACGGTTTTCAAGATCCCAATCTACCGCATCCTTAGCGAAATTCGCGACGAGATGTACGTCCGGTTTCTGGCTAAGTTGGGCGATGTACAGAGGGGCTTCAATTTGCGGTATCGCTGCACCTTTCATGGCGAGCGAGGGCATCGTACCGAGAACTGTCTGCCTCTGAAATAGCATTTGGAGGAGTTAGTGGCTGCCGGTCACTTGGACCGTTACATTGACGGAGGCGTCCAGGCCGGGCCCCATGCTCCGTCTGAGCCAACTGGTTTGGACACCCTAGAAGTATCCCCCAAGGCGTGATCAACGTGATCCATGGTATCATTGAACCATCACGGGTATGCGAGCTCCGAGGGATGATAAAAAAGGTAGAGCATATGAGGAAAGTCCTATCAGTCCAGCTTGTGGTGAAAAAGAGCAAAACCGAGGTGAAAGATGTGCTCAGCTTTTCAAGCCGAGATCTTGAACGAATTCAGACGTCGCACAATGACGCACTGGTGGTCACCCTTCGCATCAGAGACTTTGACGTTCGGCCCATTCTGATCGACCAAGGAAGCTCGGTCGAAATAATGTACTACGACGCCTTTAAGCAACTCAAACTCAACGATAGAGACTTAGCCCTAGCGACCTCGCCTCTAGTCGGTTTCAACTTGCAACCGGAGTGGCCCTTGGGAAAGATCATCTTATTAGTCAAAGCCGAATCAGTGGTCAAGCAGGTCGAGTTCTGGGTGTTAAAGGTGCCTTCCACATATAATCTGATCCTCGACAGAGGATGGCTTCACGCCATGCAAGTGGTGGCTTCGACCTACCACCAAGTCATAAGGTTCCCCTCTACTACGGGGGTGATTGAAGAGATTTGGGCGATCAGGTCATGGCCAAGCAATGTTTTGTGGCCGTGAATATGAGCCGAGTAGCCAAAGGATTCGTGCAAATGATTAAAGGACGAAAAGATCAAAGTGTCCTGGATGATGTGGGTACCAGGGCTGAAGAAAAGGCTGTTGAAGACTTGGTGGAGGTAAGGATCAACGAAGCTAATCCCAGGAAGTTCTTTCTGTTAGGATCCAGCCTGACCGCCTAAGAACGACTGGAGATGGTGGGGTTTTTGGTGGTGAATATCGAAGTGTTTGCATGGACGCCTTACGACATGCGTGGCGTCGATCCAAACTTTATTTGCCACCAACTCAACGTGTTTCCAGATGCCCTGCCTGTCATTCAAAGACACAGAGATCAGCGCTTCATCACGCTAAGGTAGTAACAGAGGAGGTCAAAAACTTGCTTGAAGCGAGGGCAATCCAAGAAGTGTACTACCGTTGGTGGATTTCCAACAGGGTCGTGGTGCTAAATAAACGGCAAATGGTGAGTTTGTGTTGATTACAAGACGATCAACCGCGCTTTCCCTAAAGAAAGTTTCCCCTTGCCTAGAATCAACCAATTGGTGAACCTTACTACCGGACATAACCGACTCAGTTTCTTGGATGCTTACCGCGGTTATCATCAAATCGCCATGCACGAGCCTGACTGGGAGGTTACTTCTTTCACGACGCCAAGGGGGTTGTTTTGCTACCGGGTTATGCCCTTCGGGTTGAAGAATGTCGGGGCAACCTTTCAAAGGATGGTCACGAAGATGTTCGCTCCCTTGCCCGGCCGAACAATGGAGGCATATATCGATGAAATGGTCGTGAAGAGCAAACGTGAGTTCAATCACCTGTCTGACTTGGCGAAGATGTTCACCATTCTCAAACAACACAAGTTGCGTCTGAATGCGTCAAAGTGTTCCTTCGGTGTGGGGTTGGGGAAATTCTTGGGTTTTCTGGTCACCAACTGTGGCATCGAGACGAACCCCTCCCAAATCAAGGCCATACAAGAATTGAAGCAACCCAACTTGGCAAAGGACGTGCAACATCTTGCCGGGATGGCAGCCGCCCTTAACCAATTTATAAGCCAGTCATCAGATCGTTGCCGCCCTTTCTTCCTAGCCTTGAAGTCCAAGTTTTCATGGGGTGAAGACTGTGACAGAGCCTTAGCCGAGCTAAAGACATACTTATCTTCCGCTCCACTCTTGGTCACGTCGAAGCACGGTGAAGAACTCTATCTTTATTTGGCTATTTCTCAACATGCCGTAAGCTCGGTTCTTGTTCGGGCAGAAGGCATCCAGCATCTAATGATCTTCTACATGAGCAAAACCTTGCTCCCGGCAGAGTCGAGATACTTGCCGCTGGAGAAACTCGCCTTAGCATTGATGATGGCCTCAAGGAAATTGGCACACTACTTCCATGCTCACACAATCGTGGTATTGACCGAATTCCCTTTGAAAGCCTTGTTTGAGTGAGCAGACTTCTCCTTTCAAATCTTGAAGTGGGCAGTCGAATTGGGGCAATTTGACGTCAAGTTTCAACCCCGAATTGCCATCAAAGCCCAAACATTGGCCGACTTCATTGTTGAGTTCTCGCCCGGAATTCATCCAGTTTGGTTAGTGGTTCTTATCGGTGCAACCGGGATGCAGGGGATGGGCTTGGCCGGATATTGCACAGCCTCTCATCCAACCGAATATTGAAGGCGACGCAGAAGTTGCACGCCCGTCCACGGACCCATCACTTAAAGGCCCACTTCAGCCTGTTAATGCGCCGTCGGATTTGGGAATAACAGGGTAACCTGTTGGATCCAACGCTGTATCGCCACGGGGAGAAGTAGGCATGCAATCGTCAACAGTGCACTTGCTACGGAACTAGCCGAGCAGCCGAGCAATTTTGATCACTTGGGCCTTCAGACGTCCTAAGACCCCGCTAAATGTTAGAAGCTTTTCATCGGCGAAATGTGAAAACTTTTTATCAATGGCGCCTCAAACCAGCATGGTGCTGGGCTGGGAGTGGTCTTGATCTCCCCAGACGGGCTGACCATTGAACATTCCATCACGCTAGGATTTCCTGCGTCAAACAACGAGGTTGAGTACGAAACGCTGCTAGCTGGGTTGAAAAGCGCACTCTAAATGCAAGCATCTGAGTTGATAGCCTACAGTGACTCCTAACTCATTATAAACCAAGTTTCTGGGGAATATGAAGCCAAAGATGATAGAATAGTCGAGTACCAAACTTTGGTAAGAGAGTAAATCAAGAAATTCCAAGCCATAAGAGTCCAATAAATTGGCCGAGAAAATAACAGCCGGGCAGATGAGTTGGCTGGTTTAGCTTCCATGGCTGACAAATCAACCCCCATCCCTCTCCTGATTGAATTCCTCCCAAGACCCAGCATTGAAGACTCAGAGCAGATGAAAGTTCTATGTACCGAGCTAGGCCCTTATTGGATAGACCCTATCATCATTTTCCTTAAAGAAAGGATTTTGCCGACTGACAAGAAAGAGGCACACAAAATCCGAGTAAAGTCTGAGCGGTTTTGGCTCTCTCCATCTGGTGCTTTGTGTAAGAAGTCGTTCACTGGTCCATATCTCAAGTGCGTTCACCCAAACAGAGTCGATACTTTCCTTTACGAGATCCACGAAGGCATGTATGGAAGCCACATCGGTGGGAGATCTTTAGCTTACCGCGCTATTTTGCAAGGATACTAGTGGTCGTGCATGCAGACAGATGCACAGAAATATGTGAGAAAATGCGAGAAGTACTAGAAGTTCTCCCACGAAATTCATCAGCCCGCCAGAGAGCTTCTTCCTCTCACAAGTCCTTGGCCTTTTGTAATGTGGGGGCTTGACATAGTGGGACCACTCCTAACCGTTCTGGGCAACCGCAAGTTCTTCATAGCTGCGACATATTACTTCACCAAATGGGTCGAAGTAGAGCCCTTGGCGACAATTAAAGAAAAGGATATGAAGAAGTTTGTCTGGTAGAATGTGATAACGCGGTTTGAAGTCCCCAAGGATTTGATCTTCGACAATGGCGCTCAATTTGATGGGCGATTGTTCAGAAGATTTTGTGAGGAACTAAAGATAGAATTCTATAATTGTCACAACCCAAACCTGCCCCTATAGGTTTAGCATCGTAACCGGCCAGTAATCTTTGGACTACCGAAGGCCTCTAAACAGATTAACAAGATTAAGGGGCTAGCGGAAGCAAATACATAAATATAGTTGTCCAATGTGCTGTGCTGACTTATATGAACAGAATATTTAAAACTTTATATAAGTATGCAATAGTCATTCATATATTATACCCACACATATTAAAGTATCTTAAGTACAGCCAAAAAAACTACCAAGTCTTATATGTACAGAAACAACGGAACTTAAACACAGGACTCTTCGGGAACCTCCACGTGAGGCACAATGGTTGGCTGACAACAGAACACAGATCCAAACAAAAGCCTTCAGGCTCGAACTCCAAAATGCCCACCTATATATATATATATACACACACAGTGAGCTAAAGCACAGTGAGCTAAAGCCCAGTGAATAAATTAAGGTAAAGGGGTTAGTGAACGAAATCCGAATATATCATAAGCAGAAAACAGACCAGAGCATAATCATTCTCATATCATAACATAATAATGGTACATCCCATAGAACACATCACAGAACATCTTCCGACTAGAGTAATCGGTTCCGGATACCGATTAAACACATATCACCAGAATGAAGTGGCTAACGAGATCTCGTAATCACATGTATGTCATGGACCCGCATTTTCATGCCGTCCCCCATGACTTGGGACTATCTATGGATGTCATAATAGATTTCAAACATGGAATATTTGTTCATGAAAACAGATATCATTTCAGAAATCAAAACTTATCATATTTCATTTGGAACGTAATTCATATGAACGTATCTTTACAATAACGTTACTCACCGTGGTTTTCTGCAATGGTCAATCAACCCTCGAGTCTTGACCTACAACCACAAAATACATAACACAAGCATGTCTTATCATTACACATTCAAGTGGCCAACACGGCTAGCTTTCTCACTTTAATTGCCTATTCATTCCATGCTACATAACTTGTTCATATTGCCCATATACTTAGATTCAACACATATTTTCTAATTCACTTGCTTATGCTATTTCTTAGCTTATTAATCTTTAACGGCTCATAAATCATACCTAAGAATGCCCATAAAGAGATGGGAGTGAAGATATGTACTTAAAAACATCTTTTGAAAACATGTCGAAAATAAGTTGGTGGCTAGAGCCAGCTTTTCTTGGCTAGAGCCAGTATAAGGCAAAAACAAAGCTCGCTTGAGCCAGGACTTCTTCGCTCGAGCCAGCTTCTGCAGAGTTCAAAATTCTGAGAGCTCGAAATGTTGGCTCGAGCCACCACTTCTTCGCTTGAGCCAACTGTAAATTTCCGGGCAGTAAGCTTAACAAAAATGGCTTCCAAACCACCTTCAAACCTTGGGGTCTTGCATGATTTGATCAAACACACAAAAATAGCTTTAGAAAACTTCAATACAAGACCTTTGAAACATCTTTTATTCAAAAACTCATCAATTCTTGAAAGATTTGAGTCAAAACTTCTTCATGCAACACATTTTCATCTCTTTCATGGTTTTTCATAACATGCAAATGGTGATCAATAACTTCATGAATTCTGAAACCATGGACATGATTAAAGCTCACATGCATGCAAGGACTTTAAAACTCAAACTCAACATGATAAAATCAAAGATGGTCTACCATGAATGTATATGTAAGCCATTTACATGTTCTAAGACCCATTTCCTTACAAATATCATGAAATTAGCTCAAAGACATGCTGAAATCATGATGCAGAGAAGGTTAACTACAGAAAATAGGCTCAAGACTCTTACCTAGATTCTTGATTTCAAGCAACAAGAGATGGTCTTCCTAGTTCCCTTCTTCTTCTTCTAACTTGAGCTCTCTCTCTCTCTCTCTCTCTCTCTACACAAGGACCACATGAGTAAAGGAATGGTACAATACTCCCTCAACTCTCATCAGAATATACACAACACGCACCTCACATTGAATACACAACACGTGCACACACATGCATTAATCCAACACACTCACAAGAGTTTTAATCCTCTACATTCAATATCACCAAATGCCTTAGCACATCAACACTTAATCCCATCTTGGATCATTAATAGGATTAGATTAGGTACCAATCATGCATCATTTAAATCGAACACAAGTAACCTTAATTAGTCAAGGTTAGCACAAAATTCAATTATTCAAAAATAGTTCCAATTAAGGCTTAATTTAATCACATGCGATTTTACTAAACTGAATCAGTTTTTAACAAAACTTTTCAGATGGTTCTAAAAATTCTAATTAGTCAACCCATGTGCTCAATTCAGTTTCTAAAAGCATTTAGGCTAACAACTTCAGATTCAAAGTAAGAATCATGACAAATAATTTTCAAATCAGATAGATATGCACAAATTACTACAAAGCACATATCACAATTAACAATAACACATAATTCCATTCTAAACACTTACTTAGCATTCTTAATTACGAATTAGTAGCTAATTACGGACCGAGGTTGTTACAATAATTCCACACCGGCCTACCCTCAGTCCAATGGCCAAGGCGAAGCATCGAACAAAACCATTTTAGATGGGCTGAAGAAAATGTTAGAGAAAGCCAAAGGAAAGTGGGCCGAGGAACTTCCAAATGTTCTCTGGGCTTATCGAACAACACCAAGACGCTCGACCGGGGAAATGCCTTTCGCCTTGGCATATGGCATGGAAGCAGTCATCCCATTGGAGATTGGTATGCTCACAATTCACAGCGAGAATTTTGAGCCCGACTTAAACACCGAAGCCATTGCCTTAGAATTGGACCTGGCAGAAGAACGCCGAGAAAAGGCCCTGATCTATGTCGTAGCGTATCAACAAGAACTGTCCAGAAAGTATAACAAAATAGTTCACTCCAAACCGTTCAAGGTCGGGGATTGGGTCTTAAGGAAGGTGATGGGAAACACTCTTGTGTCGGGCGAAGGGAAGCTAGGGGCAAACTGGGAAGGGCCTTACAAGATAACTGGTCTGGCGGGCAAAGGGGCATACCATTTAGAAAACTTGGATGGCAACGATATACCCCCGCCATGGAACGCAGCCAATCTGAAGTTGCATTATTTTTAGTTTCAATCTTTGAATGTAATTTTTTGTAAGGGACAAGCATCCCCCTTCGTTTACCAATGTAATTCTTTTCGTCACCCTGTGAATTCATGAAAGCAATGGAAATGAATTACTGTACATAGCCAATTTGTTGTGGTTAGTGGATTGCAATGAACAAGGGGCAAAAGCCTCGCCAGCCGAGATGATTTTACCCGGCACAAAGAGTTGATGAATTGTTCAACTCTAAGCTTTTAGCCGAGATGATTTTGCTCAGCCATTAGAGTTGATGAATTGTTCAACTCTAAGATTATGGCCGAGATGATTTTGCTCGGCCAATGGAGTTGATGAATTGTTCAACTCTAAGATTATGGCCGAGATGATTTTGCTTGGCCAATGGAGTTGATGAATTGTTCAACTCTAAGATTATAGCCGAGATGATTTTGCTCGACCAATGGAGTTAATGAATTGTTCAACTCCAAGACTATAGCCGAGATAATTTTTCTCGGCCATTAGAGTTGATGAATTGTACAACTCCAAGCTTTTAGCCGAGATGATTTTGCCCTGTTTTTGATGTTTGGTTCCAGTTTTATTTGACCATGATGATTTGCTCAGTTAATTTAACGGATGCTTGTCTGGTATGAGTTGCACGGTTGCAAGAAAGAAACACAACATACGTTGCAAGAATACAAGAGATAAGTCAGTAAAAGTTTCATTAAGTGAGAATTTAAATATAAGAGGAGGGGCTTCTAGCCCAGTTACAAACGTTCAAACCAAAAAAGAAAACCGATGCAAACTAGACCAAGGGGGAGAGATCGACGAAGTCATCCCCGGTCCCTCCTGCGGCACTTTCCAAGTCAACCACAGCATCCATTTCTTTGACGCCGGCCTCATTTTGCCCGATCTGTTTTTGTTGCCTTCTTCCCCAGCTTCCTTCTCAATATCGTGAATGGCTTCTTCCTCGGCCTCCTCTTGCAATGCCTTGAAAACGTCGTTTGCGTAAGGCACCATGTAGGCTGGCAGGAAGACGGGGGGACGAGAGGTGAACACCTTAGTTTCAGATCATTGACCGAGTTTTTCACAGGCTACCTTCCAACCGTACTTGAAGAAAATGTCCTTAGTGGCATCTACCTGTTTGGTGTAATTTTCCATGGCCTCCTTGAAACCAAGATTGTTGGCCTCGTCCACATCTTTCTGCCTAGCCTTCTTCAGCTCTTCTAGCTTGGCATGGAGGGAGTCTCTTTCCTGCATGGTGGTACCAAGTTGTCCGAGCAACCTGGCGTTATCTGCGTTGGCGATCTCCAGCGAGGACTTGGACCGCCCCAGCTCGGTCTCCAGATGTTTGGCCGTGTTCGAAACGTCGGTTACCTTTAGTCCAAGCCTTTGAATTCAGTCCATGACAAGGTGTTGTTTCTGGATGGCCTGCATGAGTGCAGAGGAAAGTTAGTTCAAGTAAGAACCCAACCGTGGAAACACTTGAACAAACTTGTTAAACTCTTACCCTGGTCATAGATTTGACTGCAGACTTCATAAGGCAGGTGTCAGGCACGTGGTCACTGCCGGTTATGTCGCTCGGCAGAAGCAGTGCCTTCGACAGATCAAAGGCAAAGAGGTGCTCCTTATCCCCCTTGACTGATGCAGTGGCCGGGATCTCTCTACCCCGGTGTTTCAACTCCGGCCGCCATGGGGGTGTTGGCTCAGAACCCTTTGTCGGTTGCTCGATGCTCAACTCAGTAATGAGCTCCGTCGTTGGATCGGTGGAGCAGGGCCTTTTGCCAACTCGGCGACTTTTTTTACTGGCTTGCGCTGCGGCGGTCGAGGCTAGGGCGATCACAGTCCTAGATGTTTGGCCGGTAGTAGGGGTAGGAGGGGAGATGCTCGGCACCTCGGTGGATGTGGCAGTAATGAGATTCTTAATTCGACTCTGTTTAGCCATTTCTTGCTCCCTGGTTAACCGGATTAAAGGCACGTCTGGAAGCATTGGATCTGGTGGTGGAGATGGTGCTCGCAAGAAGTAAGTAACCATACTTTTGTGGGAAGCTGAGTACCGATAGCTCGACACGTAACCAAGAAGGTTGTGACAATCTCGGTGACGGTACCTCAACATGGCTCTGATGGCAACCTCATTTGGGTTGGAGTAATTCGCTTGCAAGGCTTCAATAGCTACAAGAAAAAAACGATTAGCAAATAATTGTAAAGGAAAGAAAATTGACCGGTCAGAGAACACAGCTTACATGTTGAACCAAAGCTCTTACTGATGTACTAACCGGGCACGTCAGTTGTCTTATAATTCCCTAACACCCAGAAGAAGTCATCGCCGTGCATGTCTTTATCTGGTGTGCCAGTTACCAGTTTCACTTTGCCCAGCCTTATTTTCAAGTAATAATTAAACCCATCGACCGTGTGGCCGAGGCTATATTGGGGCAAAATCTCGGCCGGACCTAGGTTCAAGCCGAGCTGGTGATTCAGTTCAGCAACCCCATTTATTATTCTGTACGTGTTTGCCGAAACTTGAGTCAGTGCTAGCCTAGTACGCCTAAGAAATTCACAAATTAAGGGTTGGACCGGGAAGCGAAGACCTCCCTCGACAATTGACAGCACGGTGAAGGGGCACTGATCTAGTCTGCCCCAAGGAGAAATATCTTTTGCACTGAGCTCAAAGTGGACATCTTCAGGGACACCGTACTCTTCGCGGAATGTGGCTAGTGCGCCCGATGTGTTAACGAGGAAGCGGTAGCGCCCCATGGAAAACTGACTTGTTTTAGCACGGTAGTGTTAGGTTGGCAAAGTTTTGAACGGTGGCTGCTCAGTCTTTGAGAGCCCTTGTGTTGGTGTGCCTGGACCCCTAGGAGTCTGCAGTTAAAAATCAAGTGTAAGTGGCAGTGCGGTTGCGCATATGAACTTGATTTTAGCTCGGTCACATTGAGGACTCTTGGAAGCTCAGTCTATTGGGTAGCTCGGTCACGCAAGCGACCCAGATTTTAGCGCCGTCGCGTGACTGTTACAGCTTAGCTCGGTCCCCTACCCCCTTGCAAACAATAAATCTACCCAGTCGACCTTTGTTTTAGGATTAGAAAGGCATTTTTAGCCCGGTCAGACTCAGATCCTCACTTGTTCATCACAGAAGATGATGAACACTGTGAGAAGCGAGGGGCACAGAAGCTCATTTATGATGAAAACAGTACAAAACCCTAGCCTATTTCAATTCTAGACAGTGTCTTAGTGTTTTGATTTTCTTCAATGGATCTAAAGTCTAAGAACATGAGGAACACAAAGAAAAAGAAAATATCAAAGACGAATATTGTAGCATTTGTGTCCTTCAAAGTTTTTGGGAAAGTGTATTCGAATCCTTTATTTTTATTTTGGAAATCTTTGGTGTTGTTATGGGTTGGTTTTGGAGGAGTATAATCCGATTTAAACTTGTTGGGTTTGGTTGTTCGCACTTATTCTTGTCAAAAGTTCCTTGGAAACTTAGAAATTCTATTCTAGAGTCAACACCAGCCTTCCTAAGGGTCAACCCTTACCTGTTGGTAAAGTTTCTAGAAGTGTTGTTGGAAAATAGGGTAGACACTAGTCTGGAGAGGGTCGACGCTTTTATGTCTGTGTGTTAGTTGCTGGAAAATAGGGTCGACCCCCTCCTGTCTAAGGGTCGACCCTCTTGTATGCTGTCAAACATAAGTTTCTTCATAGGGTCGATCCCTGTGTTGAAAGGGTCGACCCCTGCTGATTTTTTTTCTAGATTTCAATCCGTTTTGGACCTACTTTTTGGGGATTTTGACTTGGTCTTTTGGGTTGACTTTGGGACTTTATTTTACTTTGACCTAGCACTATAAATAGGTCCCTCACTTAACCTCTTCTTTACCTTTTCTTCTCTTTTTCTTTCTCCAAGCCGTGAGACTCTTCCATCCTCTTCAAAATCACTTTTTGCTCAAAGATTTTTAGATCTACTCACTTGGAAGCATCTTCTTGCCTTGCTCCTTTGAGATTAAGTGTAAATGTTGTCAAGAGCTTCGTTTTGATCTAAGTAGAAGTTGGTATTGACATCTTTGAAATTTCAACCTTGTTTTGCTCATCTTCTCTTTAAGCTTGAGGTAGGGATTTTCTTTGAGTTATATATATGTTTTTGTAAGATCTAGATGATTTTCGAAATCATCCTTTGATTAGTTTTGAAATTGATTGTTGATTTAAGAAGATGAGTGATTTTGAAAGTGGGTTTACTTTCTTTTCCTTCTAAAAATAGAAATTGAGGGTTTTTGAACTATGTTGATGAAAGAAAGATGTTTTTGGTGAGATCTTCTCAAATATTTGAAGATGAATGGTTTTTGGTGAGAAAACCTAGAAATTGGGGGTTTTTAAGAAAGATGTTGAAAATCTGTAGAATATGTTGTTATATTTATTTTGTGTGCCAAAATAAATGATGTTTGAAAATTGTTTATTTATTACATATAAATGATGGTTTTCCATAGAATAAGAGAATTGTTGAAGTTTTGGAAATTGTATTATTAATCATTGCATTGGCATATCAATTCATTTGATAATGAAGAGCTTTGAAATTTGATTTGAAAACTTTGCATTTAGAAAAGAATGTTGAGAAACAAGTTTTCATGAAATGGTTTTGGGGGTAAATACGGTGGTAAGTCTAGAAAGGTGGTGTAGATTATAGGTGTCGAGCCTTCCAGCTAACACTGGTAAAAATGACAAACTAGAGGTGTCGAGCCTTCCGATTAATACAAGTAAAAATGACAAATTGGTAGCACTGGTATAGTCTACTTGCAGATACTAACCTAGGGATTTACGGAGTTATATTTACTGCCACTTGAACAAAATTAATAAATGTGGAACAATTGAAATTGCATGGCATCATTGAGCATGATGGTTTTCAAATAAATGAAGATGTGTCTTTATTTTTAAAAGAGCATGGCATGACATATGCATTCATCTCTTGAGACTTGTGTAAAATATATATACTTTGTTAAGAATTCTCTATTGGGCTTTATGCTTACCCTACGGGATTTTTATGCAGGAAAAGATGTGGTGATTTCGCCTAACTGAAGGCGTGGAAGTGTGTGTGTTGGGAGTACAATGCTCTCATTTTGCGTGACTCTATATTATAAGCCAAGGGCTTTGTACGTGTGGGTTTGAATAACCATTATGTGTAACCGGGCTTAAGCCTTGGAAACTTGTAAACCCTTTTGAGGTATTTATTTGCTTATTTACTTATTGTCGGATTAATGTATTATCTCATGAGGAACTATTTACATTATGAAACGCAAGTGTGGGATTGTATGATTGGTTTTCCTTAAAAAGGGCCATGATTATTGTATTACCATTTGGGCATGAAAATGGGGGCATTACAAATATGAAGGATTTACTTGGTTAGAGCTTCGATTGATGGTCCAATCGGAGAGGTGCGCCCCTAACGATGATGGCGTCGAAGGACGAATACAATGGGGGCTCTGATTTGAGCACTGTAGATTGGGGTAGTGACACTGGGTTCGAGGGAAATGGCTAGGCAGAAAACGGAGAAGATGAATAGTGAGAAATGACGACGAAACGAAAGGGTGATATGTATGAAAACGAAAGAGGCGCCAAAAATTTGAATTCGAGGCGATGATGTAGGACAGCTGGGTTGGCTGTACGAGGCCAATGGAGAGAGGACACGTGTCTGTGATTAGACTGGCGTCAGTCTTGAAAAGACAGGCTGAAAAGTTGAAGCGCCGACCGAGCAAATCGCATGACCGAGCGTAAAGGTTAGCTCGACGAATGATTTGAGGCGGATGGCCGAGCAGATGAGTGACCCCGGCCGGAGAAGATAATCCCGGTCACATTAGAGTGGACGGAATTAAGGGGCAATTGAGAGAGAGGTTTTACGACCTAGTTTGGGCCGGGGTCAAGGTCCTTGCTCGGTTAGACGTTATGTGTACGTTGAGCTGAGTACTCAATCCGGTCAAATTGGAGCAACTTTGGATTTCCAATCCGGAGGGGATGTGCGCTCTACGAGGTTGGACGAGATTAGTCCTCCCGACATCAGGATGGACCGAGCAAGAGCTCAGCCGAAGAGGTTGGTCGAGCCATGGCATAGAATTTATTAAGGAAAACGGGCAAGTAGCACAGTCAGAATGTGATGACGTGGCGCTGCGCCAAGCGTAGCTTGGTGGAGAGCACTACGTTGCGCCGCGAGACTGCGAGAAGGGGATTCCGCTGTCCATACGCGTCAATACCATTTGGCGGTTTCGTTAGGTGGTGTTTAGCTATATTAGCGCTGACACATGGGGAAACGTGAGAGGAGAGTAGGTCCACGCGTCCCGAGGGAAATGGGCACAAAAGCGCGCGCAAAAACTATATAAAGGAGGCTGTGCTTCCATACCAAAGGAGATGATCCTCTTGTGAGGGCTTAACTACCACTTTGTCTCCTTTCTTTTGTCTCTCTCTAGAAGTGCGCTAACTTGACTGTCGGAGGGGTTTTCAGGCAATACACCACCGGGTAGCTCACCTACATTGTGTTTTCAGGACGATCAGAGTGACGCGCAGTTTGGACACGAGAAATACGGATAACGTTTGATATTTGACCCCCGTACAAGGGCTATATCACTAAAATGGTTTCCATGTAGTCATGATTGTTGTGGAATATTTGACGAAGTCAAATCTTGTGTATTTTAACAAATTTTGGCTGAAGATTTGGGAAACTATTGAATGGAATTTATTTATTTATGAAGGTATAAGTAAAAGTGACTTTAATTTAAGAATTTGGCACACTCGTAAAGTTTTGAACTAACCTAAATAATCTCATTTGATAATATATCAAAGGGTGTTCTTGTCTTTAGGGTTTAGTGCTTGGTGTTTCAAATTACTCTCCCCAATTTAGCTCCATTAATAGGCACTATTAAATTAGCGAGGTGGAAACTTACTTAAAAATTAAAATTTTAAAATATCTAATCTATGTTATTTAAATATCTAAAATTATACAAAAACTCTTTATTTTAATTGCATCTATGAATGAAATTTAGGGAACCAATATAAGTGGGACTTATGTGTAGGTCTTGTTCAATAGGTTTTATGATAATTAATTATATTTTTCATTAAACACTATTAAAAAACGTCATTAATTATTAATTTTTAAAGATAATTTAAAAATTGTCACAAAAAATGTCATCAATTATAAGTTTTAATGACAGTTTAAAAAAATTATTATAAAAAAGTCACTAATTTACAAGTTTTAGCGACAGTTAAACAGTTTGTTATAGAAAAACGTCACTAATTGTAAGTTTTAGCAACAATTTATAAAAAATCATTACAAAAAAGTCACTAATTGTCAATTTTTAGTGACAAATGTAAAATCTCATTACAAAAAAATTATTTTTAGTCACGATTTTATTATAACTTATTTTTAACAAGACTTAATTAGAATTAAATCTAACTATTATATTCGTATCTATTGATAATTTACCTAAAATATAATTGATTATTTTTGTAATAGCTGATTGTCTAATTGGTGCTATAGGCCTTGAAATTTCGAGGTTGGAATGCCTCGAATCAAATTGTTTTTTTTTTTTTTGAAGGATGATTATGTGTAGGAGTGTGTTAAAAAATTAGTAATCCCGCACCAACTCAGCCTGTGTGGTTTGATAAGGAGAGTCAGTTAGGTTGGATTGATTTGGTGATAAAATTGATTAATCAGTTAGGTTACTGATTAAAATTTATTAATCCCATACAATTTTGTACGAGTCCCTCCTATATTTTTTTTCAAATCAAGAAGACTTAGAGAAAATTGAAATGGCTTTGATTTTAATTTCTTCCGAGTCTTCTTGATTTAGAATAAAAATATATTATGAACTCGTATAAAATTATATAGAATTAATAAATTTTAATCAGCAGCTTAATTGATCAATCAATTTTATTACCTTATCAAACCACACAGGCCTTAATGCGAAATATTTAATTTTTTACCACACCCTACGTATAGCAACCTTTAAAAAAAAAAAAAAAAAAAAAAACAACACAAAAAAAAAAAAAAAATTCGAAGCATTCCTTCAAAATTTCGAGGCCTTAATCATTTTTCTTTACGCAATTATCTTGATATTGATATTGATATTTGAAATGTATGAATGTTAAAAAAATAAATAAATAAAATAAAGGAGTGAACACTTTAGACAAGCATTATGTGTCTTACTTTTATTCCTCCATTTTTGTCTGCCATTGGATATTAGAGCATCTACAATAAATATGTTAGTGGATGTACTAAGTGTCCGTGGCTAATTTTTTAGCCAATCGCAATCATTTTTGTCTCACAATAAAAGTGGATGTACTAAGTGTCCGTGGCTAATTTTTTAGCCAATCGCAATCATTTTTGTCTCACAATAAAAGTGTTAATGAGTTAGCCAAACCCAAAAATTTTAGTATAAGTGGCTAAACCACTAGTCACGGTTAACACACATTGTGGCCAGTCCAGAGGGAGAGAAAGGCCAGCCCAGAGAGAGAGAGAAAAAATAGAAAGAGCGGGTCACGGTTAACACACATTGTGGCCAGTCCAGAGGGAGAGAAAGGCCAGCCCAGAGAGAAAGAGAGAAAAAATAGAAAGAGCGGCTGACACACCGTGCGGTAGAGTGGGGCCCACTGTATTTTTTAATTATTATTTATTTTATTTATTGTGTATGTATATATTTTCTTAAGAGTCCTGCCAGGTTTCATGAAAACTTTTATGAAAATCATTATGAAAATCATCTGCACCATTAGATCATGAGACACATACCTGATCTAACGGTGCAGATGGTTTTCATGAAAATTCTTCATGAAACCTAGCATTTCCCTTTTCTTAATACACATCTTAATTAACACATCTATTACACTACTATTCACTCTTTAAAATTAACAAACACACACATTTTTAGATCTCATTTTTATTACTTTTTGTTATATAATACACAATTTTTTAATTACTCCATTATAGATGCTCTTAGGAGGAAGCTGCACAAAAATAGCAATGTTAGAAAGAGAGAGGAAATAGATGAGAAGGAAAGAAACCCTAAATTTGGTCAGGATGAAAATGTGAGGGAGGGAAGGAAATGATTTTTTTTTAAAAAAGTTTATTTAGTATGAAAATAGTGAAAATTATAAAAACAAAATTTAATTTTATTATACAATTCATGATAGTATATGGTAATTAAGCTTTTAGTTGTAAAAAAACACTTGAAAGTTTAAATTTGATAAAAGTAATTACTTATAATTAGAATTCTTAATTTTTCTTCTTGTGGGTGTTAATTTCTGACTACACAATCAAACAGATTTCTTATTGGAGACCATGCGGCAGAATAGATCAAGCCAAACATTTGCTCACAAAAAGATAAGAAATACCATAGTGGCTCGTCCACTCGGGATATTTCGACGGTCAAGTCAACAAACTTATCTCTCAAAGATATGGGCACAAGTAAAATAATTACCAGTTAAAAAGTATCTTAGACCCACGAAGGTGCCCTACTTTTATAGCCAACAGTGCCCGCGTCTCCTAGAAGTGTTACGTCATAGGACTCTATTCTTTGTAAGGATATCACTTATCCAAGACTCCTCTTATTTGGATTATGATCAACTCTTTTAAGAGTCTAATCTTACCCAAACAAATAGTCTAATATCATGTAGGACTCTTATCCTCTATCCGAATATCTCGGATTCCGATATAATTGCACAATACCTCGGCATCCCTAGGTTCCCACATGGCACCTCGGCACCCCTAGGTTCCCCATGTGGCACCTCAGCCAACAACATAGGCCACGTGAATAACTTAAAAATATGTCCCCACAATAATTAAATTCATAGAAGAAATATATTTTATTTTTTAGATCCTTTTGAAAAAGAAAAGAAGACAAATTACCCTTGTAATCCCAGTAGTTTGTTTGTGTCAATTTGATTATTGTAATTATAATTGTATCGATTTTTTCCTCTTATCTTTTACATTGTGTCAATTCGTCCAATTGATAACAACCTTTAAAAAAATTGGATTGAAAACAAAGGACAAACTAATTTTCTTTAATCTTGTCAAAGTGATCGAAAAGTTGTGGTCCAATTTAAAATGGCCCATTAAATTTTGAATGAAACATTTTGTTTTTTGTTTCAATTTAATTTCTTAGATGTTTCAGAATTGCATAAACCAAATTGATACAAGAAACAAATTATAGGGATAACAAGTATACTTTGTCCAAAAAACACCATTTTAATACTAGGTAAATTACACTTTGCCCTTCTAAAGTTTCACCCATATTCTACTTTGGCCCTTTAAGTTTGATTTTTCCCCACTTTGGCTCTTCATGTTTGTAATTATTCCCACTTTTTTTTTTTTTTTTTTTTTTTTTTTTTTTTTCCACTTTGGCGCTTTAAGTTTGATTTTTCCCACTTTGACCTTTCATACTTGCAATTTTTTCCACTTTGGCCTTTCATATTTGCAATCATTCCCATTTTTACTTTTAAACTAACTTCCATCTAAAAAATTAACGGA
The DNA here is from genome assembly GCF_055761805.1 of Camellia sinensis. Classification (NCBI taxonomy): domain Eukaryota; kingdom Viridiplantae; phylum Streptophyta; class Magnoliopsida; order Ericales; family Theaceae; genus Camellia; species Camellia sinensis. The sequence goes on along the minus strand of NC_138969.1, from coordinate 4,841,399 downwards.
ATCTGCCACATCACCAATGCATCAGCTCCATGATGTAAAAAATTCACTAAAGATGCAAAAAATGAAAAATTGAAAACAAAAAAATTAAACTTTTTTTTAGTCTTTAGTGAACTTTTTTTCAAATTTGTTCATAAACATTATTACATTATAGATGCATCTAGATTAGATGCACCTAAAAAAATAAAAACAAATTTATTTGAAAAAAGAAAAATTTTTACTGAAAATGAAAAAATAAAAAATATACTAACTCAAACACCTGTATTGACAATTCTGAAATAAAAAGTTTACTATCGTTTTTTTCTTTTTGCCTTTAGTGAACTTTTTTCTTTTTTTAGTTAAATTTAATGTTTATGAATAAATTTGAAAAAAATTTCACTAAAGACTAAAAAAATTCCAATTTTTTTGTTTTTTATTTTTCATTTTCTGCATCTTTAGTGAATTTTTTACATCACATGTGGAATTGATGTGTTGGTGATGTGGTAGATTATGTTATGTTTTTGGATGGAAGTTAGTCTAGGAGTAAAGTGAAAAGGATTGCAAACATGAATGGGCAAAGTGGGAATGATTGCAAATATGAAGGGCCAAAGTAGAAAAAATCAAACTTAAAGGGCCAAAGTGGGATGGATTGCAAACATGAAGGGCCAAAGTAGGAAGCATTGCAAACATGAAGGGAAAGTGGAAAAAATCAAACTTAAAAGGCCAAAGTGAGAAGCATTGCAAACGTGAAGAGCCAAAGTGAAAAAAATCAAACTTAAAGAGCCAAAGTGGGAAGGATTGCAAACATGAATAGCCAAAGTGAGAAGTATTGCAAAGATGAAGGGCCAAAGTGGGAAAAATCAAACTTAAAAGGCCAAAGTGGGAAATAGATGAAACTTTAGGGGGCAAAGTGTAATTTACCTTTTAATTTTTATTTGGTAGTTCATGAAAAATCATAAGTAATTTCAATTTCTTTCCAATTTCATTGAAGCACAAGCACAGTATTAAAAACATAAATGGTGGCGACGTACAAAAATTTCACATAGAATGGAGTACTTTTCATTATTGTTGTCGATTGTCGTCAATTATGACAACTAAACTTTTCAAGGAAAATTAAGAAACTGTTCATTTCATTTCATTTCACTAGATTGAATGAAGATGCCCATTATTACACATACACTACAACATGAAGAGGGAGATAATATAAATATATATATTAGACCAAGTAGTTATAGAGAAGATAAAAGAAGCATGGCTTTGAAACCGCATAACCTCCTCTTCATTCACTATCCTCTTCCTACTGATACTGCTATGGTTGACAAAAACATCGGCGTATCATTATACCCAGGATGGTTGTCCAATATATTGCGGAGTCGTTAGAATTCCATTTCCTTTTGGAATTGGTGTGAATTGTTACTTAAACAAATGGTACTCCATAGAGTGCAGGAACTCAAGCAGCAGCTCCTACTACTACATAGAAGGCACACCTTACTTAACAAGCATCGGTCTTGAGGTGCTGGATATTTCATTAAGGGGCAGCTATGTTTTAGTCAACCATACAGTAATATCTCCCAGTTGTCCCGTAATTAACAATGGTAGTAGCAGCGTGAACTTGACAAATAGCCCTTTTCAATTCTCAGCATACTACAATTTATTTGTCGTCGTAGGTGTAGGCTGCGACAACCAGGAGGCCATGATGTTGACCGATCTGCTGGACAACAACAAGACGATGCCAATTACCCAGTGCACACTTACTTGCAATTCTTCTACTAATAATATTAGCTCTTACACTTTCCCATCCTTTGTGCAGTCTCTGCAGGGCTACAAGGTAAATTTGGCAAGCATAGGAAACAACAACAATCAGAGTGGAGGTGTAGGTGTTGTGCAAACATCATGTACATATGGGTTTCTGGCAGAAGAAACTACAGATATGATGTCTACTTTAAATTGGTTCTCCATTGGTGTCCAAAACAAGACTACTACTCATGTCCCTGTCCTTCTCGATTGGATTTTCCCAGCATGGAACACACCAAACACACCTGTACCTACCAGTGATAAATATAGGTCCTGTCTTTCTTCATCGAATGTTTTTTCTTCATCTAACGGGAGGTGTGAAATTGTTGAAAGCAGGACACGCTATTGCAAGTTTTCGACCAAGGGAAATCCTTACCTTCCGGATGGATGTAAAGGTACATATATGCTCAGTCCATCTATCCATGATGTATTATCAACCTTTTTTATATATATAAATACAGTTTATTCATCTTTAATGTCTTTTTTTTTTTTTGGTAAGTAAGTCATAAGTTTTATACCAAAAAATAGATATTATAGTGAGGCTCATTACTTTTTCAGAGGCAGCACATCCTTTGAGGAGGGAAACCACATGTCTAGCTTCTACACTAAAATCTAACAATAACATACAAGGAGAAAAGCTAGGCTAAGCAACAATCAACGGAGATGCCTAAGATTTCATAACAGTCTTACGACTTGACTTCTTAGACTTGATAGAGAAGCTAACCTCCTGAGCAAGTTTAAGACTAGCAATTCTTTCAAAGAGCTTTTTCTTGTTTTCTACTTTTGAAGATGGGTTTGTCCATGAAACAACAAATGTTCCATCCGAAAAGGAATGATGAGCTCCTTTAGAACGTGAAGATGATATAGGGGCTAACACATTTATATTACCCACATCCCTGACAATTTTTTTCTCTTCCTTTGAAACCTCTTCATTCGAAATATCTTTTGAGGGGTTACTCACTTTTAAAGAGGAGCAATTCGCATTAAGGACGCTCTTAAGATCCGCAAACCTCCTCATTGGCTACACAATTATTGAGAATACCAAATGCATTCGACGAAGATGGAGGAGGTGTAGGAACAAAGTTACCTATAGGAGCATCAACGACGTCCTTGCCTTTTTTCTTTTTCACTTCAACCTATTCATTTGGCTTGCCTTCTTCCTTTGTCTTGACCGTTTCTTTGGCCTTACACTCTTGTTTGAGTTTACTAGGAGCCTGAGTTATTGGTTTACTTGGACACAAACTTGTAGCATGGCCAAATATTTTGCATTCTCCACACACTTAGGGTTTCCAAGGAACTTTTACTTTGATTTCGAATGGTTTTCCACATCCTAAGTATACAATAAAGGAGGGTGGAATCTCTTTGGTAGCTTTTAGGAACTTTTACTTTGATTTCGAATGGTTTTTCACATCCTAAGTTTACAATAAAGGACGGTGGAATATCTTTGGTAGCTTTTATCTCAATACAAATTCTAGCAAATGTTAACCGGCTATAGTTTTCAGTAAATTCATCAAGGTACAATGGATTACCGATAAAACTTTCTATGTAACTCAATCCCTTCTCAGTCCAAAGTTCAAGCGGCATAGTGAAAAATTTTACCCATATCAGTACACTTAAGAAGACATTTTTAGTAAGGGTCATACTAGGGTGCCATTTCTTAATAACAATCAATTTGCTCCCAATATAATAAAGCCCCTCATCAAGAATTGACTTTAAAGCTTCTTCATGTTTCATCTTGAATACCAAGTAGCCATTATCTAAGGTTACAACCTCTTTAAGATTTTCCTTTCACAACTTGAAAGACAATTTTCTATCATAAAATAACCCATAAGAGCATGTTCCGATTGCTTAAACCCAATTTTAGAGATTTCCAATGGGATTTGAAGTTGATCGTTCTCATAACCCACTGAGTATCTCTTGAGGCTTTTAACTACCTTTTTTCTTTTTTTTTTTAACAATCTCATACTTAAATAAACCACTCTAGGGCGTAGAGATAACACTAACATTAGCTTTGAACCATTTCTGCTTCAATCTTTAATGTTCACGGTTCACTATTGTGACAAATTAACCTAACTCAATTCAAAACCTTTATACGTTTTGCAATCAAAGGGTTTGGTTTGCTTTGGATCTCTTCTATGGAGCCAACCAACCTAATTGCAACTTTAAGTAGGATTAGAATTCTAAGGACATGTTTAATTAGTAGAATTATAGTATAGGATTGGAATTGTTAGTATATTGACTCACAATCCCATATTTAATTACAAATTTTATTAACGGATTACATATAACCAACAACAATAAAATAAAAAAAATAATAATTAGTTTGTTTGGTTTGGGTTTTCAGGATTCACTTTTTAAAAAATTGCAATGTTTTATTTTCTGTATTTTTTATTTTCACTGAATTTTTTGAATATTTTAAGAATATTTTTATATTTTTTTTAGATATATGTAACTTAAATACACTTAAAAAGTATAATATTTGTGATTTTTTTTTTAAAAAACTCACTAAATACAAAAAATACTAAAATTCAATACATTTTCATATTCTTGTATATTTATTGATTTTTTAAAATATTTTTTTACAAATATTTTACTTTTTAGATACATTTAAGTAAAGTGCATCTAAAAAACTAAAAAATTTGTTTAAAATTTTAAAAATATTCACTAAAAATAAAAAAATACGAAAAACAAAAAATTCTTTTTCCAAAAAATTGAATTCAAAAAATAACTAAACATGGGTGTTCGGCAAAGGCTAATTTTTGGCTTTTTAGGCTAAAATTCACAAAAAGACAAAATAGACTAAAATAGTCAATAAGATAAAAAGTCATATCAAACTCATAATCATTTCACTTTTTCATTCGCAAATATCACATTCAATTATAAAAAAATCGAACTATCTTCTCAAACACAAAAATTTTAGCTTACTAAAAATAACTTATTAAAATAGTAACTTTCCAAACACCCACATAGTAATTTTTATTTCATTTTATAATATTAAGTATAAAAACTAAAATATTCATTACAAAAGTTTTTAATGTAAACTTTTATAATTAAACCCGTCTAGTTTACATGTTTGAAAAGAATTTCATAATAGTATTTTTTTCATTGTCATAAAAAATGTCTCTTTCCATATACAAGTAAAATATTATTCATTTATTGATCACCAACTTCACAATTGATTCTTCACAATATTCATTTCTAACTATAAAAAAAATTATCCATAATTGTAACTTAAAAAGTAAAAATTAGTAATCAAAATTTTTAATGTTAACACAAATAAAGAACAAAGCCCAATTAATATGTCAATTTTTTTTGGCTTTCGAAGGTTAATAATGTAATTTTAAACGTGCCATTAAGTGTCAATTAGTTCTTACAGAAATTTTAATTGCCAACCAATTATTAGGCAATTGTGTTAAAGTTCTTTCAGCCTCAATGAAGAGGACTTTTACTGGTGGCTTTACTTAGGAGAAAATTGAAGATAATAACAATAGATAAAAACAGTTTCTTGAACTGAATTTCATTAATTAATAAGAACTTACAATGATACCTTTGCATTTTCATAGCCTCGAAGGGTTTTACAACAGTAGACTACTTTGAACTACTCCTAAGAATTGAAGTACAGTACAGGAATTGAAGAATAAAAAATGTAAAAAAAAACTGGAAAAATATAAAGCAAATAACTAGTTTTGGAATCTGAGTCTGGTCTTTCTTCTGTTGGCATTCTCTTCTATTTATACCCTCTAATGGTAATTGTCGAAGTCATCTTCTAACCGTTGAAATGCCCTTCCACGATCACTGGTCATGGCTTTGAACAGTTTACTCCCACTACGCCATTCTTGCAATTGGACTTCCCTCTTAAATTTGAATTCGAATTGTGAGTAACCATTGGGCCACGTCATCTTGCGCCTTCTTACTGCTTTAATACTGTGCAGATCCATTATTATCAATATGAACTGTCACGTGTCTGTCGTTGACTAGAGACTTGCATTATCTCCCCAAATTACCTTTTACGAGCAACGTGTTAAGTTACGATTAGCCTATACAAAATATATAGCCAACATTACCCCCCGCACTAATATACCTAATACTTGGTGATATTAGTGGATCTGTGCACTTTGTTCATGTCTTAGGATGTGCATGGAATTTATTTGACCTGGAAGTATAATCGTCTCAAAACAATGGAACACTGAACTTCATTAAATTCTCCCTAGTCCTTGAACTGCCTCCACTATCTGTGTAAATGAAAGGACTAATACCCCTCTGATGGCTAACCAAACCATCTATTCCATTGATCAAGCATATGAAGAGTTTTTGGACAATGATGATCAATCTCGAAAGAACCTTCGTGCATTTGTTAGCCACATTTACCCGCCTCCATTTATACAAGTTATGCAAGCTTTTGCAAAATACGAGCCCCTGGACCAAGAATGTAATAACCCGATTATTTCAAATGCTCTATATGCTTTAATTCCCTCAATATATGTGCGATTATATGTGTGATTATGTGCTTGATGTGGAATTCTATGTTTTAATTTGTGAATTATACATTTATACATTTGTATCTGTCGATTATGAAGAAATCTGTTAAAATTATGACCTTTGGACTGCAAATTGAGGGCCTGAGAGGTGCGATAAGCCAAAATTGATTTTACAGTTATGATTAGCATGATGTTTAGGATATTATATGGAGTTTTGTAAAAATTTGATTCATAATGAATTAATTAGCTTTATTTAGTTAAAACTCCTAAAAATTTACACTTTGGAATTGAAATTAAAGACCTTAGTGAGTTCAGAAACTGAAATTGAGTACATGATTATGCTAATGAGAATTTTTAGAGCCATGTGGGTAGTTTAATTGAAATTTGATTTAGTTTGATTCATTAAGGCTTGTTTGGCAAGTATTCTTGCTATATATGTAAATCAAGTCCCTTTTGAGCTCATCTTCTCTCACTTTGGTGAATGGAAAAATCAGGATAATCACCCAAGAGAAGAGAAAAAGAGAGAAGAAGAAGAGAGCATAATTTAAAGTTTGAAGACTTGAGAGATTGGAAGGGGAAATCAATTATATAGCTCAAAGTAAGTGAAAATCCACTAGATTTCTCTTAATCTTTCTTCAATTAGTTAGGATCAAGTTTTAAGCTGAAGCTTTTACACCCATTGAAGTTAGGGTTTATGAGGGATGATCTTGAGTGAATATATTTCATGAAATTGAACATGTACTCTTTGGATTTGGTTAATTAAAGGGTTGATTCTTATGGTTTGAGTTGTCTTGACTTAGATTTTGAGCAATTGCCTTCTTGTTTATCTTGGTCTTACATTTTTCTATGTCTTGAACCTATATACGTATATATGTTTATATATGCCATGAAAAGATGAAGAAAATGAAGAAAATATGGAAATTAGAGCCCTATGTGTTAAAGGAAGTTTGATCTAATTGAACTTGAATCTATGTTTTGTTATGTTTATATCTTATGTTTTTGGAGTGGAATTGCTTGAATTGAACCTTGAAATTGAGTTTAGGAAGCTTGAATTTGTTAGATTTTCCAACTGATCAAACAGAGCTCAGGACCGCACGTGCGGGGCCTATGGCCGCACGTGTGGGAGGCACAGCCGCATGTGCGGGGCTCACAGCTGCATGTGCGGAAAAGAGGGGAACAGACTGGGACATTCTGCAATAAAAGCACGTGTGGACCGCACGTATGGCACACCTTTTCGCACGTGCGGTGGGGGATTTCCTCACGTGCGGCTAATGGGGGAAAATCCTGTTAACTTCTGTTACTCTTTTTGACCCTCTGAAACTGTTAATATGTTTATCTGATCCCTCTAAAACACTTGGAAGTGAATAAGAGGTAAATGAATTGAACAAAAGATTAAAGAGATAAACTAAGGAACGAATGAATCATTTATCTGTTTGTGTATGTGTGCTACGTGTAGGTCGCTTGCAGGAAGAGACCGCTGCTCTCCTAAACCACTGTGTGTAATAATAGTGTAACGATTTATATATTTATTTCTGTATTTTTGTTTATAAATTATGTACCTTAATTGTATTTAGAACATTCAAGAGAAATTATACTATGGTTCTTACATTATGATTGCGAATGGCATATTTGGGATAAATGGTGCTATGATTTCTGTATTTTTGCTTGTGAGTGGCACACGTTAAATAAATTTAAGTGAAGGGAAACGATTGAGCAATGGTATAAGCATGAATAATGGCATACGAAATGGACCTGAAGTCGTTCTGTTCCGTTATGTATACGCACTCTATTGGGCCTGGGGCCGTTTTGCACTCTATTGGGCCTGAGGCCGTTTTGTATTATGTTGGGCCCGAGGCCGTTGTGTATTCCATTGGGCCCTAAGGCCATTCTATCTTACGTTGGGCCCTAAGCCATTCCATCTATGTGGGCCCGAGGCCATTTTGGGGGTATGACGAAGAGGACATGTAGACGTTGGATAAATATTCTTCAAGACATATGCTTATTCACCTGAACCTCTTTACATTATTATTATTCACTGAGTCTTGCTTACTTCGTTTTTATATATGTTTATGTAGGTGATCAACTTGGACGACAACCCTAGGTCAGCTTCAGGAGCCCTTTTTGGTGGGTCTGTTGTGTTAAGCTCCACAATTGAAGCTTTTTGCTTGGATCTTTTGATGTCACATGTTTTATCAAGTTTTTGGTGGTTTTTTTTTAAACCCATGAGTAATATGTAAATTTTTGGTTGCGAATTCCCTGTAAATACCTGCATGACGTCGATTTATATATGTATATGTATATAAACTGTGTATATTTGAAATCCTGGCATATAAGCACTGCTCGATGGACGTTCTGTAATTTATCTACTTCCGTTTAGGCCCCGTTGTTGGATGCATATTATCGAAATTTTGTTTTGAGGCCTAAGTACAGGTCGGTCATGGACCAAACTTTTAGGGGCGGGTTTGGGTCATGACAAAGAACTTGCCAAAATGGATATTGGGAGCTTTTCCTCTGCTAAGAAAACTTCTACATGGGACGAAGCTGCCTCCTCTTCTTCTGGAAATATTGGCTGGGGTACTTGGCCATCACCTAATCAACCTTAAACAAGGGACACCATAGATTTCATGAATTTGATGACCCCACTACAATTCATCCCTCTATGCGCAGCTCAGTAATTTATCCATATGTTCCCTTCGACCATCTTCCCTGCCTCGAAGATAACTTGCTTTCGGCATGGTATACTTCTACCCTGCCAACTAGAATAGTGCGAAAGACTCCACACCCCCATTGAAGCTTTGGGAATCAGCCCCTCACTCTTATCCAGGAAAGCAAAACTTTGCTCCTCTGACTGGCTAGAGTATGTGAATGAGCCACAGTTTCCACCTTTTTTTAGAGGGGACCCAACTGCTCCTCTCCTACCTCCCAATCCTAATTAGATTGAGTAATTGAAGCCCACTCTCTTCAAAAGCTAGCATTTTGCTCCCTACTAGGCTCCAGTTCCTCAAACTGCTTATCAGCAATATAGAGCCTAGACTTTGCTTGCTGCTTTCTCTCATTTATCCTTCGAAGTCCTTCGAGATAACGTCCCTCACATGAACCTTTTATGGGCTTGTGATATTGTCTCTCGAAGCCACATTCTCAACCCTGTGGCCCAAGCAGAGCTTCATGCTTTCCTGGATCAGCTCCCTCTAATGCTCAACTAGCACAAAAATGCTTCGGCTAACAGTGAGTCATTGGAGGAGATCTCTACTACTCACATTCAAACCCAGTATGAGGCAGAGAATCTTCTTGAAGAGTATGAGAAATTCAAGAACCAGGATTTAGAGTATGGAGAGGATGCCAATATAGATGGCATGAGAGAGATGGATGAAGTGGAGAGAGCTATTAAACAAACAGAGTTCGTAATGAAGGCCTAGTAACTCTTCTATCAAATAAGAGCTCACTAATTAGATAAACCAAAATTAGATAAGATAGAAGAGAGGATAGAAAAGGAATACGTGTTTATTGAATTTTGCTGGGCAAAGTTTCACGACCTTGTAACTTTGTTCATTCCTTACTTCTACGAAATTGATAATGTAGCCAAATAGCCCCCCCAATGTAAATATTCATATCAATAAAATTGGGTTTTCCATATTCCAATTGTATGATCTAGTTTTTCATATTCCAATTGTATGGTTAATATGTCTTTATTCCTCACTTTGTTCACATAACCTGTGTAAATAACATCTTCGAATCAACCAATCCTATTTTGCAGCCTGGTTTTAAATGTTTCGAAGCACAGAGCTCCTTTTGCAAAATGACAAGTTTCACTTCGAAAGGTTCTATCTTAATAGGAAGTCCAAAAAGTACTTTTATATATATATATATATATATATATATATATATGTTTTTAAAACTTAAAGGAATGGGTTTCATTTTGCCCATTTGCAGATCTAGTATTTTTTTAACCACTTATGATAACTTTTTATCTCAATGCTACAAATTCTCCTTCCTTAAAAAGCCACAGAGTATTCCTTCGAAGGAAATCTTCTTTACCAGAAAGACTAGGATTGTACTTTGAAGACCTTCGAATTGAATAAGTCCTACTTCACTTGAGTTTAAGGCATAAGCATTTAAAGATTTTGGGAAAACACTAGCTTCGAAGCCAATCACTTGTTTCGAAGCCGAGCTGAGCATTTGAAATGTATTTCCCTCTCAAAAAGCTACTTTTAAAGGAAACTTTCCTTGTTGTGTTTTCTGGACCTTCTTTTGTTTTAAAATAAAGGCCTTAATCCCACACGGGTCAAAATAATCAATTAATTGACTTGGGTCTATTTGACCCGTTAAACAGAATGGGTAATTTTGGAAAAAAGGTTTAAAACCCCAATTTCTCGCGATCTTTCCTATTCACTTGTCCAGTATTCCCTTTTCATTCTCATTGCTGTCGACTTCCAGTTCTTACCCTTCTCATATTCACTCTTTACATCCTCCTTTCAACCCATCACTAAATGACTTCTACTTCCTTGAAAGTGCCAGTTATTGAGCGTATGGGCCCGTCTATGGCCTTGAGGAGGTGTCTCAATGAGGAGATAGACATATACAAAGCTGGTGAATCAAGTACCATTGATGGGTGTATCTTTGTCCCCCCGTCACTACGCTCAGGGAGAGTACATCCTTGGACCTATCTTCAGGGAGGCCCCTGCCCCACTTCCTGCTCTGTATCCTCACTTGGAAGATCACTAACTCCTCTACGAAAGAGAGCTTAACTAGGGAAGCTGGAGGATGAATCGACCTCATCGTTGTTGGCCCACATTGAGGCCATAATGAGAGGAATGATATGATCGAGTCATTCCTTCAGATCATGGGACCTCCAAGAACTCTATCTCTTTGACACCGTTCAACTATCCAGGCTCACTATTCCTGAAGATCCCTTTCTAATTCCTATTGCACTTTGCTTTTGGAATCCGTCTTCTAGACTACCCTGACCTTAAGGTCTCCTTCTCCATTCCTCCTTTGAACTCTTCCTTTAGTGATTTTGTAAATTTTGAGAATAAGAAGGAAGGCCCTGTGACCGACTGAGAGTTCTTTTCTTTTATCTTGTATTGGCTCTATGTAACACTCCAATTTTGACCGCTCATAAGACTTAGGTGCTTTATTCCGAGTACTCAATGATGACGATTGCATTGAGTTAGTGGTTTGAATTTTCAATAAAGGAATCTAAGTTCGATCTCTAAACAATTCTAACCTGCCGTACCCACTGTATTTCTATCATAGAATTTCAGTATTGCACCTTGTACCAACCTGTATTGAACCTGAAAGTAAGAAATAGTGAAAATACACTGAAGTGCGGCCGGACCTCAGTGACATCCGGCCGGAGATACCAAGGTCCGGCCGGACCTCTTAACTTTTCAGGCAGTTTCAGCAATGTTCTGCCAGCTACCTAATTTTGTTGATATTTTGATCAAACCTGCTCGAGGCCTATAAATAGCAGGGTTCAGACTACTGTAAGGAGGTCGAAAAACAATATGGAATTTGGTTAGAGAGATCAAATCAATATCAAGTGAGTTAGAAATATCAAGAGTTAGAAAAGATCAAAGCTATCATCCATCTTGTTCTTCCATAAGCCTTGAAGCTCTCGTATCATCCATACATACCATACAAGAGCTTGAACTTGGAACTTGAGTTAAGAATTGAAAATCATAACTCAAACTTGAGGGTGCTTTGGAATCAAGTTTGGTTTACAACAAGAATAACTTCTCTACAAGAGGTAGAGCTTCCTCACTTTCATTTCAATCTTTGTTCATCTTTTTCTTGTGTTTTCATATTGTTTTGGGACTGTTTTAAGGGCTGAAACTTGTGATTAAAAGCTACCCAAACGTGGAGGGGTTAATCACCCTTGCTTGAACCTTATTCCTAGCTTAAATCCTTGTATTTCCCACTTGTTTTCTCTAATTTTTATCATCATTTTGGGGCTGATTTGGGACTATTTTGGGGCTGTTTTTCAACATCTAAAATAAGTGATTTGAAGTGATAAAAGTAGAGAGAGGGGGTTAGCCATCCTTCCTTACACTTGTTTCCTAGCTTTAATCTGTTTATGATTGGGCACCTTCTATAGCTTAATTTCAGCACTATTTTATGCTATTTAGGGGTTGTTTAATTTATTTCAATAATTTTGCTTTGCATGTTATGTTTGTTTTACAATAATCAATTAATCAACTTCGCATAATCAACTTCGCATATTATGTTTGTCACTCACTTTGGGTTTTTCTGAGTCATTATCACTCTTATGAATTTGACTAGTCCTTGTTGCGCATCTTGGGTTTGACTTGAAATCCTTAACTTGTAAATAAGCTTGACTCTTCCTTTGTAATTTCTCTCGAATAAAATAAGGTTTATTTCCTCGGGTTAAGTCAACACTTGTTTCCCTTTAATGTGTTTCGAACTTAGTGGATGTAAATATCACTGTGGACTTAATGGATTAAAGAAAAGGAAAGGTAATATAAAATAGACTAATAAAATTGAGTTTAAAATGAATCAACCGACATAAAGAACCAATATGATTGCTTGAATTTGGTCAGACGTTATACCGAGTTTATTGTGTCAAGACTTGTCTTACGTCAATTCATGATGTTTTGATAAATCTTGAAGCGTCTTTACGGCCAGACGTTATGCCGGAGTCTATTGTGTCAAGGCTTGTCTTACATCAATTCATGATATTTTGATGAACTTTGAAGGGTCTCTACTTCCCTTCTTGAATTCACTTCATGATAGGAGGGAGAGGTGGTTGTTATGCATTGCATTTATTGATCTTTGTCCTTTCATATCCAAAATCATCTTGCAAATTAACTTGCAACCATAGATGGTTTAGGAACCGAGTTCGCTCATCTCCTGAGTATTTTCTACGATAGAGAAGGGTAGAAGAGACAAACATGACTAGGAATACCCTGTCGGCATTGTTTCACCTCAGGCACAAAAAAAATAGATTTTTACAAGAAAACAAGGTATTGGATTTATTTGGGGTTCGACTGAGTGTCATTTTGGGTTGGCACGGCAAGGCTCCAATAAATTACAAACAATACACTTTTAGTTAAAAGGAATGATAGGGTGAAACAGAAAAAATTCTAGCAAGGCAGACAGAGTAATTCCTGAAGAGCATCGCGCAATCATTGTATATTTGTTGTGATAAATTAGACAGCCCCTTTTAGTCAGGGCCGGCCCTGAGTTCGTCGGGGCCTAAGGCGAATTTCGGAAATGGGCCCCTTTTATATTGAAAAAAAATTCATGAATAAAACGATAAGTTACAATTTTTTTATTTATTTATAATCATAAAAAAATTTCCTTACACATATAATTATTAAAATTATAAATAAAACAATTTAATAAAACAAAATTAGAACAAAAAAATTAGGAAAAAATTATTCAATTAAAATTGATAAAGACCTAGGTAAAAAAATTTGAGCAAAATTATTTATTCCACTAAAATCTAATAGATAAAGAAGGTAAAAATAAAAAATAAAAAAAATAGAGCCCATATATTGTATGTATTATTTTTCTTGAGCCCAAACACTTTTTTTTTAATATATATTTTCATTTTAATAAATATGGACCAAAGTACACTTATAAATAAATATGGAGTAAATCATACATGGACCTAAAAAAATATTTTGGGGCTCTTTAAATTGATCCTAAAACCAAAAAAAAAAAAACATTAAGCCTATAATATTTTACCAAATTTAGGGGCCCTATTGTTTTTTATTTATTTATTTATATATTTTCATTTTAATAAATATGGGCCAAACACATTTATAAATAAATATGGGCCAAACACATTTATAAATAAATATGGGCTAAATTATACATGGGCCCAATAAAACATTTGGGGCCCTTTAAATTGATCTTAAAACCCCCCCCCCAAAAAAAAAAAAAAAAAAAAAAAAAGTTAAACCTGTAACAATTTTTTAAATTTGGGGGCCCTATTTTTGGGCCAAAATATGGGGCCTAAGGCACAAGCCTTACCTGCCTTAGGGCAGGGCCGGCCCTGCTTTTAGTTATTATTCATTCGGATTTGTAATAATTATTTATTTGGACACTTGGACATTCGAACCCTCCTTCGTGAGGACAAATATGTAATAAGTTGTATGTTTTCCAACCCCCATTCTTTCTCTCTTTTATTTATCTGCTTATGATGGTTAGCATAGGGACATCATATTTTCAAATTAGCATTTCCATGACTTGCATTCATTCGTTTTGCATGCATAAAGTTCGGCTCATCATATTATTCAAATGTCAAATTCAGACTCTTTACTTGAATACGTGCACTATTACATGCCTTGAATTGACTCGCATGCCGTGCTAGTAGCCGAGCTTATTACTTGCACGTTGTATGTGTTGCATTAGTCATATTGCATTAATTAGGATCATGCATTTTTTCTAACTATTTGCTTTCTTTTGACTCGCTTTCGGACATAAGGCAAGCATTTTTGCTTTAGCATATTGCATGAGTGTTGTTGCTACCATATCAAACATACTACCATGAGGCTAGATGCTTACTTGATATACCTGTTTGAATGCCTGTGGATGAAGGCTATTCATTGACATTGGGATACTTTGATTAATGTATATATATGAGATCACTTTTTCAAGTGATACATATTCAAAACACTTCTTTCAAAATAAACATGAAATCAAACGTTCCAACTGTTCGTGAAATTAGTCTATACTTGTATGTTAAAGATAAAATAAGAACATATACTGTACAAAAGAATCACATCATGATTAGTAAAGGCCGATCTTTGATCAGGTGAGTGGGGTGCTCATTATTGACCTTCCCCTCTCATACCTAAGTTTCCGAACCAAGACACTTTGGTAATGACGGACTAATGGCCTTTGGCATGAGTCACGGGTTTCCTAAATTTTCCAAAATAAATATTTAGGTGGCGACTTTGATATCTGGCAAAGTAGTCCATATTTGGCATTTGATTCAAAACATCGATTTTCCAAAAGAAATTGCCGGATTTGGGCTCTTTTTGTGTTTCCACTGTTTCACATTGCACTTGTGAAATCAGTTTCAAAATCACACAAGTAGAGTCCAAACTGTACGGGCCATTCATTCTTCCGAAATGGAGCGCGAAAAGCCGAGCTACAGTTTTTGGCGACTCTGCTGGGGAATTAGAGAACTTGACTTGAAATTCATAATGTGAATTTTTATCTACACTTATATGTTCTTTGCATTGCATTTGTATTGGTATGCTTAAGTCCCTGTGTTTGCCATCTGTTATTCCTGGACGGTTTGCTGGAGGCTTGCCTACAAAGCTTGCCAAAAGGCCAATCGGTCATGGGCTCTGCCATGTTGGGAATACAATCCTTGGATCTGGATTACCGTTGTATCGTTTGATCCTCTTTTCACTTCTCGGTGTTAGGTGTGAGAGGTATATTAGGTAGTTTTGTTGAGGTACCCTCTGTGACTATTTGACCTAATGCATATAGTACGCTCTAGTGACTATTCCAAATTAGGACAAGATGCCACCCGTACAGGATGTTATGAAACCATTTGCTTGAAATAGTGCAACCTAGATCATGTCAAAATCTAGGACAAGGTAACCCTATCCCCCCTCATAGGGGTGTTTTGGTTCTCTTACATGGTATGTGCTTTTACAGTGAAACTATACAGAGTGGTTCATATTAGTGGTACAAATGAGCAGTCAGTTTGGGAACAAAGTTCAGTGGGGATCACAGTTCGGCTGCGCGTTGTGATTATCGAAAATTAGGGCCGAAGTGCTGTCCGAGTTTTGATTATGTTTTCTTTCTTGCTTTTTCTAGGTAGTTTTTCATCATAGCTTCAGAAAGACCCGATATCCCTCAAGTTGTATGGACTCGTTCCCGTAGACTGTGTAAAACTCAAGATCTTGTTGACGGTCAGCTAGTGTTAGTTTCTCTCCCGCTAGTTACTCGACGAAGAAGGAACAAACAGGCATCAGCATCGGTATAGAGCGCTTCGTCAACATCTGTTCGTGTATATAATTCGCCACCATCTCACCTACCTAAAACAAGGATGGCACAGAACGTAGAACCCGCTGCCATGATGGCAACTGTTTAGAGAACCATGGATACCGCAAATTAACAGATAGCCGCACAGGATGAAGTCACAATCGCAAAAAATGGTCAACCTTGGTACCAAAGAGCTTTTACCCCTCTCCATATGAGTCCAACCCGCGTCCTCAAGATGTTGCTGGAAAAGGGGCATCTCAAGCTTCTCAATCCACGACCTCTCCCAGACCCACTGCCAGCTAGACACGACCCAACTCAATATTGTTCCTTCCACTAACAACACAGCCATTCTACAGACTCATGCCTTTGTCTACGTCATGAGATCTAGAATCTCATTGAAAACAAAGTCATCGTCCCTCCTAAACCAAATGTGACAACCAACCCACTTCCCGCACACAACCAAGTTCCTCCCCCCAGAAATATTAACCATATCCAAACACTACCGCCTACCTTCAACCCCAGCACATATATTATCTCGTCCCACCTACCAAAACCAGAGGTAATTTTTCCAAAAGGCACGGGTATATGCATGATGGACTTAACCCCACAAATCTAACCCAAGAATATGATGGCAGAAACGGAGAAAGAGGAGAATACACCAAACACTGGGCTGTCTAATACCTGTGTCATCGAAAATGAGGCCTCACTTGCAGCGGAGTATGATCTCAACTCTTACATTGTGGCCATTGATCAGTCGAAACAAGTGGTCATATTACCAGATGTTCTTAGTGTCAATGCTATCGGGGAAGGCCAATTACGGAATAATCAGAACGATTGGCCTTAACAAAGCCTAAATGACTTGGTCAAACTAGAGGAAGACCTAGCCCAGATGGAAAAAGACCTAGCTAATCTCTACTTCTTTAACGAGGAGGATACAAGCAGTGTTCGAATAGGCTGGTGGGATTCAAGTTAGCCAGAAACAAACAACGGTTGGTTCAGTAAAGAAGAGTCAAATAGGGTATAACAAACAAGAGGGGTCAAGAAGGAAAAGGCTGAGGCTACATCCTTGATTAGCACAGAACAAGTGTTGGAACAATTCCAACAGGAAAGAATGGAAGCAATCCAAAGGAAGATAGCCTCGGAGCGAGGAAATGATAACAAAAAAATGCCATTCTGGAATGCAGAAACCAAACCATAATGGAAAAGGAATGGCATGCTATTGATGAGAGGCATGATGTGAACATGCTCTAGGTAAAGCCTGATAAAAACCTGGCCATGACTGCAGGGGAGTGGTGGCAAGATAATGATTTGAGTTACGCATGCACGGACAAAGGGTGGAAATCTGATACCCCCGACAATACGGATAAGATCAATCACATGACTCTGAGTGGTTGGTACTTTAAACCTGCGGCTTTAGATCAACCAGAATCCTCCAACAAAGAGGTTATGAACACAAAAGAGAAGGATTGTGAAGAAAACCTGGTCTTGAAGCAACTCAAGAAGATTCAGGTAGATATATCAATCTGGGGACTAATAATGGCTTCTCGGGAACATAGGCAAGCACTGCTAGAGGAAATGAATCGGACCAAACTGCCTGTTGACACTACCGCAGATGAACTAGTGTCGTTAGTACATCTGGAGATGTTACGCCAGTGATATCTTTCACGGATAAAGAACTGCCACCTGAGGGAGCCAACCACAACTAACCCCTTGTATGTGACTCTGGAAAGCCGAAAAAAGTGGATTACGGTGGTGTTAGTGGATACTGGATCAACAATTAATGTATGCCCGGTACGGACTGCTTATGCCATAGGGTTGAGGCCGGTTGACTTCACGCCCTCAAACCAATCCATTCGAGCTTATGACAACACGAGCTGAGATGTTATGGGAACGTTCAAAAGCCTTATCCTAATCGGCCCCTCCGAACATGAGGTAGAATTCCATGTAATGGATGTACCGGCAACTTTCAATTTACTACTAGGAAGACCTTGGTTGCATCGGATAAAGGCTGTGTCATCAACAATTCATTAGTTGGTGAAATATCCCTTTAAAGGTGGAATTGCTACTGCGTACGGTAATTCTGCGATCCATCCTCTCCAGGGAACTACCACTCCAGTGTTGGAAATCATGCATGGGGAAGAAGATGTATTCCTTTCTGGCTTCTCGTTGACAGAGGCCCGGGTGGTTTGAACCATTCCGACAGAAGGTGATAGAACTTACGTAAGTGCTCAGTCCATCTATATGATGAACAAACAGGGACATATGCCTAGATCAGGACTGGGTAGGAGTGACAGGCAAGGAGGTACTGTTACCGATGAGATAATTCACAACCCCCATGCTTTTGGGCTGGGATACAAACCTACTGCAGAAGATTGACAAAGGAAGGGAGCTGAGTTAAAAGGAAGAATTAAAGCAAAAAAGGCTGGAAAACAGTATGAGTTAGTCCACAAGCCAATACGGGGAACCTAGAATGGACGCTTTGTCCGCCAAGGGGAAGATTTTCTCTTTTGTGGATTTCCAGAGCCTTGGTTTGACCAGGAGACGAAGACAATGTATCCCGGGTTTGAGATCTTCTTCGGGCACCAGTTACCATAAGAGGAAGATGAGAAGATGAACCTGAACATTAATACAGATCAAGGCATGGCTGCAAGTATGGATGTTGAAGAAGAAGGGTTGTTGGGAAAAACACTAACTGACCTACTAATGAATTCTACTGTTGGAACTGAGTCTGACAAGTTGGGGGATAGCTTTACTATCTCAATGATCGGGATGAACCAACTACAGATTTCTCTAATCTTATTGCGGATGCATTTGAGGCTCCACACCTAGTCTGGAAATTTGAAAAGGGGATCATCATCAGTAGTTCTGAATCGGATAACGAGTTCGAATCTGATTCCACTGAGTCTGTAGAGTCAGAGTCAGATTCGAGTTCTTCTAAGTTTGGTACTTTCGGGGGTGGTAACCCGGATACTAAAGTCCTGTCAAAGTCATCTTTTAGTTTTTCTTTTGTGTCAACTGTAACCGAGGACCCAGACTTTACTAATGGGAATGTCGCAGATTTTGCTTACTTCTCTATGCCTTTAGTTTGCTGCACTGATCTTGAGTTTTAAAATTTTGACTTAAACGAAGAGGAAGAAATTCCTCGGGCTTTGAAAAATTTGGTTGACCAAGAGGAGAAAAGGCGCGTTAAGCCCTGTACAGATGAAATCATTACAATTAACGTGGGTATTGAGGAGGATCCCCGTTTGGTCCAGATCGGATCCACGTTGTCTTCAGAGGAACACGAGCGTTTAATCGCTTTATTAATAAAATTCAAAGATGTTTTCGCGTGGTCCTACGAAGACATGCCTGAAATCGATCCTGAGATTGTACAACACCGGATCCCTCTTAACCCTGAAGCTCGACCAGTCAAACAAAAACTGTGTAGAGTTCGCCTAGATTGGGCATTGAAGATTAAAGAGGAGGTCACCAAAGAGATTGATGCGGGTTTCTTGATGGTGTCTGAGTACCCGACTTGGTTGGCTAATATCGTTCCGGTTCCAAAGAAGGACGGTAGAATCAGAGTCTGTGTCGACTTCCGGGATCTAAATAGAGCTAGTCCAAAAGATGACTTTTCATTACCCCATATCGATGAACTAGTAGACCTTACAGCTGGCCATGCTTTGCTTTTATTCATGAATGAGTTTTTTGGGTATAATCAGATTTTGCTGGCACCAGAGGACAGAGAGAAAACTGCTTTCACCACGCCATGGGGTACCTACTGCTATAGAGTTATGCCTTTTGGATTGAAAAACGTCAGGGCTACATATCAGAGAGCTGCGACCACCATCTTGCACGACATGATCAACCAGGAGGTTGAGGTGTATGTTGATGATATGATTGTCAAGTCTAAAGAGTGAAAAGGCCACTACACCGCATTGAAAAAATTCGTTGAGCGGATCAGGGAGTACAGATTGAGGTTGAACCCACAAAAATGCACCTTCAGGGTGACTGCAGGAAAATTATTGGGATTTTTGATCACACAAAGGGGAATTGAAGTAGATCCCTCCAAAATCAAGGCCATTATAGAAATGCCACCACTGAGGACTAAAAATGAGGTGCGCAACTTTCTGGGCAAGGTGCAATTCATAAGGCGGTTTATCTCAAAATTAACCTTAACTTGTGAACCACTGTTTGGTCTGTTAAAGAAAGGAAAGAAGTTCCAATGGGATGATCAATGTCAGTTCACCTTCAAACAGGTCAAGCAATACCTCCAGAATCCACCTGTCTTATCGTCGCTAAAATCGGGCAAACCACTGATCTTGTATTTGTCAGTAACAGATTTGGCCATGGGGTGCATGCTCGCGCAAGAATTAGAAGCTAAGGTGGAGAAGGCCATCTACTATTTAAGCAAGAAGATGCTGGATTATGAAACTCACTACAGTCCCCTCGAGAAAGCTTCCTTAGCTTTGGTTTGGGCAACGAGGAAGTTGAGACACTACCTGTTAGCACATTTCGTAATTTTGGTTTTGAGATTAGATCCCATCAAATATCTCTTTCAGAAACCAGCACTTACGGGTAAGCTGGCTCGTTGGTTGCTTCTTCTCTCCAAATTTGACCTCAAGTATGTCACAGACACATCAGTTAAAGGGAGGGCTGTAGCGGAATTCCTGGTAGAACACCTGGTAGAAGGAGATGATGAAGCAGTGGAGTATCTATTCCCAGATGAAGACATCCTACAGATAGAAGAGGAAACATGGACGAAGTACTTTGATGGACCATCAAATCAATACGAGGCGTGTATTGCTCATAACACCTGATGATTCACATATACATCTAGCCTTTAAACTTCAATTTAAAGTGTCCAACATTGAAGCAAAATACTAGGCGTGTATTGCTGGCTTGGAAGCTGCCCTAGAACTAGGGGCAATAAGGTTGGACGTCATTGGGGATTCGAATTTGGTTGTCTCGCAAGCCAACGGAGATTGGCGGGTTAAGGAAGAGAAAATGAAGGTTTATCATCAGGCCTTGGATGTGCTAATTCCGAGGTTTAAAAAATTAACGTTCACACATTTGCTAAGAGAGAACAATCAGTTTGCTGATGCTTTAGCAACTCTATTTTCCATGGTGGACATCCCGCTTGGAGTAAAGATGCGTCCGATCATTATTGAACAGAAGTATATGCTGGCTTATGAGACCCTTGCCGCGATAAATGAGGTTCAAGACACAAACCCCTGGTATTATGACATTTGGAATTTCCTAGAAAAAAAGGCATATCTACTAGGGGCAAATGCCAAGGACAAAAGGGGAATACGGCGTTTAGCCGTCCAATTTATCATCTGCAGAAACAAGTTGTACAAAAGATGCCATCTGGGAATGCATAAGTTGTGTGTTAAGGAAGAAGAATCAAGGCACCTTATGGAAGCTATTCACAGAGGAGAGTGCGGAGCTCACATGAACGGTGTGATGCTAGCTCAAAAAATCCTTAGACAAGGCTACTACTGGTCAACCATGGAAGAGGATTGTATTGGCTTCGTATGGCAAAGCCACAAATGTCAGATCCATGCCAATCGCATGAACATTCCACCATCGAAGCTCTACAATATGACTTCGCCATGGCCTTTCTCAGTTTAGGGAATCGACGTTATCGGCGCAGTCACGCCAAAGGGGTCAAATGGGTACAAGTTCATTTTAGTAGCAATCGACTACTTCACAAAGTGGGTAGAGGCTCAGTCCTATTCCATGCTAAAAGCATTGCATGTAGCCAAGTTCATAAAAAACAACATCATCTATAGGTATGGGGTGCCCAACGAGATCATCTCAAGTAACGACTCACATTTCAAGAAAGAGGTGATAGACCTGCTTGAGAAGTATAACGTGGCTTTTCGTAAGTCATCAACATATAGACTGCAGACCAATGGAGCCGTTGAGGCTGCAAACAAAAATATCAAGAGAATCCTGCAGAAGATAGTGGAAACCTACAGAGACTGGCCGGAGAAATTGCCATTTGCACTCTGGGGCTATAGAACGTCAATTCGAACATCTACAGGGGCAACCCCCTATTCTCTAGTCTATGGGATGGAAGCTGTTTTGCTAATCGAGATTGGAGTACCGTCACTAAGAATTATGGCCGAATGTCAAATAGCGGAGGCGGATTGGCAACAGAGCAGATTTGAAGAATTGATGTTGTTCGACGAAAGGAGGTTGAAGGCATTATATCACATCCAGGGCTACCAGCGTAGAATTGTTAGGGCTTTTAACAAGAAAGTCAAGTCCAGAAATCTCAAGGAAGGAGACATGGTGCTCAAAGACAACCGAGCCCCCATCCATGACCCTAGGGGCAAGTTCAGACCCAATTGGACTGGCCCTTATATCATCAAGTCAATCTGGTCCGGAGGAGCAATTATTCTTACGGATTTGGATGGCCTGGAGTTTTCACAACTGTTCAACATGGACAAGTTGAAGAAATATTATCCCTGAGAGGCTCGCTAGGCCGAAAACCCAAAAGGGCGACCTAGGCAAAAGTTAGAGCATGAAAAATTAGAAATAAAGAAAAATTGAGCTCGCAAGGCCGAAAACCCAAAAGGGCAACCTTGGAAAAAATCAGAGCGCAAAAGGAGAGAATAAATACTCGAGTGAACCCTTACTGAACTACGTAAGCCCTGATTCTCATCTTTTGGGATACGTAGGCAACTTCATCCCAAAGTTCGACCATAACCATTTTCAACTCAACTACCTTGTTCATCTAGTTTAATCAATCCATCATTCTCTATCATTTGTCGGCTTGGTTGTGTTACTTCCATTCGGGCAGAAAGGTCAGTTACAAGATGAAGCAGTAACGATCAGTGCAATTTGGGAGGTAGTTATGATTTTTCAATTTGGGGTTGTACAGTTTCGGATTGATTCCGTATGTATCCGGTGGTGACCATTTCTGAAAATGGGTTTGAAAAGTTTCTCACAATTTTACCTTTATAACACAAAAGGAACCTTTTCAATACTCACTTTAATTTTGTTGATTTTAACACAAGTACATTCTCCAAAACAAAGTTGCTTTTACATAAAAACTTGACAAGAAAAGACAAAACAATAAACTAGGGGCATAGATGAGTCAAGTGTCAATTCTCTGTCTCTTTCTCATACCCGTGGAAGTCTCTGTAACCAAAGTCGGCCTAATTTATTCCTCATCCTCGAGCCAAGCCAAGTACTCCCTAGGAAGGATGTAACTAAAATTCAGGGCAGGAGTCAGAAGTTCTCTCGTACTCCAAGCAGTGAGGTATCGAGGCAAGTACGAACTATGAATGGGAAATGAAGCTGGGTACTTTATCCCTTTATCCGGACAAGTCTGATCATGTCCAAATTGGCGTCTGAACCTGAATAGAAAATAGAACACACAGTGTGTAAGGCCAATCAACTGTATACCTAGTTGTTAAGACATGATGTAACTCATCTTAGCCAAGTTAAGCCAGGGGCCACGCCAAGCAATGTCAATTGCAGACCTGCTGCACATCCAGTCACACCACATTCGCTCTGAGGAGAACTCCACTAGCTGTGAGCGAAGAGAATAAGTTCTGGCCGAGTACTCGGGGCAGGGGTCCATTACTTTTAGCTTATCCATTAACCATACCTGGGGAGGGAAGGAAAATAAGAGAGAACAAAAGAATAGAGAGATATACGTTAAGGGAAAAGTAAGAAAAGGATTTCGAGAGAAAAACATAGATTGAGTGCCAAGTGATGTGAGGATCATAAATCAGCAAGGCAGGAAATAATACCTAGAGAAGTAATGGACTCCCCACAAATCGAGTAGTCTCTCGTCAATGAAAAGCATTTAAACCTGTCAAAGTCTCGGCCAACACTAAGCCCTTACAACTCTTACCCTCCTTAAGGCATTGAGCTACTTCAATCAATTTAATGCTAGCTCCACTGTGACTAGAGACAAGAAGGAAGTGTGCAAGTAAGCATAAGCAGAGGGCATGCTGACGATAACCCTGCCAAAGGAGGTTTTCTTTATCACCGATAGTGGAAAACTGACTAATCAAATCCGGAATATCTAATTCCCCATTGTGAGCCAAGGATGGAGCCTCGTGCAAAGTAAGCCCACACATCCGTCCTAAAAGCTTGAGCATGGCCAAAACGGGGTTGAGGCATGATTTCTTTATCACGTTGAGATTCCATTAATGCTTAAAATTCTTCAAGTGTCGGACACATCTCTTGTGAACCAAAGCGGAATACATGCGTGATTGGATTCCAACACCGACCGGCGACATGAAGAAATGGAAAACAAAGTGAAGTGCGGCTCAATGAAAAAAGAGCATTTAGGCTGAAACCACAAAAGTTCACCTTTTCCGAGCCATCCAAAGTGGTTATCTAGTCTTGGAGCCTATGGATGAGCAACATCTCCATTTTGAGAGTAAAATGTAAAAGATTTGCTCTTCTGCCTGAAACAACAGAATGGGTGCATCATTTATAGAATTTTAGATAGAGTAATGGCTG
The DNA here is from genome assembly GCF_055761805.1 of Camellia sinensis. NCBI lineage: Eukaryota > Viridiplantae > Streptophyta > Magnoliopsida > Ericales > Theaceae > Camellia > Camellia sinensis. The sequence continues at coordinate 4,816,716 of NC_138969.1, read as the reverse complement.
ATAACTGGGCACTCACCAAAAACCTTATCAAGGTCCGGCCGTACCTCAGTGGGGTCCAGCCGTGCCTACTGAAGTCTGGCCGTACCTCAGTGGTGGGCCAGGCAGTATACTAACAAGAAAGGTTGTTGTTTGTCCTCTTGTGTTGTGGATGTATTTTGAGTCTTTTTTTGCTTATACCAAGTCTGTTGTAATAGTTTTGAGTTGTTTCCATTATATTTTCTTGTTTTTGAGTTGTATATTTTGTCCAGTTGTAAGTTGTTATCCGATTCACGAATCAAGCCCAAGTATTTGGAAGATTATCATGCAAATTGCTGTCCTTTCGTCATATGCAAACACAATACAAGAAATTTGCAAGAAGAGATCATCCATAAAAAAAAATTAAAAAAAAAAAAACTTGTTTTTATAAACTAGAGAGTCCAACACCGATCAGTGTTTTACAAAATAAAACATAAAACAAAAGAAAGGTCTTCAAAAATAAAGAGTTTACCTGAAGCTAGTGTTTAAAACTACAAAGCAAAGAAATAGAAACAAAAAAAAAGAAGACAAACAAACAAACAAACAAAAGCAAAATAAAAGAGATAAAGTCATCATCGTCATTAATAGTTCGTCCTAGCTCTCGTCCTGCTCGGCTGTGTAGAAGGTACATCACTGTCATCACTGGCGCTGCTGGACTGCATGTCAAACTCCCCTCCCTCCTCCTTAGGGGTCGAAGAGCCCTCAAAGGACTCCTTGGAAGGTGAGCGCTGCCACACTCGACCTTTGCCTCGATTAGCTCCTCCTCTGCCTCTCACTGGGCCCCGCCTCTGTCTCCTAGCCGAAGAAGGTCCTGCAGGTGCCACCGGTGTTGGTCCAAGCTGAAGAAGCAAAAAGAGAAAGAGAGCGTAGATAGTTATAAGATGTCAAACAGAGCTGGAATCAAATGACTGTAAACTAGGGGCAAATCTTACCTCAATCCCGTGAGCGGCTAGAGTGGTCTTACTCCGTTGCACTATGAGGAGTAGTTGGTCGACTGTCTGCGCAAGGTCATCTGCAAATGCCCAAGGTACCTGCAAAAGAGAGAGTGGGGTTTGAGAAATATAGCCAGAAACAGTAGTAATAAAACAAGATGAAGTACAATGAGTGGAAACAAATGTGTACCTGCTCAATGCCTGAAGCAAACACTATCCAACGATCCCTCTCATCGATCGGAATCTGCTCGAGCACCCCGTTTGGGTGCATGTATGTGATCTTCGTGGGAATCACAAGAAATCTAGGAATAGGAGCAATGGAAGGGGCACCTCTAGCAGGGGCATCACCAGCACCAGCCGTAGCAGCCACGATCTCTAGAACAGCATGGGCCACGGCTGGGGTGAGAAGCGCCATCACCCGAGTGTGCAAGAAGGTAGTGAAGTCGCCGGCTATATGGTATCTCTCACCGTGCTCTCCCTCCATCAAGAGGTCGATCGTAGGTCCGTCCTGTATCTCATCAACTGTTCTCATGCCTGGAGGAGAAGGATGCGAAACGTCTGGATTGGCAACCCCTCTAGTATGGCGGATGAACCTCTCCCCCAGATAATAGGCCTGACCAAAGGGGCCCTCGAACAGAATCCTCATCGTAGAGGCATACCAAGAAGCAGCATAAGTCGCTCTGGACGCTGGGAGGATACCTGCCCAAGGATGCCAATCAACCTGTGAATCAGTCCAGTGTTAGATGTCAGTGCAGTGTCAGATGTTAGTGTAGCGGCAGTGTAGTGTCAGATATCATTCAGTGTTAGAAATCAGTGCAGTGTTAGAAACTCAGTGTATAATGAGCAAAACAGTGTAGTGGCAGATGCCAACAGTATGAGGATGCTAGTACAATATGGGAACAATGATATGGAATGCAAAGAATGATATTGTGTTACTTGGTCCGCAATGATCGTATTGAAGAAACGACAGAAGTATAGGAAGGTGCGGTCTATGAGGCGGCGTCATTCGAATCGTTAGTTGTAGTACCGAGAGCACGATATTGAAAACTCAATCGGCCTCATTGGGATCGGAGCTAGAGTGGTGAAATACGTGTAAACCCAGAGCTGTAAACAGATGAGCATGAATAAAGCAGATAAGAAGATATGAAATGCAAAGTAAAGATGAGCCGGAAATGCAAAGTACAGAATGCAAAGTTGAGCAAAAAAGTAAATGGGTGAGATGCGTACCTCCCAAACTCTCCAGTAGCCATCGAGTAAATCTGCCTTATGGTGGGACACGGAGCTCATGTAGCAGTATAAGGTGGCCAGGCTGACGCCACCCCAATCGTACTTTGCCACCTGCGGTAGGTGCACCAGTGCCCCTAGAAGATATATCCCCACAATATTTTCCCTGTTTGCAAACAGGGTAGTACCGAGGAGATACACGAGGAAGCCACGGGCATACTGGGCAACCTCATCTGTAGTAGCTGGCTGACGATCGATGAAGTGATCATTAAACCAGTTGTAGCGCACCATCCCCTGACTGCTGATGTCCGGGATCGCTCCAAGAAGCTGGAGCTATGCAGCTCTCCACTGCGCCATGTCTGGATCAAATGGGATCGGGCCGCCAACTCCGACCCGCAGGCTCGTAAGCATATAGAAGTCATATGGCGTCAGCGTCATCTCTCCAGTCGAAGAAAAGTGGAACGAGTCTATGGTGTCCCACCATCTCTCGACGAAAGCTCCGTCTAGTACTGACGCAGCATGTATCTGTATGAGCCTAGAGCAGAAGGGCCCAAAGCCGGCGGCATCGACTACTGTGCATACCTCTGCGGGAAGCCGCTCGTACCAACACCGGCGGCCCGATATGGTCCCATAACCGATAATCCTCCTGGCTACGATTAATGGGGAATGTATCATTGTGTGTACAGCAAAGAAGAATAGTTTGTTTCACATATGTACAAAACAAAAGAAAGTTTCTTACCGTGGAGGCATCAACAGAGAAGTGCTCCGTGGGCTCGCACAATAGTGTGTCTTCCTCCAGCCTCGGAATGAAGCCCATAAATCGTAAAATCCTACTTGGCGGGAGAATGTGAGTGCATAGCTGGTAAGTAGCCACATAAAATGGCTTATCCGTGGAAAGAAGCAAAGCGGGAACATCCTCGGCCTCCATATCTGCACCAAGGGCGGCACTAATACCTATGACCGGATCCGAAACAAGAACCTCATCACTAGCCATGGGGAAAAGTAGAGAAGAGTGAAGAAAAAGTGAGAAAATAAGGAAAAATGGGTAGAAATCCCAATTTCAAAACCCTAGGTGAGAGAAAATAAAGAGAGTGTGGAAAATCAACAGGGAAGAAGAGGAAAATGTGGGAAAAAATGAGAAAAATAAAGAGAAAAACCCAAACTCCACCAAATCAAAATCCAATCGGTTCAAAATGTAGAGGATGAACAAGGTTTCAAAAAAAAAATGGCAAGGGTTGTTGGGTTTGCAAGAAAAATGAAAAATCTAGAGAGAAAGGGATGCTAGAGAGAGAGATGGAGGGGTTTTCGGATAGGGAGGAAGTAAAAAAAAATGAGGATTGATTTTTGTTTTAAAAGGGAAAAGTCGGGGCTCTCCCGAATCTATCCCTGCCGTTGCATAGGTCCGACTGGAGGTCCGTATATCCGGCTGTACCTCACCAAGATCCGACCGGACTTTTTTTTTAAAAAAAAAGGTTTTTTTTGTTTATTATTTTCTTTTGTGTTATCTGAGTAAGAAAATAACATTAAAAAAAAATCAATCAAATCAAATCATTATTTTGTGTAAACCTGTATACTACAAAAAAAAAAAAAAAAAAAAAATCAATCAATTTATCTTATTTTATATGTTATTTTGAGTTGAGTGTATATAATAATAATAATAATAATAATAATAATAATAATAATAATAATAATAATAATAATAATAATAATAATAAAATAAATAAATAAATAAATAAGTAAATAATAAAGAACTTTGTTTAGATTATTTTGCTCTGATGATTCGTAAGTCATTCTGTTAATTTGTGTGTTTTACATTCACACCGCTAATTTCTTTTTTGTTTCTTCTTGTTGTTTTGATTTGTTCCAATAATCCGTAGCCGTCGATGCTTTTCCGATGAACAATTAACCAGGTGATCAATTGGTATTGCTTTGTTTGGGTCTTTATGTCTATTTTTTGGTCCATTTTATCAAGTTTTGTCTGTCTTGTGTCCATTTTATGTCCGTTATTCGGATGTGTTATTCGGATTTGTAAACAAAATATATATATATATACATATATAATTTCAAACAAAAATAAAAAATAAAAAACCCATATAAAAAAAAAAATTGTTTTATTTATTTCAGAGATCAACCCCCGAGCAACATTTGTACAAATACATACAAAGCAAAAAAAAATAAAAATGAGAGAGAGTGGGATCTTTTTCTTCTGTCTTCTCCGACCGCAGCCACACGCCGACCTCTGATGACGGCCATGCACTGGCCTCACTTGCTCGGCTCTCTGTCAATTTCTTCTCCTTGGTTTCGTCTAAGGAAACCCCCGAAGGCCTTGCCTAAGTGTTTACAGGACCGTCGAGAGAGTTGGCCCCCCGCTGATCATCAAAAGCAAAGTAGGAAGGTGTTGCAAATTGGGCCATGACGGTGGCCTTCCGTTTCAACTCCTTATTCTCCACCTTCAGTGCGCAAATTTCTGCTCGTGCATCCTTGTACATGCGCTGGAGCAGAGAGAGTTGGGCGTTTAACTGGTGTACCTCGCTCGTCCTGGTCTGCAGTCAGTGAGCCAATTTGGAGACCGCAGTCACCGCCTCTATACAGGACTTCAATGTGAAGTGGTTGGCTTCTATGTCAGATTGAGCGGCCATTATTTGCTCAATCGATAGCATAGGAAGGTTAGAAAGAGGAATGATATGAAGAGTAGGAGCAAGGGCACTCGGTGTAGCAGAGCTTATGGGATCATTCAGGTCCGAAAACAGAGTGAGGGGGCAGGATGAAAGAACTTTTTTTTCATGCTTAATGGTTTAATCTCTTCGGAGGTTCATTACCAAAGGCATAAAACTCTTTCATGCTTAATGGTTTAATCTCTTCGGAGATTCATTACCAAAGGCATACCTCTTTCTTCTACTAAAGCCAATCTTTTATTTTTTATTTCTTTTTATCACCAGTGTGTTTACTTTTAAGGGACTAATGGACCCTTAGAAATCACCAAGGAAAGCGTCATTATTACTAATTATCAAGTTTGGATTTCAAGTCATTATCACTCACTTTGGGTTTTTCTAAGTCATTATCACTCTTTTGAGTTTGACTAGTCCTTGTTATGCATCTTGGGTTTGACTTGAAATCCTTAACTTGTAAATAAGTTTGACTCTTCCTTTGTAATTTCCCCCGAACAAAATAAGGTGTATTTCTTTGGGTTAAGTCAACACTTGTTTGTCTTTAATGTGTTTCGGACTTAGTGGATGTAAATATCACCGTGGACTTAATGAATTAAAGAAAAGGAAAGGTAATATAAAATAGACTAATAAAATTGAATTTAAAATGAATCAACTGACATAAAGAACCTATATGATTGATTGAATTCGATCGGACGTTATACCGAGTTTATTGTGTCAAGACTTGTCTTACGTCAATTCATGATGTTTTGATAAATCTTGAAGTGTCTTTACGGCTAGACGTTATGCCGGAGTCTATTGTGTCAAGGCTTGTCTTACATCAATTCATGATATTTTGACGAACTTTGAAGCGTCTCTACTTCCCTTATTGAATTCACTTCATGATAGGAGGGAGGGGTGGTTGTTATGCATTGCATTTATTGATCTTTGTCCTATCGTGTCCAAAATCATATTGCAAATTAACTTGCAACCATAGATGGTTTGGGAACCGAGTTCACTCATCTCTTGAGTATTTTCTACGATAGAAAAGGGTAGAAGAGACAAACATGACCAGGAATACCCTGTCTGCACTGTTTCACCTCTGTAGACACCCCATTTTTTACCGTCCTCAAGACTTGGATGTCATCATTTGTGCACTCGATGATCGTGTGTTTGTGTTCGTTTTGAGTGCCCGAAGTCCTCGGCGGAATGGCCTGTCTTTGAGCCTTTAAACCTTGTTCTTTTTGTGCCTTGTTTTGGACCAAAACTTGGCGACTGGACCTCTTGGTGACCTGTCGGCCACCCCCTAAGGCTGTCGGCCATGGGAAGAGTCTGTCGGCTATGGATGTGGCCGGTTGGCCACTAGTGGTGGCCTGTCGGCTATCAGTGATAGCCGACGGCCACCAGTCTCTTTTTCCAGATATTTATTGACAGTTGTGCCAGCTGTTGCACACTGAGCTGCATCTTCATACACGTGTATGGTGAGATGTATCTAAGCTCAAGGGGTGTTTTTCTATAAATAGAGGGGGGGTTCCTTTCCCATTTTTGAGGGTTAGAATATTTAGAACAAAAATCTCTCTCTCTAGAATTCTCTCTCTCTCTCTCTTGATATTTTGTACACCTTTGCCTATTTTCTCTTAGCTTTTGCACATCAATCCTTAACCAAATGCTCTCACCTTTGGGCTGAGATAACTTGGGACCTAGTTTGAGCTCTGGAAGGAGGTTTGAGCTTGAATATGTGGTTGTTTTGTGCTTTTCTTCAAAGGTATAGAACTTACCTTGCTTATACTTGTTTTCAATACTTGATTTGCCACCCTTTTCTACTATTTTGGGGCTGGTTTTGACATGTAAAAAGTTCTATTTTTGAGACTTAAAAGTGGTGGTTTGAGCCCTTTTGAGTTTGGGGGTTGTCCACCCTTTTTGCTTCTTAGCTAGTTAAGCTTTTGTGCTATTTTTCATCACTTTGAAAATAAATTTTTTGGGCCTTTTAACCACTGAATTTCAGAGGTTTTTCAGTGGTAAAAACCAACTTTTGAAGTCCAAATTGGAGGGGTTAGCCTCCCCTCCTTGTGTCATGTTTGCATGCCTAGTTAGCTTCATGAGTTAACATGTTTTTCTAGCTTACTTTAGCTTAAGTCCAGCATGTTGTTGCCTCTATTTTGACCTGTTTTGGCTCTGTTTTAGGCTGCTTAATTCAGTTGAGGCTTGTATTGCATAGTTGTAGTGTAATTTCCTTCACTAGCTTAGTATTTTAATTCTTTGATCATTATTGCTTTGAGTTGATAGCATGTTTTAGTGTTGTTTTGCACTTCATTTCAGCCCTAAAATCTTTGCAATCTCCCTCCATTCTTCACTCTTTTGTTTGATTTGAAAGTGGCTTCAAACCATTTGTTTGCCTAAGTGTGAAGTTGAGGTGTTGCACCTAATGGTTTAATCCCTTAGGGGGTTCATTACCAACAGTGTAATACCCCTTTCATGCCCAAAGTAACTTGAGGTTTGAGCCATCTTTCCATTAGAGGACCCTCACTTTTGGACTTAATCGATCAAAGAATGAATCGGTAATGTAAGATGAGTAACAAAAATGGCAAGTAAAAGAAACAAGATAAGCATCTTTCGTGTTGCATTGCATGTGTGTAGACCCGATTTTCTTCGCGCGCCCCCCCTTTCGGAGAGGCGCGAATTGGTCTCCTACAGTTCAGACTCCTGTCACGGTTCTGAATCTAATCTCATAAAGTGCAATGTGAGACTAATAAACACCAAAGAGTCCAATCCGGCAAATCATTTTGGAAAATCAATTTTAAATAAAATAAAGCCAAAATTGGACTGCCTTGCTAGACTACAGAGTCGCCACCTAAATATTTTATTTTTGGAAAATTTAGGAAACCCTGACTCATGCCAAAGGCCACGTGTCTGTCATTACCAAAGTTTCCTCGTCTCGGGAACTTGGGTACGAGAGGGGAAGGTCCTGAAATAAGCACTCCCGCTCGCCTGATCAAAGGATCAGCCTCTATTAAGCATGATATGTTGTTTTATAAACCTCATGTGTTCTTATCTGGTTATTAAGCTAACTTTACTATGTGATGCGCACAACATACAAATATAGACTCAATCACGAGAACTGGAACAAAAGAACTCATGTTTGTTTTTGAAAATGGTTTGAAAGTGCTACTCGCAAGTAGGCTAAAGCGCGGATTTGCCACCCTCAAGTGGGCTTAAAACTCACAATTATCGAGTTGTTCCAATTTAGGCAACAAAGCCTTCACCCATAGGCATTCATGCAGTTTAGCATTGAAACACATAGCCTCATGGCAAGCATGCTATCATGGAAACACTTACACTCATGCAAGTATGCTAAAGCGTAAACACTTACAGTGTACTCTGAGCCAAAAAAAAAGATAGTTAGAAATATGCATGATCCTAACTATACAAAATGCCTAATGCAACACATGCAAAATGCAAATAAATAGGCTCGGCTACCTAATCATGGCATATGAATGCAACAATTTGATACATGTATTCAAAGAGGTATTGAAATACGATGCAATTTGAATGATGCGCCGAGCCCGGTGCATGCAAGACAAATGAATGATGCACGCATGCAAGCATAAGGTATGCTAATCAAAACATGCCCTAAAACTAACCATTGTAAGTGGTAAGTAAAAGGAAGAAAGAAGTGGGGTTGGAAGACATGCACACAAACACGCATCCTTATTACAACATTGTGCCCTCTCGAAGGAGGGTCCGAATGAATAAGCTAATTAACTACGCTAAGCTAAGCTAACTATTACAAACCAACTAATTAACTATGTTAAGCTAATTAATTACAATACAATTGAATAACTAGCTATGCTAAGGTAATTAAAATATTACAAACCAAATTGAATAATCAGCTACACTAAGCTAATTAAAACACTAACATGGCCTTGCGGGTGGGGGAAACATGCATGCTTGGTTGGCGTTTGCTCGGAAGTCCATTGCTTTGCCACCAATTGCCTCTGTTTGCACTCGCCTTGGTTTCTGAACATTGAACCAACCTCCACATTGTTTCTGCTCCAAAACAGGATCATTTCTGCACAAAAATGGACTGGTGGCTGGTCGGCCACCAAAAGTGGTTGCCAGCCACCTCAACTGGTCGATCGGCTAGTGAGAGTGGTCGGTCGGCTACCTCAAGTGGCCGGTCGGCCACCTGCTTTTCCAGGCTTCTAGTTTTGCTACAACAGAGAACAACATAGGCACAGGAATGTATTTGCAAGGAAATGTATGCACTGTCATCCTCCTTATCATTTCTCAAGCTCAAAAGAGTGCGGCACTTGGCTCTCAAGCTACCAACCAAGCATCTCAATGCATGATGGCTCAAAAACCAAGCTTGTACAAGCTTAGTGAATGCACAAACAATACACAAAGAGCCTCCACCCCATCATGCATGATCAAGGGTGTTGGCGACCAAGAAATGTGACACGTTTCATCACTTCGAGTATGAAACGTCCCACATTTCTTGTGTTTGGATTAATGTCCGATCCAAACACATGCAATGCAACACAAATGCTTATCTTGCACATGTTTTACTTGGTTAATTCTTGTTTACACATTTTACATTACCAATTAGTCCTTTAATCGATTTGTCCAAGTGTGAAAGTCCTCTAATGAAAGGAAGGTCAATCAAAAGATGACTTAAGACATGAGAGAGACCATGCCTTTGACTAGGAGGAACCCTCAAGAGAGGGTTAAATCCATTTAAGCACAAACCTCAATCCCAAGCTTAAACACAACCTTAAAACCAACCAACCCCTCAAAGAAAATAAAAAGATGAAGAAATGAGGGAGGTGGCAGATTTGGTACTGAAATGGCATGCTCAAGACACTAAATCATGCAAACAATCCATACAAGACATGCTCAAAAGCTAAATACGTTAAGCTAGTAAAGATCATCACTCTAGAAGCATACAATATCAAGCATAAACAATCAAACCAACTCTGGACAGAGCTTAATCATGCCAAATCAAAGGCTACAACATGCTGGAATTGAAGCTCAAATAGCAAGAAAAACATGTTCGGATGTAGGCTCACAAGCAAGGCATAGAGCAAAACTCTCAAAAGCGATGAAGAGTGGAATATATGAGAGTGTGTGATAAAGTTACATGCACTAAAATCATGTGTAAAATGATGCTATGGCATACAACTATCTCAAGCACAACATGTTAAGGGCCTCAAAACTCAAAGCTAGTCAAGGCCATTTGCACTACAACCATGCATAGCAAGCCTCATATGACCAAGAACACTCAAAACAAAGCTAAATCATGCTAAATCAGTAGCAAAATTGTACTGGAGTTGAGCTAACACAAGCTAGAATGATAGGCTAACTCATTAGGCATGCTAGGCTAGTGAGCAAAATTACACTACAAGTGTAAGAAGCAAACAAGAGGTGCTCCAACCAGCCAAAAATAGAGTTATAACATGTTAAAATAAGGCCAAAAACAAGCTTGAACTAGGCTACAAAAAGGTAGAAATAGAAGCTCACTTATTAGGCCATTTACACATGCAAACAAGACATGAGGAGGGGGGACTACCCCCTCCTATTTTGGTCCTCAAAACTAACTTTTTGCCACTGAAATTCCCCTGGAATTCAGTGGTTAAAAGGCCAAGAAAAGGTTGTTTCAAAAGCTTTAAAAGGTGGCCCAAAAGGCTTTGCAAGCCAAAGAGCAAAGGGGAAGAACCACCCCTTAACCAAACAAGGTTCAAACCACAATTTAAAACCTTCAAAATCAGAGTTTTCAGAGGTCAAAACCAGCCTCAAAGTAGTGTAAAAAGATGGCCATGCACTTAGCTAAAACAAAGCTTAAAAGGGACAAGTTCTTACCCTTGAAGCACAATTGCAAAATAGGTACAATTCTAAGCTAAAACCAAGCTTTAGACCTCCAACGACCTCAGCTCCAAGATGAAGGTATTTGATCAAAGGGTTGTAGGAAAATATGTAGAGAATTCCCACTTTCAAGCCTAAAATAAGGAGAGAGAAAGAGTTCTAGAGAGAGGGGAAATTTTGCTCACAAAATTATAGAGAGAGAGATTTTTAGAGAGAGAGGCTCTTAAAACTTGCCAACCCTTGAATATGAGGGACATGGCCTCCATATATAGCAAAAACAGAGCATTTGGTCGAAATATCTGAAAATGGGACAACTGGAGCTTGTGTAGAACAACAGCAAAAGATCTGCAAATTCTGAGCTTTCTGGACATGGGTGGCCGACCGGCTACTTGTGGTGGCCAACCAGCTACTTTTCTGGCCGACAAGAATCCCTTCTGGCCGGCATATGGCCGGCAAGCTCCATTTGTGGCCGGCACCCTCCCCCAGTGGCCGACAGCAAAAACTAGTCCCTGTTCCCCGATTTCAACCAGGCATAACTCCTTCATCTGGACTCCTTTTCAGGTCATTATTGTGTGCAAATTGTAGCCCAGAAGTAATCTTTCCAAAGGTGGAAGCCTCACATCATAATTCTAAATGTGCTAAGAGATATCCCTCTTTTAGTGAAGACTGCTCAGTTTCGGTCCATCCGGATCGATGCCCAACTCCAACCAGCCATATCTCCCTTATCCGGACTCGGCATTAGGAGATTGTTGAGTGAAAAATGAAGCCCCAGAAGTATTCTTTCCAATGGTGGTGACCTCATAGCTGAAATCCAAGTTTTCAAACGCATAAGCCTGATTTTGCGAGGGCCGCTCACTCTCCTTTAACGATGCATGCCCAACTTCTTCCCCAACTGGGTTTCTTCCCTCTCCTCTTATTTTCTTCAACTCCAAACCTATAAACAAGATGTTTTAAAGATTTTTTTCCAAAGAGTTCACCTCTCCTTCATTCATTTCCACTTTGTCCTTTCTCGGTTTACCGAAAAGCGCAACATTTAACAAAATGCGAGCCTCGAAACATCGTAGAAGCATTGTTTCAACAATATTTTGAAAGAGAGGGTTTAAAGGTCTAAAATCTTTGGTCAAAATAGTTTTAGTCCAAAAATGGGGTGTAAGGTTAGGATTTGATGCTCTCCTTGTCAAAGAAATCAAACCTTTGCATAGCATAGCCTGCACTATCGAATGATCTAATCAATGGCGCCCAAGTCTTAAGGACGGTCAAAAATGGGGTGTCTACAATGTGTTTGAATATGACGTTAATTCGAACACAAGGAAAATGGAACATTTCATACTCAAAAGTGATGAAATGTCCCACTTTCCCTGGTCACCATCACCCTTGATTATGCATGATAGGGTGGTGGACTTTTTGGGTCTTGTTTTGCACGCATTAAACTTGTACAAACTTCGTTCTTTGGCTATCATGCATGGAAATTGCTTGATTGGTGGTTTGAGAACCAAAAGTTTCACTCCTTTGAGCTTGTTTGATGATAAGGGGTGTAAACAGTACAAACAAACCTGCAAAGTACACTGCTTTGCTCAGTTGTGCTCTTTGTTGCAATACGGAATTCCAAACCAGTGGTGGCCGACAGCCACCACCAGTGGCCGACCGGCCACCATCCCTCGTTTCCCGAGGCCATTTAATTAACTTGCTTAGTTAATTAATTGTAGTTAATTTTCATGTTGTAATTAATTAGCTTAGTCATTTTGTAAATTTGATTTGTAATATTTAATTAGATGAGAAATAGTTAGTTAAATATTGTGTTGTAATAGTTAGCTTAATTAGCATAGCTAGTTAGTTTATTCATTTGGACCCTCCTTCGCGAGGGCATAATGTTGTAATAAGTGTGTGTGCGTGTGTGCACGTCTTCCAACCCCGCGTCTTTCTCCCTTTTATTTAATCGCTTTTGATGGTAAGATTAGGGATCATGTTTCGCTTAGCATATTGCATGTTTGCATCCATTCATTTGTCTTGCATGCACTGAGGCTTGGCGCATCATTCAAATTGCATTGTTAATTCAATATCTTATTTGAATACATGTTTTAAATTGCATGTTATCAAATCGATCCATATGCCATATTAGTAGCTGAGCATGTTAACTGCATATTGCATATGTTGCATTAGACATCTTGCATAGTTTGGATCATGCATCTTTCTAACTAGTTTTTTTGTTTTGGCTTGGAGTACTCGGTGAGTTTTTACGCTTTAGAAAACTTGCATGAGTGTGATTGCCATATTGCCATAATTCGTATGCTTGCCATGAGGCTATGGGCTTAAATGCTAAACTGCATGAATGCCTGTGGATGAAGGCTTGTTGTTTGAATTGGAACGATTCAACAAATGTATGTTTTAAGCCCACTTTGTTGTGGCAAATCATGTTTTAAACCCACTATGTTTGGTGGAAAATCCGCATCTTTAAGCCCACTTGAGGGTGGCAAATTCAAACCATTTTCGCAAACAAACATGAGTTGAATTGTTCCAAGTCTTGCAAACTATTCTATACTTGCGTGTGCGCATCACATAGTAAAGCTAGTTTAATAACTAGAATAAGAGCACATAATGTTTATAAAAAATTATATCATGGTTAGTAGAAGCCGATCTTTGATCGGACGAGCGAGGGTGCTCAATTCATGACCTTCCCCTCTTGTACCCAAGTTCTCGAGCCAAGACAACTTTGGTGATGCCAGACACATGGCCTTCGGCACGAGTCAGGGTTTCCTAAATTTCGCAAAAATAGAAATATTTAGGTGGCGACTCTGTATCTGGCAAAACAGTCCAATTTTGACATTATTTGATTTAAAATTAATTTTCCAAAAAGGTTTGCCGGATTTGGACTCTTTGGTGTTTATCAGTTTCATATTGCACTTGTGGGACTAGATTCAGAACCGCGGGAGTTTGAACTGTGAGGCCTTTTTTTTCAACCCTTTCCGAAAGGCGGGCGCGAAAAAAGGCGAGTCCACAGTTTCTGGCGACTCTACTGGGGATTTAGAGAACTTGATTTGAACTCATGATATGTTATTTTATCTACATTTATGTGTTTCTTTGCATTTGCATTTGTATCGGTGCACCTAAGTCACGGTGTTTTCCATCTACTATTTCTGAATGGGTTGCCGAAGACTTGCTTGGAAAAGCTTGCCAAAAGGTTGACCGGTTGCAAGCTCTGCCACGATTGGAACACAACCCTTGGATCTGGATTACCACCATACCATTTGATCCTCCTTTCATTTCTCGGTGTTAGGAGCGAGAGGCATATTAGGTGGTCTTGCTGAGGTACCCTTTTTGACCAATCGACCTAGCTGCATATCGAAAGCCATAGAGACTATTCCAAACTAGGACAGGTTGCTCACCCGAATGCAGGAATTGTTTGAAACTGCTTGTTTGCATGTTGAACCCCTAGTTCCTGACGAAATTAGGACAGGGTAACCCTACCCCATCATAGGGGTGTTTTTGGCTCTCACTTGCTTGATACGTGCTTTTAGAGTGAAACTCTGGAGGAATGTTTGTATCAGTTACAAGTCTGGGTATCAGTTTTGGGATAGAAATCAGTGTTTAAGTACAGTTGTCCAGCTTAAGATTGCAACTGCATGTTGTTTCTGTCTAAACCGAGGTGCTGTGCGGTTTTTGATTTTTGTTTCTTTTTGCTTTATTTTTTTCTTTTGCAAGGTAGTCTTTCACCATTGCTTCAGACAATCTTGTTACCCCCCAAGAACTCTGGACCCGAGTTAGAAGGATTTGTAGATCTGGGGATCTAGTTAGGGGATAGCCAGTGTTTGTTTCACTCTCGCCAGGTACTAGACGGAGGAGGATTCGGCAGAATTCTCCAATTCAGCAGTCACTATTTACCTCGCCTGTGCCTAGTCAGGCCTAATCATCTACTTCCACTCCAGATAGAGAGTCTTCGCCAGTTCTAGTTGTTCAAAGTCCTCCATCCAACATGGAAGATATGCTTCGACAACTCTAGTAAACTATTGAGGCTATGTAGCTAGATGCTGGTCGCCAAGCGGATGTCATCGCTCTCCAAGCGGAAATTGCAGCCTAGCAGGCTGAGTTGATCGCTAGGCTACAGCAACAACAGCCGCAACAGACAGCAGCTTCTACATCCCATCCGCCTCCTACACAAATCCTAGCACCTGGAGCTACTACTCCCACAGCTAATGTCCAGGAAAATGCGGGCATCCCAGTGGATCCAATTCCACCCCAGGCTTCCAAGGCACTTGTATACCAAATAGAGGCCCCCTTTGAGTTTGAGGTCAACCCCACTGCTTTGAAAGTCAACCAACTAGAAAAGTTTTTCAAATGGGCGCATGGTATGAATACAATCCCGGATATAGATGATGGCTATATTGATGCAGCAGTGACCTTGCCAGACAGATTTAAGATGCCGCATATAGACCGTTTCGATGGTTCAAGGGATCCTATGGTCCACTTGCGGCTCTTCTCAGATATTTTACGGCCTATGGGCTTATCTAGACTCCAGAAAGTGTCACTCTTTGGCCGGACCCTGTCGGGTATAGCGGCCATTTAGTACGCCAAGTTGGAAAACTCTGTGAAACGAAGCTGGGATGAGATAGCCGAGGCCTTTGTAGCGTAGTACTCCTATAATACGCAGATCGAGGTCACTACTCACGATCTCGAAGCAACCCATCAAGAGCCAAAGGAGGGCTTCTCAGATTTTGTGACTCGGTGGAGGGCCAAGGCCTCAATGATGACAACTCGGCCATCCGAGAAGGACCAAATCAGAATGATAGTTCGCAACCTGCAGGGAAAATTACTATAGAAAATGATTGTCTTGGCTTTGTTTACATTCACCGATCTCCACGAGATAGGAGTTCACATTGAGGATGCGATGAGATAGGGTTTGATCAATGACGAGAAAGAGCAGCCCAAGAGGGCTTTTACATGCAGTTCGAATGTGACAACCAGCGGTAGTGCAACTGCAAGACCTTCTGATGTGGGCACGGTCACCACCACACCTAAAACTGTCAACCCCTTTGCCGGTACATCCAGTACAACCTCACAAACCTCGAGCCACCAACCCCGAGGCCAAAGGGTCTTCACCCCACTATACATGTCCTTATCCAAAGCCTTAGGGATCCTGATCAAAAAGGGGCACCTTAAGCCATTAGAGCCTCACCTCCTACCCGATCCTCTTTCCCTGAAACACAACTCGGCCAAATACTGCGCTTTTCACCAACAGCATGGTCACGATACTGATCTTTACTTCCGATTGCGTTATGAGATTCAGGATCTCATTGACAATAAGGTGATAGCGCCCCCTCAAAAGCCTAACGTCATAACAAATCCCCTCCCACCACATAACCAGGTCTCTCCACCCTGGTATGTGAACCCTATACAAACACTGGCCATCCCAGTATATATATCACCCCTTCCCATCTACCCAAGCCGACATTGTTCATCCCAGAAAGCACAGACTTGTGCATGATGAACACGTCAACAATCCAAACTGAACCCGTGGTGGTGACAGTGGAAGAAGGAGGGAGATTAGCTTTGGTGAAGAATGTCATTTCAGTGCCTGAGGGCTCCGTGGACTTATCTGAGGAGGAATACAACCCGTGTCACTACATTGTGCCAGCCAATCAGAACAGACCAGACGTAGAGTGGCCAACAGGAATAGAGGTCAGTGTAGTTGGGGAGGATGGCTCGAGCCAAGGTCTGGATGATCTAGTAGAGTCAGAAGAAGACTTGAACAATCTGTAGTTCTATGATGAACAAGATCTTGGGAATGTACAAATTAACTGGTTCGATCTGAACGGGTCGACAGACAATTCGTGATGGCTCATTGATAAACCTGATATAGATGAGAAGCTTGAACTGAAGCTGGAAAAACAAGAAGTGGGAACTGCTACAAAGGCTAGAATAGCCGATAGAAAGGGTAAGCTGCCGGAAGACGCTGATCTGAAACAAGTGGCTCAGGAATTGAGCATTGTTAGTACTGCTGATACAGACCAAGAAGCCGCACTAAAGCGGTTTGAACAGGAAAGGGATGAGAATGATCAGAAGGCTAGAAGAGCCCAAGGCCCTGTGGGGAATGATTGTAATGTTGACGTGGGAGTAATTAGGACGGAACCGGACAATTACCTGTTGGTTACCGGAGGAATATGGTGGGAAGATGATGATCTGTATCTTGCCCACACTGATGGGGATTGGGGCCGAGACTTGCCAGACGACACTTGGTATTTTGAGGAGGTGGATTATATGACTAGAAGCGGGTGGTACTTCAAGCCTGCACACTTAGACCAACCCGAAGCATCAGGAAAGGACAAGGAGGCTGAAAAACTCAAGGAAAAACTGTTAGAGGAAGAGGCTGTGCTGAAACAGTTAAAGAAGATCCAAGCAGACATATCTATCGAGCGGTTGCTTATGGCTTTGGACATGCATCGGCAAGCTGTCCTATTAGCAATAGATAAGGCCAAGTTGTCTATCGACACAACCCCAGAACAATTACTAGGACTTGTCTTCCCGGGAGGTGCTTCGCCGACTTTGACCTTCTCGGACAAGGAATTGTCACCTGAAGGCTCTGCACATAACAAACTGTTGTACATATCAGTTGAATGTAGAGAGAAGTGGGTGCCGGTTGTATTGGTTGACTCTGGGTCTGCGATCAATGTTTATCGTCTCGTACGGCCTAGGTGATCCAGGCTTACGACAACACAAGTCGAAAGGTGATGGGAACAGTTCAGATCAGAACACAGGTCAGGCTGGCCCAACTGGATATTGAGTTTCACGTCCTGGATGTTCTGGCTTCTTTCAACTTGTTACTTGGGCGACCCTGGCTACACCAAGTAAAAGTTGTTTCTTCCACCTTGCATCAAATGCTGAAGTACCCTCTTGGACAGAGCGTAGCCATCGTGTTCGGAAATTCATCTATACATCCTCCGCCAGAGGTTACAACACCCGTACTAGAGATTGTACATGGTGATAAGGATGTTTTCTTGTCTGGGTTTACTTTAGCTGAGGCCCAAGTGGTGCAAAATATCTTGGCTATTGATGAGGGGTTGTACGTTAGTGCTCAATCAATCTACCTCATGAACAAGCTACAACATATGCCTGGGATGGGATTAGGAAAGAGCGGCCAAAAGGGCACTGGTCGAAATGCCACATAGAGCCTTTGGCTTGGGCTATACGCCTACTAAAGAGGACGGGGTGAGAAAAGGGAAGGAAATGACTGGAAGAGCTAGAGCAAAGCAAAGTGAGAAGCACTATGAGCTTGTGCATAGGCCAATTCAGGGAACTCTGAATGGCTGCTTTGTCCGGGAGGGGGAAGACTTCCCATTTTGCGGCTTTCCAGAGCCATGGTTGAACTCTGAGAAGCGGCGCCTTCCTGGCTTTGAGATTTTCTTCGACTTACAATTGCAAGAGGGTGAAGCCACAGAGGAACAGACTAAATTAAATGTTGAGGTTGAACAGAGTATAGAGGGTGAGTCCAACAGCAATGAACTTAAGGTAGGAGTAGTGCTAGCATGTCTCATTTCGGATCCTCAGATCAACCCGGAGAGCTTGGGGGATGACTTAACCGTTTCCATGATCGGAGACCAATCAGGTGTGGACCCTTCCGGTGGTATTCTAGATGCATCTAACGCACCTTCTCTCACTTGGCAACTGGAGGAGGGCTTTTTGTCCACCAGTTCTGAATCAAGTAGTGAGCCGGAATCTGATTGCACAGAGTCTATGGAGTTGGAATTAGATTCCAATTTTTCTGAGTCGGAGTCCGATATTCCTGGGGTTGATAACCCGGATGCCGTAGTTTTGTCTAGGTTGTCTTTTTCCTTTTCTTTTGAGTCGGCTGTAACCGAGTAATTGGATGAGCTGGATCTTTTGAATGACAATACCGCAACAGTTTCTGAGTACTTCTCTGTGCCACTTGTGTTTTGCATTGATCATGATTTTCAAAATTTTGATGAAAACGACGAGGAAGGAATTCCTCTGGTTTTGAAACATTTGATTGATCGATAGGAGGAGAGGTTTGTAAAATCCCTTGTTGATGAAATCATTTCAATTAATGTGGGTACTGAGAAGGATCCATGTCTGGTCTAGATCGGGTCCACGTTGTCTTCGGAGGAACGCGAGCGCTTAGTCACTTTATTAAAGATTTCAAAGATGTTTTCGCGTGGTCTTACGAAGACATGCCTGAAATCGATCATGAGATTGTACAGCATCGGATCCCTCTCGACCCTGAGGCCCAACCTGTTAAGCAGAAGCTGCGGCGAATACGCCCAGATTAGGCTTTGAAGATTAAGGAAGAGGTCACCAAGCAGATAGACATAGGGTTTTTGCTAGTATCTGAGTATCCGACTTGGTTGGCCAACATTGTTCTGGTGCCAAAGAAGGATGACAGAATTTGGGTGTGTGTGGATTTCAGAGATTTGAACAAAACTAGTCTAAAGGACGACTTTCCTCTACTGCACATCGATGAATTGGTGGACTTCACTTCAAGCCATGTGTTGCTCTCATTTATGGATGGATTTTCCGGGTATAACCAGATTTTGATGGCACCCGAGGATAAAGAGAAAACTGCCTTCACTACGTCGTGGGAAACTTACTACTACAGGGTCATACCGTTTAAGCTGAAGAATGCTGGGGCTACCTATCAACGTGCTGTAACCACAATTCTACATGATATGATCCACAAAGAGGTCGAGGTGTATGTGGACGACATGATTGTCAAGTCCAAGGAAAGAGAGGGCCACTACACCACCTTGAAGAAATTCTTCAACGGATCAGAGATTATCAATTGAGGCTGAATCCATAGAAGTGCATTTTTGGCTTAACAGTAAGGAAAATGCTGGGGTTCTTGATTACACAGAGGGGCATCGAGGTTGATCCTTCCAAAATCAAGGCCATCTTAGAAATGCCACCACCAAGGACTGAAAAGAAGGTGCGAGGCTTTCTGGGTAAAGTGCAATTCATAAGACGGTTTATTACAAAATTAACCTTGACTTGTGAACCACTATTTGGTCTCCTAAAGAAAGGAAATAAATTCCAATGGGATGACCGATACCAGTTTGCTTTTGAGCAGATCAACCAGTACCTTCAGAACCTGCCCGTGTTGTCACCGCCAGAGCCGGGGAAGCTTTTGATTCTGTACCTGTCAGTCACCGACACGACTATGAGCTGCATGCTTGCTCAAGAATCTGAGGATAGAGTGGAGAAAGCCATCTATTACCTGAGCAAGAAGATGCTGGAATATGATACCCGCTACACGCTGCTGGAAAAGGCTTGCTTAGCTTTGGTATGGGCCACCAAGAAGTTGAGGTACTACCTGTTAGCTCATTCCGTAATTCTGGTTTCAAGATTAGACCCCATCAAATATCTATTCGAGAAACCAGCGCTTACGGGTAGGCTAGCTCATTGGTTGCTTCTTCCTTCCGAATTTGATTTGAAGTATGTTACTCGTAAGTCTGTCAAGGGGAGAGCAGTAACTGAGTTCCTGGCAGATCACCCAGTGAAAAGAGGCGAATATCTATTCCCAGATGAGGCTATTCTACAAGTCGAGGAAGAGATTGGACAATGTACTTTGACGGAGCGTCTAACCAGTATGGTTATGGGATAGGGGTGTTGCTGATAGCACCTGACAATTCCCATATACCCTTAGCCTTCAAACTCCAATTCAAAGTATCCAACAAGAAAGCAGAATACGAGGCATGTATCGCTGGATTCAAAGCCGCCCTAGAACTAAGGGCAAAAAGGTTGGATGTCATTGGGGACTCGAACCTGGTTGTGTCTCAAGCAAACGGTGACTGGAAAGTCAAAGAAGAAAAGATGAATATCTATCACCAGACCTTGGACGTTCTGATTCCTAGGTTTGAGAAACTAACCTTCACTCACCTTCTAAGAGAGAATAACAGGTTCGCTGACGCCTTATCAACTCTATTTTCCATGATAGACATCCCGTTGGGAGTCCGGATCCATCCGATCATTATTGAACAGAGGTACACGCTGGCCTATGAGTTGATTGCCACAATAGATGAAGTGCAAGATCAAAACCCCTAGTATTATGATATCTGGAACTTCTTGGAAAAAGAGGCTTATCCACTAGGGGCAAATGCCAAAGATAAGAGGGCAATACGGTGAATGGCTGCTTAGTTTATCATCTACGGGGGTAGGTTGTACAAATGTGGTTATCTAGGAATGCACAAGCTGTGTGTTGATGCAAAGGAGTCAAAGCGCCTAATGGAGGCCATCTATGGGGGAGAGTGTGGAACACACATGAGCGGAGTAATGCTAGCCCAAAAGATTCTCAGGCACGGTTATTATTGGTCAACCATGGAGGAGGATTGTATTGGTTTTGTTCGGCGATGCCACAAAGGTCAAATTCATGCAAATCGCATGAATATCCCACTGTCGAAGCTATACAACATGACTTCGTCGTGGCCATTTTCAGTTTAGGGAATTGATGTTATTGGGGCAGTTACACCGAAAGGCCCGAACGGGCATGAGTACATCCTAGTGGCAATAGACTATTTTACAAAATGGGTGGTAGCCCAATCCTATGCAGTGCTAAAAGCATCGCATGTGGCCAAGTTCATCAGGACTAACATCATTTGTCATTATGGGGTCCCGAATGAGATCATTTCAAATAATGGTTCCCACTTCAAGAAAGAAGTGATCGACTTGTTGGAGAAATACAACGTGGCTTTTCATAAGTCATCTACCTATTGGCCACAAACCAACGGAGCTGTTGAGGCCGCCAACAAGAACATCAAGAACATTCTACAAAAGATGGTGGAAACCTACAGGGACTAGCCAGACAAATTGCCATTTGCTCTCTAGGGCTATAGGACTTCAATCCGGACTTCTACAAGGGCCACCCCTTATTCTCTCATTTATGGTATGGAAGTTTTTTTGCCAATTGAAATTGAGGTTTCGTCACTACGGGTTATGGCTGAGTGCCAGGTAGCATAAGCGGATTGGTAGCAAAGTAGGTTCGAAGAACTGATGCTGTTCGATGAGAGAATGCTGAAAGCACTATACCATGTCCAAGGTTATCAACGCAGAATCGCCAGGGCTTTCAACAAAAAAGTTTAGTCCAGGAATTTGAAAGAAGGGGATTTGGTGCTGAAAGACAACCGAGCTCCCATCCATGACCCTAGGGGCAAGTTTAGACCCAATTGGACTGGTCCTTACATTATCAAAACTATCTGGTCTGGTGGAGTTGTCATTCTTATGGACCTAGATGGCCTAGAATTTTCCCAACCGATCAACATGGACAAGTTGAAGAAATACTATCCTTGAGAGGCTCGCTAGGCCGAAAACCCGAAAGGACGACCTAGGCAAAAGTTATAGCACAAAAAATTAGAAACAAGAAAAACAGAGCTCGCAAGGTTGAAAACATGGAAAGGGCGGCCTTGGCAAAAGTTAGAATGCAAAAGGAGAGTGTTAATACTCGAGTGAACCCGCATCGAACTACGTAAGGCTTGATTTCCATCTTCGGGATACGTAGGCAACTTCATTCTGAAGTTCAGCCGTAAACACTTCTAACTCAACTGTCCTGTCCATGAGATTGTTCAGGTCATTGTAGACGTCCCCGAACGCCCCGGGAGGGTTAGTCCCGTTCTGTTCATTTGGGGTCACTACAGCTCGGACTCTTTAAAATGTCACGGTTCCTAATCTGAACCAAAGAGTCCAAATCCGGCAAATCATTTTGAGAAACTGATTTTTGAAAAAGTAGTGCCAAACATGGACTGCTTTGCCAGATACAGAGTCGCCACCTAAATATTTTATTTTGGAAAATTTAGGAAACCCTGACTCGGTGTCGAAAGGCCACGTGTCCGTCATCACCAAAGTTGCCTCGGCTCGGGAACTTGGGTACGATCGGGGAAGGTCACTTCGTGAGCACCCCCGCTCGCCCGGTCATAGACCGGCCTCTACTAACCATGATATCAATTTTTGAAAACATTGTGAGTTCTTATACCGGTCATTAGCCTAGGTTACTATGTGATGCGCACAGCATACAAGTATAGACCAGGTCACCTGAATTGGAACAAAACATTTCATGCTTATTTTTGAAAGTGGTTTGCTACCCGCAGGTAGGCTTGAAACATTTGATGATTTATTCCGATTCAGATAACCCAACCTCCACCCACAGGCATTCAGGCAGTTAAATCATGTAAGCACATAGCCTCATGGTAAGCATGCTATTCATGGCAATACTCACACGCATGCAAGGATGCTAAAGCATAGAACTTACCGGGTACTCCAAGCCAAAACAAAAACTGTATTAGAAATCATGCATGAATCCTAAGTATACAGAAATGTCTAATGCAACACATGCAAAATGCAACTATAGCAGGCCCGGCTATTCTAAGATGGCATATGAAATGTTACAACTACCATGTATTCAATTTGGAATTGAAAGTATAATGCAGTTAGTATGATGTGCCGAGCCCGGTGCATGTAATACAGATGAATGAATGCAAACATGCTGTCATACTGTATGCTAATTTAAATATGCCCTAATCTAACCATCATAAGCGGATAAATAAAAGGGAGAAAGACGTGGGGTTGGAAGACATACAACACACTCACGCACACTTATTACAGTTGTGCCCTCACTCGGAGGGTCCGAATAAATAATACAGTCCCAATATTACAGTACCGACTAAAAGAATATTACAGTCCGAAATATTACAAAGTTCTAATTAATTAACAAATTAACTATGAAAGCAAATAAAACTGGCGTGCAAGCCAGGGACCGCCTTGCTTCTGATGGATGATGCATGTCCGGGTTGTCTTGCGCGGAAATCCACCGGAATGCCCCAATTAGCCTCTGTTTACGCCTGTTCTTGAAATGCGTGCCAAGTCCCAAAAAGTAGCTGATTCCTGATTTTGCTGCAACAGAGAGCAGGAAAGGGGCATAGCAATGTATTTGCACAAATATATGCATGTCTCGATCCTCGTGCCACCAATCACGCATACCGAGGCATGATGGCCGAGGAGCCGAAATGCACAACTCAATATAGGATGAATGCACATGAAACTACAGCTAAAACCTAACTCCATCATGGATAATCCGGAGTGTCGGTGACTGAGGGAATTGAGACACATTCCGTCACTCGGAGTACGAAATGTACCTCGTTTCCCGTGCCCGGGTTAACTCCTATTCCGGACACGATGCAATATGCATGACATGCATGAAATGCAACTAAGATACAATCCTAACATACACAATGCTATGGAATGTGATGCCTCGAAGTGCGTGCACACGGGCACGCAAACTGAGGCGATGGGAAAATGCTATGAGAATGAGGTGCCTCAAAATGCGTGCACACAGGCACACAAACCGAGACGATGGTAAAATGCTATGAAAATGAGGTGCCTCGAAATGCGTGCACACGGGCACACAAACCGAGGTGATGACAGAAACAATGCGAATGACATGAAAATGATATGTGTCTCGAAATACGTGCACGCGGGCACGCAAACCGAGGCGATGATATGTGTCTCGAAATACATGCACGCGGGCACGCAAACCGAGGCGATGATATGT
Organism: Camellia sinensis; assembly: GCF_055761805.1. Taxonomy (NCBI): domain Eukaryota; kingdom Viridiplantae; phylum Streptophyta; class Magnoliopsida; order Ericales; family Theaceae; genus Camellia; species Camellia sinensis. The sequence goes on along the minus strand of NC_138969.1, from coordinate 4,792,498 downwards.
GTCTCAAAGTACGTGCACGCGGGCACGTAAACCGAGGCGATGATATGTGTCTCGTAGTACGTGCATGCGAGCACGCAAACCGAGGCGATGATATGTGTCTCGAAGTACGTGCACGCGGGCACGCAAACTGAGGCGATGATAGAATACGATGAAATGGCATGGAAATGACAAATGGGCTTATACCAACAAGAGTGAGCCTCAGCCACACTCACATAGGATGCCGGCGGATAAAAAAAGGAGTGCCTCGAAATGCGTGCACACGGGCACGCAAACCGAGGCGATGACAAAATATGATGAAATGGCATGCAAATGATAAACGGGCTTATACCAACACGAGTGAGCCTCAGCCACACTCACATAGGATGCCGGTGGCAGGAAAAAAGGGAGTGCCTCGAAATGCGTGCACACGGGCACGCAAATCGAGGCGATGACAAAATATGATGAAATGGCATGGAAATGATAAATGGGCTTATACCAACATGAGTGAGCCTCAGCCACACTCACATAGGATGCCGGTGGCAGGAAAAAAGGGAGTGCCTCGAAATGCGTGCACACAGGCACGCAAACCGAGGCGATGACAAAATATGATGAAATGGCATGGAAATGATAAATGGGCTTATACCAACACGAGTGAGCCTCAGCCACACTCACATAGGATGCCGGTGGCAGAAAAAAAAGGGAGTGCCTCGAAATGCGTGCACACGGGCACGCAAACCGAGGCGATGACAAAATATGATGAAATGGCAGAGAAATGATAAATGGGCTTATACCAACATGAGTGAGCCTCAGCCACACTCACATAGGATGCCGGTGGCAGAAAAAAAAGAAGTGCCTCGAAATGGGTGCACACGGGCACGCAAACCGAGGCGATGACAAAAGCGATGAAATGGCATGGAAATGATAAATGGGCTTATACCAACATGAGTGAGCCTCAGCCACACTCACATAGGATGCCGGTGGCAGAAAAAAAGGGAGTGCCTCGAAATGCGTGCACACGGGCACGCAAACTGAAGCGAAGCAAAAGCGATGCGAATGACATGGAAAATGCAACATGGACTTATACTAACATGAGAGAGCCTCAGCCAGACTCACATAAGATGCCGATGGTAGAAAATGAAGTGCCTCGAAATGCGTGCACACGGGCACGCAAACCGAGGCGAAGCAAAAATGTAATGAAACATGGCAAAAATGATATGCAAGCATGCCAATGGAATTTTAGCAACAAAATATGGGGGAAAACAGTCCCGAAATGAAGCGAAATGACATGAAATGCAAGGAAATGTCCCGAAATGCAACATTAGGCACCCGAAATGGCCTATAGCTATGCTAAACATGCACAATATGGACATGCAATGCAAAGACAGAAGCTAGACAGTCCCAAAAGATGCACTTTCACAGTTATAAATATGGCCAAACAGCAAGTATAGGTAGGGGAAAAATAGCATGCAAGAATAGGGGCCAAAAGAGGGGTAATGAAGCAAGTGGTATAAGCAAAACTCAAATTGAAAAATTTCCTTCTACAACACTGAAGATGGACCAAAAACATGAACATTTACAGCATATGGCAGACCTCAAATCAGTATACAAATATGCCAAAAATGTGATGCAAGACAAGGCTCAAAAGGTGCTATAACATGAAGTATATAAAATAATCACCAAATAGAAACAAAGTGTGAATGAAACATGAAGTATAGGCCAAAATAAGGCCACTTTCAGTTCGGATCAAGGGCCAAAAACAGAAGTAAAGGGGGCTGCCAATTTATGCAAAAATGGGGCCAAATAGTGGATATAACTACAAGTGACACATGGAAGCACCAAAAAATATTGAGCCATTCTCCAATGTTGAAGAGGGGCTCAAAATAAGCCTTATATCAGTTTATAACATGCTCAAAAACAGATTGCTCATGGGCCAAAAATAGCATGCAAAATCATGACATACAAGATGATCAATGAAGCAAGTATATTATGGAGGGCTCAAACAGGGTTGAGCCCTTAATGAGAAGTGAAGATGAGCTCAAAAGATGGCCCTTTTCAGTTAGGGCCGGAGCTTGAAACCAAAAAGAAGTGGGGCTTAGCAAAAGATCAAGAGAAAGGGTCAAAAGGGTAAAAGTCTTACTTACCCTTGAAGATTCAAACTTTTGTTGCTTTTTGGATGGATTTGCAGCTTCTTTAACCTTCAAGAATCCTTCCTTGTTGCTGGAAATGAGATGGTGGTGGTAGAGCTTGGTGGTGTAGAAGGAAGGATGGTTAGGGGCTTAGGGTTTTTTCAAGAGTTGAGAAGGAAGAAAATGGAGTTAGCTATGGAAGCTTTTTGGAGAGTTTTTCTAACCCTAACAAAGAAGGCTACCAGCTGGTTATAAGGGCTCAAAAGGGGGTGTAAAGGTGGGGGAAAAGGAGGGCAAAACTCCCCCACAAAATATCCCCCGGACACAGAAAATATCTGGGGGATATTGCCCCACAGCTGTAAAGTGCACAGTGGGAGGAACACGGCCAGCCTCTCACTTTTGCTGGAGGTGGCCGGCCGGCCACACCCCCTAGCCGGCCGGCTAGGGGTCAAAAGGGTCAATGTGATTTTCTGGCCAGCAAGCTATTGGAGAGGTACCCCTATATGTGTACAACACAACCATGTGGTTAAAATTCCAAGAAAGTGGGTCCAAGGGGTTCAACATTGGCTCGGAAAGAGGGGGTCAAAAGGGTCAAGTTGAATTACTGGCCGGTCATGAACTTTTAGGGGCCTCTCATGTGTGTAGATCACAGATATGTGGTTGAAAGTTCAAGAAAAAAGGTCCAAGGGGTTCAACATTAGCCCGGAAGAAAGGGGTCAAAAGGGTCAGGTGACCTTAATGGCCGGCCACCAACTTTTAGTGGCCTCCCAGGTGTGTAGATCACAGATATGTGATTGAAAGTTGGCAACACTAGCTCCAAGGAATTCAACATTAGCCCAGAAGTGCGAAAAACGGGCGCCGGGAGGCTCCGGAAGAGAGATAACTGGTTGCTGCAACAATTGCTGGCCTCCCACCCTTCAGTGACCATCCTCGTGATAAAACAGAGATACCTGCCAAAAATGAACGAAAACCGTTACAAAACGAACGTTCCGGGGCCAAAACACGCAGTTCGGGGTCCCGAAAATGGGCTGTTAAGCACCGAAAGTGGCATTCGACCTCGAAGTGGGCTTCTCAGCCCCCAGTGTCCCTCAAAAGGGATGAAATAAGATGTATGCCAAAAATCAGAGCAATAGGAGTTGGTTAAGCGGTCCCGAACCGAGGCACACGGCCTGACGGCTCCGAAAACCGGGAATCGGACTCCGAAATGGGCAAAATGGCCTACGGCCACCAAATGTAGCCTACGGACATTGAGAGATGGTCTACGGGACCTCTCCCTTCCCTTAGGAAAAGAAACAGAGAAAACCGAGTCTGGCTCGCAAACCGAGACAAGGCACGGAAAACGGTTCGGAAGACCGGAGGCAGGGCTCACGGCTGCGACTCTGAGACTTCTGAACGAGCACATTATGCAACATCACCAAGCGCTCAATCAGTGACGTCTGAGTCTTAAGGTCGGTCAAAAATGGGGTGTCTACAGTTGCCCCTCTTTGACAGAACTCGGAAGTCACAAGTGACGGGAGTGAATGTCAAAGCCCAGAGACGACCCATTTTTGACAAGGCCGAAGACTTAGACAAACATACAGGATAAACAAAGATGTGCCCGCAGGCATGCCCGCAGGCAGGGGGCAAAATGCAAATGATATGCAAGAAGCCGAAGGTAACCCAATGATCGTGCAAATGCAGCAAGCTGTAATGAAGCAAGTATTCGCAAATAGATGCAACAATTTTAAGCAAGAATGCAAAGCAACAACTACATTTCATGCAGTTTAAAAAATGCGGAGGTTTATTCAATCCCCGCCACGTCTCACACGGAGAAGATACGATACCTGCGCGATTCGTCTGGTCGCACCAGCCTCAATTGAACCGTACATACAATATCGTGCCTGCAAAAGAAAGAAATTGCAACAAGCACAACATGCTAACAACATATATTCAATGTGATTTCGAAAGTTCGACACACGCAGTGCCGGTGAATGTATGCATCGCAATGCAAAAGTAGAACATGCGTGACAACACATGATTAAACACAGAAGTATGATTAACATCAAGAAACGTGCATGACAAGGCAAGTATGCTCATGAGAATGCAAGATAATGTAACATGAGCAAGAATCAGGGCGCCCGTTTGTTATGAATCAATGAGTACGGAAACGCGTGTTTCGGCGAAGGTAACTCAATCGCGGCTTCCGATCTGCTTCTTTGAAAGGTTACGACTCATTTAAAAAGGATACACTTTGATTTTGATGAATGATGATGAGACACATGTCAGAACTTGAAACCGAAGTCCCGACGGAGCAATTTCGCGACCGGAAGTGTACTTTTCTTGAACTTTTTCAGGTCCCGGGAACTCCGATCTTCCTCAAAATTTGCAGAGAGCTAGGTGAGCATGTGGGGAGCATGGCCGGCCATTTATCTTCCCAAGGGGGGGTGTCCAACCGTTTTCCATTAAAGCTAACGGCTGGCCGGCCATTTCTGCAAAAAGCAGATGGCTGGCCAGCTAGAAAAAGGGGCCGGCCGGCCATGGCCTTTTTCCGGGGGCATTTCGGTCTTTTTCCCTCCTTTTGCATGCCTCTTCAACCAAGGTTTGAGGCTTATAAAAGGCAGCCGAGCCTCACTTCATTTCTTGCCTCTTTCAACACTTTTCTCTCCAGATCTGAGTTTTACGCGCATTTTCCAACGCCCCGCGCAAATTGTTTTCGCAAAAACACTCAGTTTTAAGCACTTTGGAGCGATTAAATTCCGGCTTCGGAGCTTCTTCTTGCATTTTCAACACTTGAGGTAAGTTTATCTTAATATTTGGAATATTTTCTCGGGAGTTGATTTTTGTTGACTTTTTATTTCCGAGAGTTGACTTTTGTTGACTTTCTCCAATTTTTGCTCATTTTGCTCACTTTTGCTCCCCTTTTGCGGATTCTTGAAAATGGCGGGCAATTCTCCTCACGGTGGAGGTTTTCCGGGTGCCGGAGATGATTTCGATCCCATGACTCTACCTCCGAGGACCCGACCTTTCATTCCGGAGAGGTACCGTCCGGCAGCACACGTCCTCCCTCGTGCCGTCTTCCGTCATTTTACCAGCTTTGACGAGAGAGCACCCGTGGATCTACTTCTCAGAGAGCCAGAGCAGCATCTCTCTCATGAGGCCCGAGAGGTATTTACCTTATCTTCCGCATTTTACATTTCGCACCCTTGCCATGCTCGAACATGCAGTTTAGCTTATGACATAGTACTTTGCTCATATCTTGAACATGTAGTTTCAACACTTGAATTTCTGAACACTCGGCTCATTAATTAATTGCGAACACACAGCCCACATTAGAACACACGGCTCAAACACTGATTTGTCGAACACACAGCCCGAATTCGAAAGTGAACACACAGCCCACACTTTAAATTTTCTGAACACGCAGCCCAGATAGGTAGTGAACACGCAGCCCACAAGTTAACTGAAAGTTGAACACGCAGCCCAAAATTCAAATTTTCTGAACACGCAGCCCAGGTAGATAGTGAACACGCAGCCCACAAATTAACTGAAAGTTGAACACGCAGCCCAAAATTCAAATTTTTCTGAACACGCAGCCCAGATAGGTAGTGAACACGCAGCCCACAATTAAACTGAAAGTTGAACACGCAGCCCAAATTTCGAATTTTCTGAACACGCAGCCCAGATAGATAGTGAACACGCAGCCCACAATTTAACTGAAAGTTGAACACGCAGCCCAAATTTCAAATTTTCTGAACACGCAGCAGAGGTAGATAGTGAACTCGCAGCCCACAAATTAACTGAAAGTTGAACACGCAGCCCAAAATTCAAATTTTCTAAACACGCAGCCCAGGTAGATAGTGAACACGTAGCCCACAATTTAACTGAAAGTTGAACACGCAGCCCAAACTTCAAATTTTCTGAACACGCAGCCCAGATAGATAGTGAACACGCAGCCCACAATTTAACTGAATGTTGAACACGCAGCCCAAATTTCAAATTTTCTGAACACGCAGCCCACAAATTAACTGAAAGTTGAACACGCAGCCCAAATTTCAAATTTTCTAAACACGCAGCCCAGGTAGATAGTGAACTCGCAGCCCACAAATTAACTGAAAGTTGAACACGCAGCCCAAAATTCAAATTTTCTGAACACGCAGCCTAGGTAGATAGTGAACACGCAGCCCACAATTTAATTGAAAGTTGAACACGCAGCCCAAACTTCAAATTTTCTGAACACGCAGCCCAGATAGATAGTGAACACGCAGCCCACAATTTAACTGAAAGTTGAACACGCAGCCCAGATAGATAGTGAACACGCAGCCCACAATTTAACTGAAAGTTGAACACGCAGCCCAAACTTCAAATTTTCTGAACACGCAGCCCAGGTAGATAGTGGTTGCATGTAGCTTACTTCTCTTCATCGGCACACAGCCCATTTATCTCATTGGCACACAGCCCATTCATTTCATTGGCACACAGCCCATTCATTTCATTGGCACACAGCCCATTCATCTCATTATTGACACATGTATTCATTCTGAATGCAGGTTTGCTCCCGCAGTGTGCGGGGGTATGGTTCCACTGCCGCGAGAGATTGGTACGCTGAGCTCCCGGAGGGCGTCAGAGACTTAGTAGACTTGGCGGGATTTGGACCCTTCTGCGTCGGGTTGTCACGTTGTCCTGCCAGGAGGACGCTGATGGCAGCCTTGGTAGAGAGATGGTGGGACACCACCAATTCCTTTCATTTCTCTGCTACCGGGGACATGACCATGACCCCTTTTGACTTTGCTGTATTGACCGGCCTTGACGTCGGAGGTTGGTCCATCCCTTACGACGAGGACATGGGCGAGTGGGAGGCCGCCTGGACGTATCTGTTGGGGGCTCGCCCACCTGTTGATAGGGTCTCTGGGAGAGTCCGATACACTTGGTTCTCTTCCCATTTCCGGCGGGCGGAGATGGTGCCCGAGACTCCTGAGGAGACAGAGCAGTATGCCCGTGGTTTCCTGATGTTCCTCTTCGGGACTACCCTGTTCACCGACAGAGGGAACACCATTGGGCTATACCTGCTGAGCGCTTTGGTTGACCTATCACAGGTCAGTAGATATGATTGGGGTGGCGCCGGCCTGGCTACCCTTTACTTTTATATGAGCGCGACCTCCCGCGGGCGGGGCGACTTACTTGGCGGCTACTGGAGGGCCTGGGAGGTACTTTCTGTCCCCTTGATTTACATTTCTGCTTCTCATTACTTGTACATTGCACACACAGCGCACTTTTACAGTCTGTATTTTGCTCTCAGCATTTCATGCTTACATCTGCATTGTTTTTCTCAGTTATGGGTCTATGTATACTTCCCATCATTAGCCCCAGAGCTGGAGGTAGTAGGGATTCCTGTGACCCCATATTCATTGATATTCGAGGGCCCGCACCGGCCGAGACCTCGAGAGACCCTCCTTCGCCTGCGACAGTATTTCAACACGGTGCGACATTCAGAGGTACCTCAGAACTTTCAGCTCTTTTCATTTTCATCTTTGATTTGCTCTGTATACTCTCGATTTCTGATTGGTTTATGCATTCATCATCCGCAGATTACATGGCAGCCCTGGGTGTCCCTGGGTGATGGTCTCCGTCTTCAGTATACCGGAGCATCGGACATCTCCCAGTATAGGGTCCTGCTCGAAGGGCCGGTTGGCAGGGTATGGTTCCTGGGGGAGCGCTTTCTGCGCCAGGTATGGGGGTATCTTTCTCAGGATATTCCCGCAGTACCCCCAGCCAGTATGCGGACTGCTGACAGGCTCTCTTACTCAGAGGTAGTCGGCGCCATGCTGGGTACTGATGCTTTGCTATATGTTGGGGAGGGGGACTACGCCACTTACCGTCACATATACTTGATGCCTCCATTGACGGAAGCTCGTATCCCGATGATGAGGCCTGCCGGTACGTCATCCTCGGACCAGGCTCGGGCTCGAGCTACAGACGTCCCTTCTTCTAGCAGGGCCGGTACTTCTAGGGGTGGGAGTAGACCGGTTCCTCCGACTCCGTCGATTCATCCTCATGTCGGATGGCCAGATATGCCTACTGAGTTGATGGCGTGGCAGTACGGGGCTAGCTTTCCGACTCCGATTCCACTAGAGCCTCCGATGCCCAGTGATCGATACGCCATTGATCCGAACTCACCGCCGGTATGCTCTACTTTTCCATTCATCATTCAGATGTTTAGACATTCTTCTGTTTACTAATGATTATGAACTCATTTTTGCAGCCATCGCGAGGATATATGGAGGAGGTGGTTGGACTGGTGGCCACACTCGAGGGCATGGTCCTGCGGAGGGAGGCACAGTTGTCTGTCGCAGGCATTCAGGTACCCTTCAGTTTTCTGGCATTTATCATACTTTTGATGACATGCTGATTTCTACTGCATCGATAGACTACTTGTGTAGAGCACATCTGACACACACCCCACTTGGACACTGTTATTTATATGCACCCACTTTATGCAGCCTTTGCTTGTATCTGCATCTGATGTATATATTTGGACTGATGCATTTGAATTGAACTCTTTGTTTTCAGATGCCTTCCTGGTCCGGTCAGCCGCAGACCAGGCCACCTGGGCCTCCTTGGGGAGCTGGGCCATCTGGGCCTTTCCATGGAGTTGGGTCACCCGAGCCTTTTCAGGGGGCAGGGTCATCTCGGCCTTCCAGAGGAGCCGGGCCGTCTAGACCTTTTCGAGGAGCTCGAGGAGGGCCCGTCCGCAGACGCAGGGCTCGCGTCGTGGAGGTGGAGCCTGACGAGGAGGAGGAGGATGCTGAGGAGGAGGAGGAGGCTACCGACCGTCAGTCAGAGACATTTGCTGAGGAAGGAGGCTCCGACTCAGATGATGATGATGGTGCGGAGATTGTCCCGCAAAAGAGGACAAGGCGTGCTTCTCGTTCCCGCTCCCGAGGACTTTGATGTTATTATTTCCTGCTTTATTTTTCTTTTTGCTAGTAGTTTATAGCACTTTGCACATTGTCAGGCAGTTTTATTTTCTGTAAAACTTGTACCTTTGTTTGTTGTAAAGCATGATGAAATGAAATAGCTTTTGAAAAGATGTTTGTATTTTAAATTTCTAGCATCGTATCGCATCAATTTATTTCGCACAAAAATGAAATTGAACGGAATTGTGCATTGTGTAATCACCAAGTCAGGTAGTGAACCGACGCAACAAACTAAACAACTCAACTTACTAAGATATAACAGGATCTTTAGCAAGTTTACAACTCGATAAGCAAAATGCAACAACGTAAATAAACAAGACTCTAACAAAGATTGCTTAAACAGAGAGCAATGACTCAAAAACACGTCCGCTCGACAAACAACTCGATAAGCAAAACGACAACTCGATAAACAAAACTCAACAACAACAAAGTGTACTTCTGACGATCTGGGCCCTGGAACGCATCCGAAATGAAGGCCTTTGACTCTCCCGTTGCATGGAAATGCTTGGAACTTTCTGCTTTCTTCGGGTTTCGGCGGGGCTAGCATTAGCCTGACTGAAGTCGCCCAAGGCTTGAGGGAAGGAAAGAGCTGTATTGCCATGACCTTGGCCGAGACATTGATGGGCTTAGATTCTGTCTATCGCCGGGAGGCGACTAGGTTCGCCGGGAGTCCACTGCTGCTGCAGGTAATGTTTCCCACCTAACCTCACATATATATTTACTCACATCACTCGGCCCTCAGGCTCGGTTTTTCTCACAAAACCCTTGTCTTACTTTTTCTTTCATCGTACATCTCTCTGTTCTTTATTCTCTCATTTTCCATCCCTCCCCTAGGTATGGTTAATGGACAAGTTGCAGGTTGTGGACTCTTGCCTGGCCTATTCAGCTCGAGGTTACTTCTTTCGGCAGCGCCTAGTCAATGCTCTTGACGAAAGGTGGTGGTTCAATTGGATATGCGATTTGTCCGTAGACGGCGTTGCTCGACGTTGCCCTTGGCTCAACCTCCCGGCAATGAGCTACAGTATGTCTCGGTTGATTGGGATCCAACTGATTGGTCTAACCCATTGTGTATTCTATTTTCCGTTCCAGTTCCTGCGTCAGTTTGGCCATGATCAGACTTGTCCACCGGAGGGGATTGAGTACCCAGCTGCTTTCCCGATCCGGGGGGCACAGCTCACCCGATATGCCACGGCATGGAGGACTAGAGAGCTCCTGGCCCCTGCTTCAACTTTCAGTTGCACTTTGTCCGATGAGTGCGTGGATTGGCTCAATGAGGAGGCACAGGTCGGGCCTAGCTTGGCATCAGATGCTCCGTCCAGCTCTGGGAGGGGACGCAGAGATACTTGATTCAACTATGCCCCGAATTTATTGCTTATTTAGCATTTTCAAGTTTTCTTTATGAATGTACTAAAAAGCAACCTCGATTGTAATGCAAGAGCAGGAGAACTCTATTTTGAAATCAATGAAATTGAAAGTTATGGTACTGAAAATTTTCCACTTTTGGTCCGAAAGTGGTCTTAGTCGTAAAAAGATTGATTTGAACAAAGTCAACTTTTATTAAAACTTTTCAAAACTATTTTCGATGTGGATCAGAATTGGACATGCCGAAAATCTGTCACTGAGATGCACAACCCCAGATCCCCGCAACTGGAAAGTTGCCCCTAGTCTGAAGAACAATGCGGCACTCCAATGCAACGGAAAGTTACCTCTAGTCTGAGTAACTTTGCATCATCATGGCAACGGAAAGTTGCCCCTAGTCTGAACAGCACTGTACTGGAGATCGCGATAAATGCTGATGGATAAAGATGACTGAGATGATCGAAATGGACAAAGTTGATCGGGGAAAAGTTTATGGCTGAACTTCAAGGTGAAGTTGCCTACGTATCCCAAAGATGGGAATCAAGCCTTACGTAGTTCAGGCTAAGGTTCGCTCGAGTATTTTCACTCTCCTTTTGCGCTCTAACTTTTGCCAAGGCCGCCCTTTGCGGGTTTTCAACCTTGCGAGCTCAGTTTTTATATTTTCTAATTTTTTGTGCTCTGACTTTTGCCTAGGTCGCCCTTTCGGGTTTTCGGCCTAGCGAGCCTCTCAAGGATAGTATTTCTTCAACTTGTCCATATTGATCGGTTGTGAGAACTCCAAGCCATCTAGATCCATCAGAACCACAGCCCCACCTGACCAGATAGCTTTGATGATGTAAGGACCAGTCCAATTAGGTTTGAACTTGCCCCTTGGGTCGTGGATGGGAGCTCGGTTGTCTTTGAGCACCAAATCTCCTTCTTTCAGATTCCTGGACTTAACTTTCTTGTTGAAAGCCCGGGCAATTCTGCGTTGATAGCCTTGGATGTGGTACAGTGCCTTCAGTCTTCTTTCATCAAAGAGCATGAGTTCTTCGAATCTGCTTTGCTGCCAATCTGCTTCGGCTATCTGGCATTCGGCCAATACTCGTAACGACGGAACCTCAATCTCAATGGGTAGAACAGCCTCCATTCCATAGACCAATGAATATGGAGTTGCTCCAGTGGAAGTTCTGATTGACGTCCTGTAGCCCCACAGAGCAAATGGCAGTTTGTCTGGCCAATCTCGATAGGTTTCCACCATCTTCTGTAGTATATGCTTGATATTCTTGTTGGCGGCCTCAACTGCTCCATTGGTCTGCGGCCTGTATGTAGATGACTTATGAAAAGCCACATTGTATTTTTCCAACAAGTCTACCACTTCTTTCTTGAAGTGGGAACCGTTATCTGAAATTATTTCGTTTGGCACCCCGTAGTGACAGATGATGTTGTTCCTGATGAACTTTGCGACATGCGACGCCTTCAACACCGCGTATGTTTGGGCCTCGACCCACTTTGTGAAATAATCTATCGCTACTAGGATAAACTCATGCCCGTTGGACCCCTTCGGGGTAACAGCTCCGATCACATCAATTCCCCAGACTGAAAAAGGCCATGGCGAAGTCATGTTGTACAGTTTTGACGGCGGGATGTTCATGCGATTTGCATGAATTTGACACTTGTGGCATCGCCGAACAAAGCTAATACAATCCTCCTCCATGGTTGACCAGTAGTAGCCCTGTCTGAGGATCTTTCTGGCCAGCATTACTCCATTCATGTGTGCACCGCACTCCCCCCCATGGATGGCTTCCATCAGGCGTTTTGACTCTTCAGCTTCTACACAGAGCTTATGCATTCCCAGATGACCCCTTTTGTACAAATTTCCCCCGCAGATAACGAATTGAGCAGCCATTCTTCTGACAGCCCTCTTATCTTTGGCATTTGCCCCTAGTGGATATGTCTCCTTTTCCAAGAAGTTCCAGATGTCGTAGTACCAGGGGTTTCCATCTTGAACCTCATCTATGGCGGAAATTGACTCGTATGCTGGCACGAACTTCTGGTCAATAATGACTGGACGCATCCGGACTCCGGACGGGATGTCTATCATAGAAGATAGAGTTGCTAATGAATCTGCAAACCTGTTGTTCTCTCTTACGAGGTGGGTGAAATTTAGCTTCTCAAACCGAGGAATTAGCAGATCCAAGGTTTGGTGGTAGATTATCATCCTTTCCTCTTTGACTTTCCAATCTCCTTTTGCTTGAGACACAACAAGGTTCGAGTCCCCAATGACGTCCAGCCGTTTTGCCCCTAGTTCCAGGGCTGCTTCCAGGCCAGCAATACATGCCTCATACTCTGCTTCATTGTTGGAAAATTTGAACCGGAGCTTGAATGCTAAAGGAATACGGGAATCGTCAGGCGCTATCAGCAACACCCCTATCCCATACCCATACTGGTTTGACGCTCCATCAAAGTACATCGTCCAAGTTTCATCTTCGACGTGTAGAATAGCTTCATCTGGGAATAGATACTCAATCGCTTCATCCCCCTCAACCGGGTGGTCGGCAAGGAACTCCGCTACCGCTCTGCCTTTTACTGACTTGCGCGTTACATACTTCAAATCAAATTCGGAGAGCAACAACAACCAACGCGCTAGCCTACCCGTAAGTGCTGGTTTCTCGAAAAGATATTTGATGGGATCTAAACGCGAAACCAACATTACAGAGTGGGCTAACAGGTAGTGCCGCAGCTTCCTGGTCGCCCATACCAAGGCCAAACAAGCCTTCTCCAGCGGTGTATAGCGGGTCTCGTAATCCAGCATCTTTTTGCTCAGATAGTATATGGCCCTTTCCACTTTGTCTTCTGACTCCTGCGCGAGCATGCAGCCCATGGTGGTCTCAGTTACCGAAAGGTACAATATCAACGGTCTCCCCGGCTCTGGCGATGACAACACGGGTGGGTTCTGTAGATACTCTTTGATCTGCTCAAAAGCTGCTTGACATCGGCCGTCCCATTGGAATTTCTTTCCTTTCTTCAGGAGACCAAAAAGTGGTTCACAAGTCAAGGTTAATTTAGAAATAAACCGTCTTATGAATTGCACTTTACCTAGAAAGCCTCGCACCTCCTTTTCAGTCCTTGGTGGTGGCATTTCTAAGATGGCCTTGATTTTGGAAGGGTCGACCTCGATGCCCCTTTGTGTGATCAGAAACCCTAGCATCTTCCCTGCTGTAACACCAAACGTGCATTTCTGGGGATTCAGCCGCAGCCGAAACTCTTTGATCCTTTGAAAGAATTTTTGTAAGGCGGTGTAGTGGCCCTCTCTATCTTTGGACTTGACAATCATGTCGTCCACATACACCTCGACCTCCTTATGGATCATATCATGCAATATTGTAGTTGCTGCCCGTTGATACGTAGCTCCAGCGTTTTTCAACCCGAATGGCATCACTCGATAACAATATGTACCCCACGGGGTAGTGAACGCAGTCTTCTCCCGGTCTTCGGGTGCCATTACTATCTGGTTATAGCTTGAGAAACCATCCATAAATGAAAGCAAGGCGTGTCCTGCCGTGAAGTCCACCAATTCGTCAATGTGTGGCAAGGGAAAGTCGTCCTTCGGACTGGCCCTGTTCAAATCTCTGAAGTCTACACAGACCCGAATTCTGCCGTCCTTCTTTGGCACCGGAACTATGTTGGCCAACCAAGTTGGATATTCAGATACCAGCAGGAACCCTGCGTCAATTTGCTTGGTGACCTCTTCCTTAATTTTGAGGGCCCAGTCCGGGCGAATCCTTCTGAGTTTCTGTTTGACAGGGCGAGCCTCTGGATCGAGAGGGATCCGGTGCTGTACAATCTCAGGATCGATTCCAGGCATGTCTTCATAGGACCACGCGAAAACATCTTTGAAATCTTTTAATAAAGCGACTAAGCGCTCGAGCTCCTCTGAAGACAACGTGGACCCGATCTGGACCAGCCGCGGGTCCTTCTCAGTACCAACATTCACAGTAGTGATTTCATCCATTAAAGGTTTAACAAATCTTTCCTGCTCTTGATTAATTAATCGTTGCAAAACTGGGGGAATTTCTTCCTCGCTGTTTTCATCAAAATTTTGAAAATCCTGATTTAAGCAATAAATCAAAGGCACAGAAAAATACTCGGAAACCACATCCACATCATTCTCATTAAATACTTCCAAGCCGTCAGATTCCTCTGTTACAACAGACTCAAAAGAAAATGAAAAAGACGACCTAGACAGGACTGTGGCATCCGGGTTATCACCCCCAGGAATACCGGACTCAGACTCAGTCGAGCTGGAATCTGATTCTGACGCACAAGATTCAGTAGAATCAGATTCCGGCTCACTACCTGACCCGGAACTGCTAGATAAAAAGCCTTCTTCATATTGCCAGATGAGAGAAGGTGCGATAGATGCATCCAAGATCGGCGCTGGAAAGCCCGCAGCTATTTCATCTCCAATCACAGAAACCGAAGAGTTATCCCCCAAGCACTCTTGGCCGATCGGAGGATCTGATAGTAGACTCGCCAGTGCTACCCCCATTTCAAGCTCTGTGCTCTCAGAATCCACTGCTTCACACTGCTCAGTCTCAGTTGGTGGGTCTGTCTGCGCTTCGGCAACGTCATCCCCAGATAATTGTACGTCGAAGAATATTTCAAAACCAGGCACGCGCTCCCCCTTCGCGTTTAGCCATGGCTCCGGGAAGCCGCAGAACGGAAAATCTTCCCCCTCCCGGACGAAACTTCCGTTTAGGGTACCCCAGATGGGCCTGTGCATTAAATCAAATGGCTTCCCGGCCTTATTCGCTCTGGCCCTTCCGGCCATTTCTTTTCCTTTCCTTACCCAATCCTCCTTGGTGGGCAGATAACCCAGTCCAAAGGCATGAGGGTTGTGTGGCACTTCGGCCAACACTGAGACGCCTTTCCGGCCACTTCTCCCTAATCCCATTCCAGGGGTATGCTTTAGCTTGTTCATGAGGTATATGGATTGTGCACTAACATACATGCCCTCATTCGCAGCCATGACATTCTGCACCACTTGAGCCTCGGCCAAAGTGAACCCCGACAAAAACACATCCTCCGTGCCGTGCTCGATCTCCAAGACGGGTGTGGACACTTCCGGCGGCGGATGGATTGATGAATTCCCAAAAACGATCGCTACCCCTTTCCCGTGGGGGTATTTTAGCATCTGATGTAGAGTGGAAGAGACTGCTTTGACCTGGTGCAACCACGGTCGCCCCAAAAGTAGGTTAAAGGTTGCAGGAACGTCCAAGATGTGAAATTCAATGCCGTGTTGTCCTGGACCAACCTTGGTTTGAATTTTAACAGTCCTCATCACCTCTCTGCTGGTATTGTCGTATGCTCTGATCACTTGGGTGGTTGGGACGAAGTCCACGGGCTTCAACCCGATTGCATATGCCGTTCTGGTCGGGCAGACATTAATTGCAGACCCGGTATCAACAAGTACCACCGGTATCCACTTATCTCTACATTCGACAGAAATATAGAGAGGTTTGTTATGGTTTGTGCCCTCAGGCGGTAGCTCATTGTCCGAAAAGGTTAATGCCGGGGAACCTCCTCCCGGAAAAACCAACCCAACCAGCTGTTCAGGCGTGGTGTCTATGGAGAGTTTGGACTTGTCCATAGCAGATAGAACAGCCTCTCTGTGTACTCGTGATGCCATTAGCAGTCCCCAGATGGAGATGTCTGCTTGTATCTTCTTTAACTGTTTCAGCACAGCCTCATCTTCAATCTGCTTCTCCTTCTGTCTCTCCGCTTCTCTATCTTTCCCGGATGCCTCGGGTTGATCTAGGTGTGGGGGCTTGAAGTACCGCCCACTTCTTGTCATATGGTCAACCTCATCGAGGTACCAAGTATCATCCGGCTGGTTATTCCCCCAGTCTTCATCCGTGTGGGCAAGACACAAGTCGTCGTCTTCCCACCACATTCCACTGGCAGCCAACAGACACCTGTCTGGCTCCGGTCCACTCGCACTCTCAGTGCTCTCTGTCCATATGCTCGCAACGTTGTCTGTCTTCGTGCACACAGCACTTTCAGTCCCCTCAGGGCCTTTAGCTTTTCTGGCTCTCTCAGTAGCCTCAAACTTTTCCTGTTCCAGCTGCGTCAGTACAGCTGTTTGTTCAACAGTTCCTACATCCGTAATGCCCATGTCCTGAGCGGAATTCTTAACACCGGCGCTCTCCGGCGGTACAACTTGATTTTCGGCCGTTCCGGCCACAACTGATATTTCTGCCCCTGTCGGGCTCTGTTCTGATTGGGCTTCCCCCACTGCATCCGGTTGATCTTCGAGCCATCCCGTGGCCTCCTCTGATTCCTCATAATCATACCAATTAATTGACGCCTCCCCCAGTTCCTGGTCATCAAGAAGTTGCAGGTTGGCAAAGTCCTCCCCTGCGGCTGTCAGCTCATCTGCCCATAGCCCAGATCTATCCCCCCGGATCATGCATAGCTCTCCTGTCTCTGGCAATTCTACACTTAGCCCAATTCGGCTCATTGATAGGATGTGCTTGCTTGGATCATAGGCTCCCTCAGCGAAATTCTGCCCAGTCCCAGATTCAGCAATCTCAGTCTCTCCCAAAATCTGCCCTGCTCCGTCTTTGACGGTCACCACCACCGGTTCTGGTTGGGTTTTGGAGATGTCCACCATGCACAAGAAATCAGTGCAATTGGGGAGGAACACCTCCGGCTTGGGTAGGTGGGTGGGCGTAATATAGATGCTAGGATCGTAAGATGCGACCCCAGTCTGGATAAAGTTAATTCTTTTGGGAGGAGGAGCTTGGTTATGTGATGGGAGAGGGTTGGTTGTGACATTGGGTTGATCAGGAGGCGCGGTCACTTGTTTGTCAATAAGATCTTGGATCTCATGACGCAATCTGTAACAGCGGTCGGTGTCATGACCGTGTTGTTGGTGGTATGCACAGTATTTTGATGGGTCGTAAGAGGGAGGGAGTGGATTCGGTAATGGCTTTGGTTCTAGGGGTTTTAAATGATTTTTTCTGATCAATATTCCCAGAACCTTGGTCAGAGGCATATATAGTGGGGTAAAGGTTCTTTGGCCTCGTGGTTGGAATCGGTTGTTGGCTTGTGTGTTGCTTCCGGACGCGCCGGAGAAGGGTGTGGCAATCATAGGTCTTGGAGGGGGAGGGGGAGTGGTGGTGACCATACCAACTTCTGAGGCTCTCGTATTTGCAGCGCCGCTCGGGCCTGCATTGTTATTGCGATTGAAGGTCCTCCTCGGTTGTTCTCTGTCCTGGTCAAACAGACCTTGCCTCATAGTATCTTCTATTTGCACCCCCATATCATGTAAATCTGCGAAAGTAGGGAAGGGGACTACAATCATTCTCTGCATTAATTTCGGGTGGAGATTGCGCACAATCATCTGAATCTGATCTTTGTCAGTGGGCCTTAAAGTCATCGTTGACGCCTTTGCCCTCCATCGGATCACAAAGTCCGAGAAAGATTCCTTGGGCTCTTGCCTCGTCGTTTCAAGATCACAGGTTGTGATCTCGATCTGAGTGTTGTATGAATATTGTGTGACAAAGGCCTCAGTCATCTCATCCCAATTCTTCTTTACTTCATCTGGTAATCTTGCGTACCAATGGGAGGCCACACCCGACAGGGTTCGGCCGAATAGTGAGAGCTTCTGTGGTCGTGTAAGGCCCATTGGCCGCAAGACATCCGCAAACAGTCGGATATGGACCATGGGGTCGCCGGTCCCGTCAAAACGGTCGATTTGTGGCATTTTGAACCTATCGGGGAGTGTTACGGCCTCCTCGGTATACCCATCTCCGATATCCGGCATAGCCTTGGCCCCTTGGGATTTTTTGAAGAGCTTCTCCAGTTTGCTCAATTTCAGAGCGGTATGATCAACCTCGACCTCGGATGGAGAGTCCGGGTGATTGGACGTATGAACCTTGGACAGTTGTGGTGGAAGCGGGGGCGGAGCTGGCCCCGTTGGAAGACTCGTGTCCTCCTGTAAAATTTGGACAGTTGGTACAGTATTCTGGGTATTCGGAGGAATATTCTGAACAACAGGTGCCTGCTAAGGTATTGGGGCTCCTGCCGGAGGAGGAATTTGGTGTGAAGCAAACGCAGCATTCTGCTGTTGCAGCCTGGTAATTAGCTCAGCCTGTTGGGTCATAATCTCGGATTGTTGCTTGGCGAGTTCATCCCGGCGAACGGCATCCTGTTGCATGGCCCGCATGGTTTCCTGCATTTGGCGCATCATTTCCTCAACTCCTGTCGGTGCTGTCATACTGTTTCGATTGGTCTGAACTACTGGCAGATCTGTCTCAATGGGGATCTCAATCCAACTGTCCACTGATGGGGGATACCACTGTTCTGGCGCTCTCTGTTCAGATGTACTGCGCTTTTTCTGCCTCCTTCTTGTAACAGGGGGTAGAGAATGGAACACTGGCTGTCCGTCGATTAGATCCTCAGATCGATGGAGTCGACGACCTCGTGTCCAAGGTGCTTGGGGAATGCCTGTTGGGTTGGAAGCAATCGTGCTAAAACTGACCTAGCAAAAGATAAATAAAGCGAAAAGGAAATAAATAAACAGATAAACGGACAGCATAACAGCTTAAAATAAAATGCAAGACACACAGTCGGGCATAATCAATACACAGTCAATAAGCTGAAATACACACTGGCCTCAAACACTGATTATTATCCCTGTATCACTGTTCCCTGAAACAGAATCTGATATCTGCAGATAACTAATCCTCAAATACTGGCTGATGCCCGCAGGCTTGATACCCGTAATACCAAACTGATGCCCGCAGGCCTGATGTCGACAATACTGAACTGATGCCCGCAGGCCTGATACTGTCAATACTGAACCGTAGCCCGCAGGCTTGATACTCAAACTCATATACTGATCTGATGCCCGCAGGCTTGATACTGACAATTCTGAACTGAAGCCCGCAGGCTTGATGCCCAAACTCATATACTGATACATGCATTCCTGTAGAGACGCACTCTAAAGCACATAACAGATAAGTGAGAGCCAAAACACCCCTATGTTGGGGTAAGGTTTCCCTGTCCTATTGTGTCAGGAGCTAGGGTTTTACTACGCACGCAGCGGCTTCAAACAACCTATAAACGGGTAAGCAACCTGTCCTAATTTGGAATGGTCGCTATGGATCCAAATATGCACTAGGTCGAATGGTCAAAGAGGGTGCCCCGGTAAAACCGGGGTTTGTGTTCCCATACTGGCAGAGCCCACAACCGGTCAGCCTTATGGTCATGCCTTGACAAGACAAGCCTCCGGCAAACCGTTCAGGAATAGCAGATGGCAAACACGGTGTCCTAGGCGCACCAATGCAAATGCAATGCAAAGAAACATACAAGTGTAGTCAAAAACAGATATCATGAGTTCGAGTCAAGTTCTCTAAATCCCCAGCAGAGTCGCCAGAAACTGTAGACGTCCCCGAACGCCCCGGGAGGGTTAGTCCCGTTCTGTTCATTTGGGGTCACTACAGCTCGGACTCTTTAAAATGTCACGGTTCCTAATCTGAACCAAAGAGTCCAAATCCGGCAAATCATTTTGAGAAACTGACTTTTGAAAAAGTAGTGCCAAACATGGACTGCTTTGCCAGATACAGAGTCGCCACCTAAATATTTTATTTTGGGAAATTTAGGAAACCCTGACTCGGTGTCGAAAGGCCACGTGTCCGTCATCACCAAAGTTGCCTCGGCTCGGGAACTTGGGTACGATCGGGGAAGGTCACTTCGTGAGCACCCCCGCTCGCCCGGTCATAGACCGGCCTCTACTAACCATGATATCAATTTTTGAAAACATTGTGAGTTCTTATACCGGTCATTAGCCTAGGTTACTATGTGATGCGCACAGCATACAAGTATAGACCAGGTCACCTGAATTGGAACAAAACATTTCATGCTTATTTTTGAAAGTGGTTTGCTACCCGCAGGTAGGCTTGAAACATTTGATGATTTATTCCGATTCAGATAACCCAACCTCCACCCACAGGCATTCAGGCAGTTAAATCATGTAAGCACATAGCCTCATGGTAAGCATGCTATTCATGGCAATACTCACACGCATGCAAGGATGCTAAAGCATAGAACTTACCGGGTACTCCAAGCCAAAACAAAAACTGTATTAGAAATCATGCATGAATCCTAAGTATACAGAAATGTCTAATGCAACACATGCAAAATGCAACTATAGCAGGCCCGGCTATTCTAAGATGGCATATGAAATGTTACAACTACCATGTATTCAATTTGGAATTGAAAGTATAATGCAGTTAGTATGATGTGCCGAGCCCGGTGCATGTAATACAGATGAATGAATGCAAACATGCTGTCATACTGTATGCTAATTTAAATATGCCCTAATCTAACCATCATAAGCGGATAAATAAAAGGGAGAAAGACGTGGGGTTGGAAGACATACAACACACTCACGCACACTTATTACAGTTGTGCCCTCACTCGGAGGGTCCGAATAAATAATACAGTCCCAATATTACAGTACCGAATAAAAGAATATTACAGTCCGAAATATTACAAAGTTCTAATTAATTAACAAATTAACTATGAAAGCAAATAAAACTGGCGTGCAAGCCAGGGACCGCCTTGCTTCTGATGGATGATGCATGTCCGGGTTGTCTTGCGCGGAAATCCACCGGAATGCCCCAATTAGCCTCTGTTTACGCCTGTTCTTGAAATGCGTGCCAAGTCCCAAAAAGTAGCTGATTCCTGATTTTGCTGCAACAGAGAGCAGGAAAGGGGCATAGCAATGTATTTGCACAAATATATGCATGTCTCGATCCTCGTGCCACCAATCACGCATACCGAGGCATGATGGCCGAGGAGCCGAAATGCACAACTCAATATAGGATGAATGCACATGAAACTACAGCTAAAACCTAACTCCATCATGGATAATCCGGAGTGTCGGTGACTGAGGGAATTGAGACACATTCCGTCACTCAGAGTACGAAATGTACCTCGTTTCCCGTGCCCGGGTTAACTCCTATTCCGGACACGATGCAATATGCATGACATGCATGAAATGCAACTAAGATACAATCCTAACATACACAATGCTATGGAATGAAATGCCTCGAAGTGCGTGCACACGGGCACGCAAATCGAGAAAATGACAGAATACTATGAGAATGTGATGCCTCGAAGTGCGTGCACACGGGCACGCAGACCGAGGCGATGACAGAATGCAATAAAAATGTGATGCCTCGAAGTGCGTGCACACGGGCACGCAAACCGAGGCGATGGTAAAATGCTATGAGAATGAGGTGCCTCGAAATGCGTGCACACAGGCACACAAACCGAGGCGATGGTAAAATGCTATGAAAATGAGGTGCCTCGAAATGCGTGCACACGGGCACGCAAACCGAGGTGATGACAGAAACAATGCGAATGACATGAAAATGATATGTGTCTCGAAATACGTGCACGCGGGCACGCAAATCGAGGCGATGATATGTGTCTCGAAGTACGTGCATGCAGGCACGCAAACCGAGGCGATGATATGTGTCTCGAAGTACGTGCACGCGGGCACGCAAACCGAGGCAATAATATGTGTCTCGAAGTACGTGCACGCGGGCACGCAAACCGAGGCGATGATATGTGTCTCGAAGTACGTACACGCGGGCACGTAAACCGAGGCGATGATAGAATACGATGAAATGGCATGGAAATGACAAATGGGCTTATACCAACATGAGTGAGCCTCAGCCACACTCACATAGGATGCCGGCGGATAAAAAAAGGAGTGCCTCGAAATGCGTGCACACGGGCACGCAAACCGAGGCGATGACAAAATATGATGAAATGGCATGGAAATGATAAATGGGCTTATACCAACATGAGTGAGCCTCAGCCACACTCACATAGGATGCCGGTGGCAGGAAAAAAGGGAGTGCCTCGAAATGCGTGCACACGGGCACGCAAACCGAGGCGATGACAAAATATGATGAAATGGCATGGAAATGATAAATGGGCTTATACCAACATGAGTGAGCCTCAGCCACACTCACATAGGATGCCGGTGGCAGAAAAAAAAAGGGAGTGCCTCGAAATGCGTGCACACGGGCACGCAAACCGAGGCGATGACAAAATATGATGAAATGGCATGGAAATGATAAATGGGCTTATACCAACATGAGTGAGCCTCAGCCACACTCACATAGGATGCCGGTGGCAGAAAAAAAATGGAGTGCCTCGAAATGCGTGCACACGGGCACGCAAACCGAGGCGATGACAAAAGCGATGAAATGGCATGGAAATGATAAATGGGCTTATACCAACATGAGTGAGCCTCAGCCACACTCACATATGATGCCGGTGGCAGAAAAAAAGGGAGTGCCTCGAAATGCGTGCACACGGGCACGCAAACCGAGGCGAAGCAAAAGCGATGCGAATGACATGGAAAATGCAACATGGACTTATACTAACATGAGAGAGCCTCAGCCACACTCACATAAGATGCCGATGGCAGAAAATGAAGTGCCTCGAAATGCGTGCACACGGGCACGCAAACCGAGGCGAAGCAAAAATGTAATGAAACATGGCAAAAATGATATGCAAGCATGCCAATGGAATTTCAGCAACAAAATATGGGGGAAAAAAGTCCCGAAATGAAGCGAAATGACATGAAATGTAAGGAAATGTCCCGAAATGCAACATTAGGCACCCGAAATGGCCTATAGCTATGCTAAACATGCACAATATGGACATGCAATGCAAAGACAGAAGCTAGACAGTCCCAAAAGATGCACTTTCACAGTTATAAATATGGCCAAACAGCAAGTATAGGTAGGGGAAAAATAGCATGCAAGAATAGGGGCCAAAAGAGGGGTAATGAAGCAAGTGGTATAAGAAAAACTCAAACTGAAAAATTTCCTTCTACAACATTGAAGATGGACCAAAAACATGAACATTTACAGTATATGGCAGTCCTCAAATCAGTATACAAATATGCCAAAAATGTGATGCAAGACAAGGCTCAAAAGGTGCTATAACATGAAGTATATAAAATAATCACCAAATAGAAAAAACGTGTGAATGAAACATGAAGTATAGGCAAAAATAAGGCCACTTTCAGTTCGGATCAAGGGCCAAAAACAGAAGCAAAGGGGGCTGCCAATTTATGCAAAAATGGGGCCAAATAGTGGATATAACTACAAGTGACACATGGAAGCACCAAACAATATTGAGCCATTCTCCAATGTTGAAGAGGGGCTCAAAATAAGCCTTATATCAGTTTATAACATGCTCAAAAACAGATTGCTCATGGGCCAAAAATAGCATGCAAAATCATGACATACAAGATGATCAATGAAGCAAGTATATTATGGAGGGCTCAAACAGGGTTGAGCCCTTAATGAGAAGTGAAGATGAGCTCAAAAGATGGCCCTTTTCAGTTAGGGCCGGAGCTTTAAACCAAAAAGAAGTGGGGCTTAGCAAAAGATCAAGAGAAAGGGTCAAAAGGGTAAAAGTCTTACTTACCCTTGAAGATTCAAACTTTTGTTGCTTTTTGGATGGATTTGCAGCTTCTTTAACCTTCAAGAATCCTTCCTTGTTGCTGAAAATGAGATGGTGGTGGTAGAGCTTGGTGGTGTAGAAGGAAGGATGGTTAGGGGCTTAGGGTTTTTTCAAGAGTTGAGAAGGAAGAAGATGGAGTTAGCTATGGAAGCTTTTTGGAGAGTTTTTCTAACCCTAACAAAGAAGGCTACCAGCTGGTTATAAGGGCTCAAAAGGGGGTGTAAAGGTGGGGGAAAAGGAGGGCAAAACTCCCCCACAAAATATCCCCCGGACACAGAAAATATCTGGGGGATATTGCCCCACAGCTGTAAAGTGCACAGTGGGAGGAACACGGCCGGCCTCTCACTTTTGCTGGAGGTGGCCGGCCGGCCACACCCCCTAGCCGGCCGGCTAGGGGTCAAAAGGGTCAATGTGATTTTCTGGCCGGCAAGCTATTGGAGAGGTACCCCTATATGTGTACAACACAACCATGTGGTTAAAATTCCAAGAAAGTGGGTCCAAGGGGTTCAACATTGGCTCGGAAAGAGGGGGTCAAAAGGGTCAAGTTGAATTACTGGCCGGTCATGAACTTTTAGGGGCCTCTCATGTGTGTAGATCACAGATATGTGGTTGAAAGTTCAAGAAAAAAGGTCCAAGGGGTTCAACATTAGCCCGGAAGAAAGGGGTCAAAAGGGTCAGGTGACCTTAATGGCCGGCCACCAACTTTTAGTGGCCTCCCAGGTGTGTAGATCACAGATATGTGGTTGAAAGTTGGCAACACTAGCTCCAAGGTATTCAACATTAGCCCGGAAGTGCGAAAAACGGGCGCCGGGAGGCTCCGGAAGAGAGATAACTGGTTGCTGCAACAATTGCTGGCCTCCCACCCTTCAGTGACCTTCCTCGTGATAAAACAGAGATACCTGCCAAAAATGAACGAAAACCGTTACAAAACGAACGTTCCGGGGCCAAAACACGCAGTTCGGGGTCCCGAAAATGGGCTGTTAAGCACCGAAAGTGGCATTCGACCTCGAAGTGGGCTTCTCAGCCCCCAGTGTCCCTCAAAAGGGATGAAATAAGATGTATGCCAAAAATCAGAGCAATAGGAGATGGTTAAGCGGTCCCGAACCGAGGCACACGGCCTGACGGCTCCGAAAACCGGGAACCGGACTCCGAAATGGGCAAAATGGCCTACGGCCACCAAATGTAGCCTACGGACATTGAGAGATGGTCTACGGGACCTCTCCCTTCCCTTAGGAAAAGAAACAGAGAAAATCGAGTCTGGCTCGCAAACCGAGACAAGGCACGGAAAAGGGTTCGGAAGACCGGAGGCAGGGCTCACGGCTGCGACTCTGAGACTTCTGAACGAGCACATTATGCAACATCACCAAGCGCTCAATCAGTGACGTCTGAGTCTTAAGGTCGGTCAAAAATGGGGTGTCTACAGTCATCTTTGTCTTTTTTGTATCTGAAAGTTCGGTTGTGACCTTCACTATGAGAGCTGGTTACAGTATAGTGCAGTGCTATTCAGACAAGGGGCAATTTTTCATTTCTGGATTAGGGTTGTACATCTCAAGGATAGATTCCATGTGTGTCAAGTTGTGATCCTTATCGAAAATGTTTTTGAAAAGTGTAGACACCCCATTTTGACTGTCCTCAAGACTTGGACGTCATCGTTTGAGCACTCGATGATCATCCATGCTCGTGTTCGTTTTGAGTTCCCGAAGGTCTCGGCTGCGCGCCTTGCCTTACGATCTCTCAACTTGTCTGTTTTGTGCTTGGTTGTGGACCAAGGACTTGTGTTTTTGCTTCTGAGGGAAGAGGGTGGCTTGTTGGCCATCCCCGTAACCCATCGGCTAAGATATGATGCCATTGGCCTTATTTTCTTGCCATCGGCCATAAGTGTTGGTCGATCGGCACTCTTTTTTGTCGATCAGCACTCTTTTTGGTCGATCGACCATATTTTTGAGCCGAGACCTTTCTATCTACTTTTTGCAGATATTTTGTGCCAGTTGTGACAACTGGTGGGCACAAATCTCGTCCTCCATACACGTGTATGGAGGGATTGCATTAAAGACTCAAGCTTGTTGAACAAGCTTGAGAAATGAAATTCTACAAGAAGGGAGCCTCCCCTCACTTTCCAGAGGTTTTGAAATCTTGAGATACAAGTTCTATATCTCTCTCTCTCTTTCTATATTTTACCTCTCTCTCTTGTTTAGACTTTGTTTTTGTCCAAAAGTGTAATATCTTCACACTATTGCACACAAACACCTACTAGAACACCATCCTTTGGTTGCTGAGGTCCTTAGGAGTTGGTTTTAGAGTTCTTGGAGTGGTTTAAGCTTAGAAAAGCTGCTGGAGTTGTGTTCTTGAAAGTGTTCTTCAAGGGTGAGTAAACTACCTTTTAATCCCCCATTTTGGCTTAAGCTTTTAGACCTACTTGCATATTGTTTTAAGCTTAACTTTCTACTACAAAAAGTTCTGATTTTTCATGCTTGTGATGTTTGTTTAAAGTCACTTTTGTGTTTGGGGTTGTCTACCCACTCTTAGGCCTTGTTTTGTGCCTTCCCTTTTGAGCTCTGGAACCATCTTTTTTTGACCTTCTCACCACTGAAATCCAGAGGATTTTCAGGGGTGGAGAGGTGGTTTTGGAGTCTTAAATAGGAGAGGGACACCCCCATCTCCTTGTGTCTCATTTGGTAATATAAATAGCTCATATGGGTAGCATGTTTGCTTAGCATGATTTGGCTTCATTTCATCAAGTATTTGGTGTTATTTTTCCATGCTTTACCTCTGTTTTAAGTTGGTTCGATAGCATCTTGCATGCACCATACACTTGTCTTGCAATCCTCTCATTTGCCTTAACATGCATCATGCATTTAGACTATCATTCTTGCATGTTTTGGCTCAACTCCATGAAGCTCTTAGCCTTGTTTTACCATGCTTAAGCTCTGTTTCATATTGTTTTAGCCATGCATGCACTGTTTTGTGTAGCCATGGTTCAATCTGGCTTGTTGGCTTTGAGTGTCCAAGTCATTAGCACGCATTGCTTAGACTATTCTCATGATTTGGCATCATTTGAAATGATATTTCAGTCTATATAGTGTGATCTTGCACTCACATTTGTCACCTTTTCTATGCTTAGAAGGTTTGGTGTTTTATGCCTTAAGAGTGCATCATTGTGTATGCCACCATGCTTAGGCATTTGGGATGCCATCTAAGTGGGTTTTGGGGCTTATTTTGACATGCCATAACTCTGATTTTTATTGGTTAAGTCATGCCATGTTTGGTTGTAATAGGTGTAGTGCAATCCCCTTTGTTGGCCTTACTTGCATCATGCGTTACACCTTTCATGTTGGCTTGTTTTAGCTTTGGCCCTTGCATGTTTTAGACTCCTCTTGGCATGATATAGGACTGTTTTGGTTGTCCTTGGCCCTTTGGGGCTTGATTCTTGTAGCCTTGGTACAAGCTCCTTGGCTAGCCTTAAGCCTTGAGCTTTCTTGCATGCTTTGCTTGACTTGTTTGAGTGGTTTGGCACCACTCCTTGCATGATTTCAAAGCTTACCTCATTGCCATATTATCATCTTTGTCACTTCTTGCTCATGCTTGAGAGTTGTGTCCTCATGCCTAAGTGATAGGCCAATTGGCATGCATGCTTGTTTTGCATTTCATTCCATCATTTCATCACTTTTGGCCACTGATTTGGGCATGGCTGAGGTCTGCTCATTTTGGTTTAAGTCCATCTTTGCATGTTGTTGCATGCTTGACATGTTGCATGTTGTTGCATGTTTGCTAGTTTGCATGTTGTTGCATGCTTGTCCATCTTTGCATGCCATGCATGTTTGTATGTTTGGGTTGCATTTTGCATGCTTGATAGTTTGCATTTTGTCACACGCTTGTTTAGGTTGCATTGCATTTGGCATGCTTGTTACCTTAGCCTTGTGTGCATGTTTGAGACATATTGCATTTGGCATGCTTATGTTGCATTACATAGCTTTTCCGTGTTGCATGTATTGCATTGTGTTTGGTTTGGGGTGTCAAACCAAACACGAGGACCAAGAGACATTTCGTACTTGAAGTGACGAAACGTGCCTCAATCCTCGGTCGCCGAAACTCTTGATCTAACATGATAGAGTGTGAGGCATTTGTGTGTTTTTGTGCATTCATTCCATATTGATGTGTGCAATTCGGCCTCTTTGGCCATCATGCATCGAAATGCGTGATTGATGGCTCGAGAGTCGAACACTACACTCCTTTGAGTTCCAAACATGATAAGGGGTGTAGTTGCACTGTACTACCTTGCAAATGTATTGTCATGCCCTTGTTTGTCCTCTGCTGCAGCAAAAGGAGCAGATTGCAGGAAGAGATGGCCGATCGGCTATCTGGAGTGCCGATCGGCTAACAATTTTTGGCCGATGGACTAAGAACTGGTCGATGACCCCTTTCCCTTGGCCGATGACATCTCAGAGTGCCCATGAGGTGGTTCAGAAGCATCACAAAGGTTTTCACAGTCTTCAAATGTGCAAAATAGTGCAAACAGAGGCAACATGGGACATGGCAACGGATTTCCGAGCGAAGCCGACCGAGCATGCATACATCCTTCATTACGAGGCCATTTCAGTGCTTTTGATAACTTAGAATAGTTATTTGCTTCAATTTGCTTTGTAATAATTAATTAGCTAGGGTAGTTGATTAATTAGTTGGTTTGTATTATTTATTCGGCCCTTCGTCGAGAGGGCGAATTTTGTAATAAGTGTGCGTGAGTGTGTGAATGTCTTCCAACCCCACGTCTTTCTCCTTTTTACTTAACCGCTTACAATGGTTAGTTCTAGGTCATGTTTCAATTAGCATTCCTATGCTCGCATGTTTGCATCCATTCATCTGTATTGCATGCACCAGGCTCGGCACATCATACTAACTGCATTGTATTTCAATTCCTACTTGAATACATGATTATCAAGTTGCATCTCATATGCCATTTTAGAATAGCCGAGCCTATTTCTAGTTGCATTTTGCATGCGTTGCATTAGCCATCTTAACATAACCTAGGATCATGCATGATTACTAACTAGCTATTGTTTTGGTTTGGAGTACTAGGTAAGCTTTTATGCTTTAGCATCTTGCATGTGTGTTAGTGTTGCCATGATAGCATGCTTGCCATGAGGCTAACTGGGTGAAGGTTGGATTACCTGAATTGGAACAATTCATTGAAATGCGAGTTTTAAGCCCACTTGAGAGTGGCAAAATCATGTTTTCTAAGCCCACTCGACGGTGGCAAATCCACGTCTTGGCCTACTTGCGAGTAGCACCTTCAAACCATTTTCAAACAAACATGAAATGTTTTGTTCCAACTTAGGCGATCTAGCCTACACTTGTGTGTTATGCGCATCACATCGTAATTCTAGCTAATAACCGGAATAAGAACACATGTGTTTTCAAAAACAAGATATCATGTTAGTAAATGCCGATCTTTGATCGGGCAAGCGGGGGTGCTCATTGCATGACCTTCCCCTCTAGTACCCAAATTCCCGAGCTGAGGCAACTTTGGTGATGACGGGCACGTGGCCTTAGGCACGAGTCAGGGTTTCCTAAATTTCCCAAAACAAAAAACATTTAGGTGGCGACTCTGTATCTGGCAAAGTAGTCCATGTTTGGCACTTCTTTATAAAAATCAGTTTTCCAAAATGATTTGCTGGATTTGGACTCTTTGGTGATTTATCGATCTTCCATTGCACTTTGCAGGATTATATTCAGAACCGTGACATTTGAGTCCGAACTATAGTAAGCCTAATGAACAAACCGGATTTCGCGCCCATTTCATGCGCGGAGCCCGGGACGTTCGGGCACGTCTACAGTTTCTGGCGACTTTGCTGGGGAATTAGAGAACTTGACTCGAACTCATGATATCTTGTTTTGATTACACTTATGTGTCTCTTTGCATTGCATTTGCATTGGTGCGCCTAGGACACCGTGTTTGCCGTATGCTATTCCTGAACGGTTTGCCGGAGGCTCACTTTAAGAAGCGTGCCATAAGGCTGACCGGTTGCGGGCTCTGCCATGACGGGAACACAAACCTCGGTTTTTACCGTGGCACCCTTTTTGTCCATTCGACCTAGTGCATATTCAGAATCCATAGTGACTATTCCAACCTAGGACAGGTTGCTTACCCGATTATAGGTTGTTTTGAAACCGCTATGTGCGTAGTGAAACCCTAGCTCCTGACAAAATAGGACAGGGAAACCCTACCCGTCCATAGGGGTGTTTTGGCTCTCTCTTACTTGATATGTGCTTTTAGAGTTGGCCTCTACAGTAATGCACGTATCAGTTTGCAAGTCTAGGTATCAGGCCTGCGGGCATCTGCATCAGTATTTGGGAATCAGTTTTACCTGCGGGTATCAGATTCAGATTTGGGGCAGTGATTTGGGAACAGTGATCAGTGGTTGAGAACAGTTCTTTCAACTTAAGTTTGTCAACTGTGTGTTATCTTTATTTAAGCTGTTTTGCTGTCTGTTTTTCTGTTCATTTTTTCCTTATTATGCTTTATTTATGTTTTTGCAAGGTAGTTTAGCACCATTGCATCTGACCAGGCAGATATTCCCCGAGCACTCTGGGTTAGAGGTCGTATACTTAATCGATCCAGGGATCTGGTAGACGGACAAGCAGTGTTCCTTTCTTTACCCCCGGTTACCAGACGGAGGTCAAAAAGGCGCAATGTATCGGTACAGCAGCCGCCAAACCAGTGGTCTACCCCACCAGTGAACAGTCAGGCCAAGGTCTCAGTTTCTACTGCAAGGACAGATATACCTGTTACTCAGCTAGACCAACACCCTATGGCAGGAATTGAAGAGATGATGCGTCAACCGAGGTTGTGGCACAACAGGTAGAGTTGATTACTAGACTGTAGCAACAACAACCACCACAGCAAGTCGGAGCATCCGCTTCGCACCAGGTTCCTCCCCCACCAATAGTTCCTATACTTGGGGAGACCGCACACGTCCAGGATAATACGGACGTTCCAACAGGGCTGGCTCTGCCCCCAATCCTACCCCAACTATCCAAAGCACCTACCAACCTACCGGATTCCCCCTTTGAGTTCGAGGTTGACCCCACAGTGCTAAAAGTGAGCAAGCTTGAAAAGTTGTTCAAGAAGTCTCAGGGCGTGAAGTCCATTTCGGATATTGAGGATGGGTATACCGACTCGGCCGTGACTCTGCCAGACCGGTTTAAAATGCTGCACATAGACCGTTTCGATGGGTCTAGAGATCCTATGGTGCATTTGCGACTATTTTCGGACATACTAAGGCCGATGGGCCTCTCCAGATTGTAAAAGCTTTCTCTATTTGGCCGGGCCCTGTCGGGTGTAGCGGCCATTTGGTTTGCAAAACTGGAGGATTCCGTTAAGAGAAGTTGGAAGGATATGGTTGAGGCCATCATAGCTCAATACTCCTATAATACACAGATCGAGGTCACAACTTGTGATCTCAAGACAACTAGGCAAGAGCCGAAGGAGAGCTTCTCTGATTTTGTGACCCGATGGAGGGCCAAGGCCTCGATGATGACCATCAAGCCTGTTGACAAAAATCATATTCGGATGGTTGTGCGCAACCTCCAGCCCAAGCTCATGCAGAAGATGATCGTTCTCTCCCTCCCTACCTTTGCAGATCTACATGAGATAGGGGTGAAAATCGAGGATGCTATGAAACAGGGCCTCATTGATCATGAGAGGGAGCAGCCTAGGAGGGCATTCAACCGCAGTATGAATGCAGGCACAAGCAGTGCTGCAGCAACCAGATCTTCAGATGTGGGAATGGTCACCACCACCACCCCACGAACCCTTGCAGCTACCCCATTCACCGGTGCGTCCGGAAGTAGCTCACAAACAACCAGGAACCCACCCCGAGGCTAGAGAGTCTTCACCCCGCTATACATGTCTTTGTCCAAGGCTTTGGGGGTTTTGATCAGGAAAGGGCACCTGAAGCCCCTAGAGCCGCGACCATTGCCAGAAAAATTTCCCCCCTCTTATAACCCAACGAAGTACTACGCGTTTCACCAATAGCATGGACATGACACCGACTACTGCTTTAGATTGAGTCATGAGATTCAGGATCTCGTCGACAACAGGGTAATTGTGCCTCCGGAGAAACCGAACGTCACAACCAACCCTTTCTCACCACATAACCAAGCTCCACCACCCAAACGCATCAACTTGATCTAAACTGGGGTTGTGTCATACGACCCTAGCATATATATCACCCCTTCTCACCTACCCAAGCCGGAGGTGTTCATTCCTGAAAGCACTGACTTATGCATGTTGGACGTCTCCCAAACCCAACCTGAAACGGTGGTGGTGGCTATCGAAGATGGAATTTGGTCAACTACGGGGGCAGATGAGATTGATGATACAGAGCCTGAGAAGTCTGCAAGCTTCATGTACAACCCGAGTGGTTACATTACATTAGCAGGCCAGGCTAGGCCGAATGTGGAATTGCCAGTGGGGGCAGGGATTTGTGTAGTCTGGGAGGATGGACCTAATCAGGGGCTAAATGACCTAGCGGATCTGGAGGAGGACATCGCTTAGCTTCAGTTTTTTAACGAACAAGATTCGGGAGTGTAATAACCCTCATCACTGCTTACCAATAAACATTGATTACCGTCGAACTGAACTGATTATGACTGATAATTGGACTGATTAAAATACTAAACTGACTGACTGGAATCTGGAATTAATTGATTGAGTACATCTGTTTGAATTGCATTCTATCTGTTGATTGTTTATTTGATCTGTTTGTATTTTAGTGTTTAAACTGCTAATTGAAGGCCTTATCGGCGGCCGAATCCGGAATTGATTGATGTTCTATGATCCTTAGAATTAATGTGATTTTATGGTATATTTATCTAAAATGTGATTTGGTATGACTAAATTAGATTAAATATTGATCAATTGCATAGTTGCACTTATTTACCATCTTGCCATTGTGAGTGGTCCACTACTTGATTCATTGTGAGCTTCATTACACTTGAGCAACACATTTTATCAGCTCATTCCTTAGACTCAACCGACCAAGATAGAGAGTGAGAGAGAATTGAGTGGATCTTGAGTTCATTGGTAGAACCGCTTGAAGAATTGAAGTATAGATTGCATTTTGAGCTTCTAGTCTTGCATTGAGGACCTAAGGTAGAGTAACTACTCTTTTGTTCTTGACTTTAAGTAAATTCTTGCATGATTCATAGCAAATTGAAGCCTTGAGCCAAGTTATGGCTCTTACATGTTGAATTGTAGCTTAATTGTTGCATGCATGGCATACTCTTGCATTTTTGAGCTTGTTCTTCATAAAAATTGTACATGCATGCTCATATTTTTACAAGAGACCATGAACTCATCATGTTTTTGAAAGATTTGGCTCTCTAGAGCATCAAATTGAAGCTTTGAATTGATTTGAATTCATGCATGTTTGCATGTTCATCCTGTTCTTGAAAATGGTTTGAAATTGGGTTTGAATTAAACACCCTTGGGCTTTGATTTCTCAAAGTTGAGTTTTGAATCTTGTTTAACTAGGTGTTTACAAATGTTTTTTGGAAATTCAGCCCAAGAGGTCGAGTTTTGAGTTGTTAAAACTTGGTTTTTGGCTTGGAGGTGCAATTTGGGTTTTCCAGATTTTGCACTTCCGCTCGAGCGTGGAAAGTGGCGCTCGAGCGTGGAATCCGAGCATCCAGTATTTTCTCTGCACTGTTTTACAGTCCGCTCGAGCGGAGGATTGGGAGCTCGAGCGGAGGCATGTGTCTCACGATCGAGCGGGCGTCGAGCGTCCGTCGAGCGGAGATTTCACCCATCCAGTACTTTTACAGTACACTCGAGCGGGAAAGTTGACGCTCGAGCGTGTACCTTGTTGCATGTCCGCTCGAGCGGGTAAAACCGCGCTCGAGCGGGACTCTGTTTTTATGAAACTTTTGAAACTGCTTTTTGAGTACATCTTTGCATCCTCATCCCATTCTAGGCACTCTTAGGCCTAGTTTAAGACATCTTCTTGAGGGCGTAGATGTAGAACACACCGAGGCAAATTAGGGATTAAGTTATTATCTTTCCCAGCTGTGTAGCTTAGTGTGTTCAATCTGTTAACTGTGTAAGGTTGGCGACTGGGGAGACACGCTCTAGCATACTGTAGCCCAGAACTCTGTGAGTAACGTTTGTGTAAAGATATGTTCGCAAATGATTATCTTCTGAACAACTGAACTGTACTGTTTTCTGAACTGATTACTGTTAACTGAATAAATGTATGTCCTATATTTTGAACTGTATTGTGGCATCCTTAGCACCTACTGTTTACTGTTACTGTTACAGAGATCTCTGTCGGTTCCCTTGTTGGAACCACTACTGTTTGCTGACTGATGGCCATCATTACTGTTCGGTCTTTTAAGACCTACTGTTATGCTAATGGGTGTACCACATATGACTGTACTGATTGAACGACTGAAATACTGTTTAAATGGACTGTTTTCATTACTGTAAGGACATTCATTCTTAACCTCTTTACGCATTATGTTATTCACTGGGCTTTAGCTCACTGCTCATATATATATGTAGGTGTACAGGCACCAGACCGCGGCTAGGAGCGTCAGGGTTACTCCAGTTTTGTCAAGCCAACTACCGTGCCTCACTGCGAGGTTCCAAGCCTATCATGCTAAGGCTTAGGGGTGTTTTAGGACTCCCCCTTCTGTACTGTCTTACTGTTTTGTATAGACCGAATGCTTATTGTACTGTGATGTGAAGGGTTGAGTCCCTCGTCTGAATGATTGTGCATTTTGTGCATACTGTTCTGTACTGATTATGTATATATGTATGAAAGTCTTTTTGCATACAGACTGTCACAGCTCATTGGACATTGTTTATTTACTGTTTTGGCTTCCGCCAGGCTCTGTACTCTGTTTTACTGTTCTACTGTTCTGCAAGCCTTCGGTAATCTCGGATTACTGGCCGGTTACGGTGCTAAACCCATAGGACCGGGTTTGAGTCGTGACAGAGTGGTATCAGAGCGATACCTACCATGAGTTATACCGCACACACGTGTCCAAATGAGCTATAGGGTGTCCTAGAAAAGTAATTAGGGCATCTCATGAGCATAATAAGTGTGTGATATGACTGACTGAATATATGCTAATGTGTTAAACTGTTAAACAAATGACTGCTTATGTTTAAAACGGTTATAACTGCTTATAGTGAAATGGATAACACAAACATTGCAAATAAAACTGAATCCTCATCCTCTGAGGCCAGAATGGCCAGACTGGAACAAATGATGGAACTGATAACTGCAAGACTGGACCAACAACTGAACCAACAGCCCCTACCTCCTCCTCCTCCGGTCGTACCGGAACAGAATGTGAATGTAAATGATCGGGACATAATTGCACTCACCCAGAAGTTCAGCAAAATAAAACCGCCATCCTTTCAGGGAGGCCTTGAACCGTTAAAAGCTGAAGCATGGGTTTTGGAGACTGAAAAATTGTTTGAAGTTTTCCCGTGCTCTGAAGCACACAAGGTACTGTTAGCCACCTTTACATTGCAAGAAGAAGCTAGAAGGTGGTGGATGCTCATCCGTGATGAAAATACCATTCTGACTTGGGCTCAATTCAAGGGAGCCTTCTTTGAAAAGTACTTCCCTCAGTGTGTTAGGGACAGAAAAGTGACTGAGTTTGAACAGCTGAGACAAGGGGCAATGTCTGTGGCTGAATATGAGACGAAATTCACCGAGCTTGCTAGATATGCACCGCATATGGTGGATACTGAGTATAAGAAGGCCAGAAAATTTGAAGGCGGCCTTAATGTTGCAATTCTTGACCGAATAAATGTTCTGAAACTACCGAATTATGTAAATGTCCTTGACAGATCCTTGATGGCTGAATCAAACATTGAAGCACTGAAAACTGCGACGCCATTGCCTGAATGGCGGGGTAAAAGACAGGGTTTCAAGTTCAAGAAAGGCAAGCATAGTCCATTGAACAAGAAACAAAATACGGGGTCAACGACTACGTCTAGTCAAGGAAACCGTACAATACCGCCCTGTTCTGAATGTGGTAAAAATCACAAGGGAGTTTGTTACAAGATATCAGGAGCCTTTTATAGGTGTGGCAAAGTGGGCCACATGGTTAAAGACTGTCCCTCTGCTCCACAAGCTAGTAGTAAAGCTACACCAAGCATAGCGGCATCAACTGTTACACCAAAACCGAATCCCAAAGCTACCGGGAAAGAGCCTATGAGGCAGGGTCGAGTGTTCGCCCTAGTACCGGGAGACGTCCAGAATACCGAGACCGTTGTGTCAGGTATTCTGTCTATTTGTACTCAGAATGCTCATGTATTGATTGATTCGGGGTCTACGCATTCTTATGTATCGCATGCCTTTTCTCGAAAATTGAATAGACCCTTAGAACCCATGAACTATCTGTTAGCTGTATCATCACCCGTTGGGGGATCTATGACTTGTGCATATACGTATCCTGCTTGTGAAATTATTGTTGGAGATGCACATCTATTTATTGATTTACTGCCATTGAACATTGATCATTTTGATGTGATATTGGGGATGGATTGGTTAACGAAATATCATGCCACCATAGACTGTGTAACGAAACAAGTAGTTTTTCGTCCACCTGGTTTGCCTGAATTTGTGTTTAATGGGGTTGGAGTAGTACCTCCCCCATATCTGATTTCATCTGTGAAAGCTGTTAAATTGATTAGGAAGGGATGTAAAGGGTATCTGTGTTCTGTACTGACTGTATCTACTGATGATAATGCTAATGTGAACTGTATTCCTATAGTCAGAGAATTCCCAGATGTTTTTCCAGACAATTTGCCAGGGGATTTGATTGACAGGGAGATTGAGTTTACCGTTGATGTGGTTCCCGGAACACAGCCAGTTTCTAAAGCTCCTTACCGAATGGCTCCAACTGAACTGAAAGTGCAACTGCAAGAACTGTTGGACAAGAAGTTCATCAGACCTAGTACCTCACCGTGGGGCGCACCTGTTTTGTTTGTAAAGAAGAAAGACGGCTCACTGAGACTATGCATTGACTATCATGAACTGAATAAGGTAACTGTAAAGAATAAATACCCATTACCGCATATTGATGACCTGTTTGATCAGTTACAGGGTGCTAAAGTATTTTCGAAGATTGATCTCAGATTCGGATACCATCAGCTGAAAGTTAAATCAGATGACATTGATAAAACTGCTTTTAGAACGAGGTATGGACATTACGAGTTTTTAGTTATGCCTTTCGGAGTCACGAATGCACCAGCTGCATTTATGGACCTCATGAACAGAATTTTTAAACCATACCTTGACAATTTTATTGTTGTATTTATTGATGACATATTGATTTACTCCAAGAGTATAGAAGAACATGAACATCATCTGAGACTTGCCCTACAAACCTTAAGAGAACAGAAACTGTATGCTAAACTGTCTAAATGTGAATTTTGGCTTGACCATGTTATGTTTTTGGGCCATGTTGTAAGCAAAGATGGAATTTCCGTTGATCCGCAGAAAATCGAAGCTGTAGTGAACTGGCCTAGACCAACCAACGTGACTGAAGTCCGAAGCTTTTTGGGTTTGGCTGGCTATTACAGAAGATTTGTCAGAGATTTCTCCAAAATTGCTTTACCATTGACTCAACTGACTTAGAAGGGGATATCATTTGACTGGACTGACCAAAGGGAATCTGCCTTCCAGGAGTTGAAAACTCGATTAGTAACTGCACCGGTTCTTACCTTACCTTCAGGTACGGATGGTTATACTGTCTTTAGTGATGCTTCTCATAAGGGTTTGGGATGTGTTTTAATGCAGAATGGGAGAGTAATTGCCTATGCTTCCCGACAACTGAGATCGCATGAAAAGAACTACCCGACCCATGATCTGGAACTTGCTGCAGTAGTATTTGCATTGAAAATTTGGCGTCACTATCTGTACGGGGTAACATGTGAAGTATATACCGACCATAAGAGTTTAAAGTATTTCTTCACACAAAAAGAACTGAACAAGAGACAGCGGAGATGGCTAGAACTGATAAAGGACTATGACCTACAGATATTGTACCATCCGGGAAAAGCCAATACCGTTGCCGATGCATTAAGCCGAAAATCGATTGGAAACTTAGCATGTTTGCTTACCGGACAGAAAGAGTTGCTTTGTGATCTTAAAAAATTTGAAATTGAAATTGTTTTACGAGAACAAGGTGGAACCTTAGCTGCTATTTCTGCTCAACCGGCACTGATTGAAGAGATTAAAGAGAAACAGCAACTGGATGACTTTTTGAAAAAGATCATCGAAGAAAGAGAATCTAAACCGAGATCGGGATTCAAATTTGAGAATAATGTACTAAAATTTCAAGAAAGACTGTGTGTACCGAATGATACTGAACTGAAAAGAAGAGTTCTGCAAGAGGCCACAACTCAAGATTTTCTATCCATCCGGGGAATACGAAAATGTACCAAGACCTGAAACTGAATTTTTGGTGACCGGGAATGAAGAAAGAAATTGCCGACTTTGTGTCCAAATGTCTTCATTGCCAACAAGTCAAAGCTGAACATCAACGACCTGCCGGATTATTGCAACCCCAACCCATACCAGAGTGGAAATGGGAGCATATCACGATGGATTTTATCGTTGGGTTACCACGCTCCAGAAAAGGTGTGGATTCGATTTGGGATATTGTTGATAGACTAACCAAATCTGCTCACTTCTTACCTGTCAAGACAATCTATAATGCGGACAAATTGGCTGTTATCTATATTGATGAAATTGTGAGACTGCATGGAGTGCCTGTGTCTATTGTTTCTGACAGGGATTCGAAGTTTACATCGAGGTTTTGGCAAAGTCTACAGACTGCATTGGGTACTGAATTGAGGCTGAGTAGTGCCTATCATCCTCAGACAGATGGACAGTCAGAAAGGACCATCCAAACTCTGGAGGATTTACTGACAATGTGTGTCCTTGATTTTCAGGGAAACTGGGAAAGCCATTTACCATTGGCTGAATTCGCCTACAACAACAGCTACCATTCGAGTATTGGTATGGCGCCTTTCGAGGCATTGTATGGCAGAAAATGTAGATCTCCGATTTGCTGGGCAGAATTTGGAGATGGGCCTTTGCTTGGGCCCGAGATTGTATATGAAACGACTGAGAAAGTGAAACTGATACAACAGAGATTGAAAACTGCACAGAGCAGACAGAAGAGTTATGCTGATGTCAGAAGACGAGACAGAGAGTATGAAGTGGGTGATCACGTATTTGTGAAACGGACAACGATGAAAGGCCAGACTGGTTTTGGAGTCAAAGGCGAATTAGCACTGAGATACGTCGGACCATATGAGATTATTGAGAAAATCAATCCGGTGGTGCATCAAGTTGCGCTTCCTCCTGAAATGGAGCATATGCATAACGTCTTCCACATTTCTATGTTGAGAGACTACCTCCGGGATCCTTTCCATGTAATAGAGCCTACCCGTGTAGTGCTGAGTGATGACTACACTTATGAGGAACGGCCTATACAGATTGTAAACAGACAGATCAAAAAACTGAGAAACAAAGAAATCCCGCTGGTAAAAGTTGACTGGCAAAACCATGGTGGTGTGTATGCCACTTGGGAAAGGGAAGAGGACATGGCTAAAAGATATCCTGAACTGTTTCCACTGAATCCTATTTTCTTCCAGAATGAAGGTAACTCAAGTTTAGAGGACTAAACTCTTTATAAGGAGGGGAGACTGTAATAACCCTCATCACTGCTTACCGATAATTATTGATTACCGTCGAACTGAACTGATTATGACTGATAATTGGACTGATTAAAATACTGAACTGACTGACTGGAATCTGGAATTAATTGATTGAGTACATCTGTTTGAATTGCATTCTATCTGTTGATTGTTTATTTGATCTGTTCGTATTTTAGTGTTTAAACTGCTAATTGAAGGCCTTATCGGCGGCCGAATCCGGAATTGATTGATGTTCTATGATCCTTAGAATTAATGTGATTTTATGGTATATTTATCTAAAATGTGATTTGGTATGACTAAATTAGATTAAATATTGATCAATTGCATAGTTGCACTTATTTACCATCTTGCCATTGTGAGTGGTCCACTACTTGATTCATTGTGAGCTTCATTACACTTGAGCAACACATTTTATCAGCTCATTCCTTAGACTCAACCGACCAAGATAGAGAGTGAGAGAGAATTGAGTGGATCTTGAGTTCATTGGTAGAACCGCTTGAAGAATTGAAGTATAGATTGCATTTTGAGCTTCTAGTCTTGCATTGAGGACCTAAGGTAGAGTAACTACTCTTTTGTTCTTGACTTTAAGTAAATTCTTGCATGATTCATAGCAAATTGAAGCCTTGAGCCAAGTTATGGCTCTTACATGTTGAATTGTAGCTTAATTGTTGCATGCATGGCATACTCTTGCATTTTTGAGCTTGTTCTTCATAAAAATTGTACATGCATGCTCATATTTTTACAAGAGACCATGAACTCATCATGTTTTTGAAAGATTTGGCTCTCTAGAGCATCAAATTGAAGCTTTGAATTGATTTGAATTCATGCATGTTTGCATGTTCATCCTGTTCTTGAAAATGGTTTGAAATTGGGTTTGAATTAAACACCCTTGGGCTTTGATTTCTCAAAGTTGAGTTTTGAATCTTGTTTAACTAGGTGTTTACAAATGTTTTTTGGAAATTCAGCCCAAGAGGTCGAGTTTTGAGTTGTTAAAACTTGGTTTTTGGCTTGGAGGTGCAATTTGGGTTTTCCAGATTTTGCACTTCCGCTCGAGCGTGGAAAGTGGCGCTCGAGCGTGGAATCCGAGCATCCAGTATTTTCTCTGCACTGTTTTACAGTCCGCTCGAGCGGAGGATTGGGAGCTCGAGCGGAGGCATGTGTCTCACGATCGAGCGGGCGTCGAGCGTCCGTCGAGCGGAGATTTCACCCATCCAGTACTTTTACAGTACGCTCGAGCGGGAAAGTTGACGCTCGAGCGTGTACCTTGTTGCATGTCCGCTCGAGCGGGTAAAACCGCGCTCGAGCGGGACTCTGTTTTTATGAAACTTTTGAAACTGCTTTTTGAGTACATCTTTGCATCCTCATCCCATTCTAGGCACTCTTAGGCCTGGTTTAAGACATCTTCTTGAGGGCATAGATGTAGAACACACCGAGGCAAATTAGGGATTAAGTTATTATTTTTCCCAGCTGTGTAGCTTAGTGTGTTCAATCTGTTAACTGTGTAGGGTTGGCGACTGGGGAGACACACTCTAGCATACTGTAGCCCAGAACTCTGTGAGTAACGTTTGTGTAAAGATATGTTCGCAAATGATTATCTTCTGAACAACTGAACTGTACTATTTTCTGAACTGATTACTGTTAACTGAATGAATGTATGTCCTATATTTTGAACTGTATTGTGGCATCCTTAGCACCTACTGTTTACTGTTACTGTTACAAAGATCTCTGTCGGTTCCCTTATTGGAACCACTACTATTTGCTGACTGATGGCCATCATTACTGTTCGGTCTTTTAAGACCTACTGTTATGCTAATGGGTGTACCACATATGACTGTACTGATTGAACGACTGAAATACTGTTTAAATAGACTGTTTTCATTACTGTAAGGACATTCATTCTTAACCTCTTTACGCATTATGTTATTCACTGGGCTTTAGCTCACTGCTCATATATATATGTAGGTGTACAGGCACCAGACCGCGGCTAGGAGCGTCAGGGTTACTCCAGTTTTGTCAAGCCAACTACTGTGCCTCACTGCAAGGTTCCAAGCCTATCATGCTAAGGCTTAGGGGTGTTT
Source organism: Camellia sinensis (assembly GCF_055761805.1). NCBI lineage: Eukaryota > Viridiplantae > Streptophyta > Magnoliopsida > Ericales > Theaceae > Camellia > Camellia sinensis. The sequence goes on along the minus strand of NC_138969.1, from coordinate 4,750,716 downwards.
TAGGACTCCCCCTTCTGTACTGTCTTACTGTTTTGTATAGATCGAATGCTTACTGTACTGTGATGTGAAGGGTTGAGTCCCTCGTCTGAATGATTGTGCATTTTGTGCATACTGTTCTGTACTGATTATGTATATATGTATAAAAGTCTTTTTGCATACAGACTGTCACAGCTCATTGGACATTGTTTATTTACTGTTTTGGCTTCTGCCAGGCCCTGTACTCTGTTTTACTGTTCTACTGTTCTGCAGGCCTTCGGTAATCTCGGATTACTGGCTGGTTACGGTGCTAAACCCATAGGGTCGGGTTTGGGTCGTGACAGGGAGACGTGACAGTCAACTGGTTTGATTTAGATGGGTCAACAGAGTCTATTGGGTGGCTTGACGACCAACCAGATGTTGTTGAGCAGCCTCAACTAGAACAGGGTCCGTCAGGGACAGGGACATCAACTGTGGCCGGAAGGACCAAGGAACTGAATACATCGCCGGAGAACACCGATGTTAAGAATTTTGCTTAGAATACGGGCAGTTTGGGTACGGAAGATGCTGAACAGCAGGCTGCACTGAACTAGTTTGAGCGGAAAAGGATCGAAGATTCTGAGAGGGTCAGAAAGGCCAAACCCCTTGCGGGGATAAAACGTGCTATGTGCACAGGAACGAAGCGTGCTGCGAGCACAGGAATGGAAGGTGCTTCGGGCATAGGAATAGTTGTAATGGAGCCGGACAGGTGTCTGTCGGCTGCTGATGGCATGTGGTGGGAAGATGACGACCTATGTCTTGCCCACACAAATGAAGATTGGGGGCAAAGCCAGCCGAATGATACCTGGTACATTGGCGAAGTAGACCACATGACTAGGAGTGGGCGTTATTTCAAACCCCCGCACTTAGATCAACCAGAAGTATCCGGAAAGGACAAAGAGGCAGAGAAGCAGAAAGGTAAGCTGCTCGAGGAGGAGGCTGTGCTGAAATAGCTTAAGAAGATAGAAGCAGACATCTCCATCTGGAGACTGCTTATGGCCTCAAGAGTACATCGACAAGCTCTCCTTTCTGCAATGGACAAAGCCAAACTCTCAATAGATACCACGCTTGAGCAACTGGTAGGACTGGTCTTTCCGGGAGGAGCTTCCCCAACGTTGACCTTCACCGACAAGGAGCTGCTGCCTGAGGGCACAAACCATAACAAACCTCTCTACATCTCCGTGGAGTGCAGAGACAAATGGATACCGATAGTTCTTGTTGATACGGGATCCGCCATTAACATGTGCCCGTCGAGGACGACATATGCAATCGGGTTGAAGCCCGTGAACTTTGTGCCAACTGCCCAGGTGATAAGGGCCTACGATAACACCAGCAGAGAGGTGATGGGGACTGTGAAGATTCATACTCAGGTTGGTCCAGGACAACACGAGATTGACTTTCTTGTCTTGGACGTTTCCGCAACCTTTAATCTACTCATAGGGCAGCCGTGGCTGCACCAGGTGAAGGCGGTCTCTTCCACCCTGTACCAAATGTTGAAATACCCCCATGGGAAGGGGATGGCTATTGTTTTTGGGAATTCGTCAATACATCCACCGCCAGAGGTGTCTACACCGGTTTTGGAAATCGAGCATGGCACGAAGGATGTGTTCCTGTCGGGATTTACCCTAGCCAAGGCCCGGGTCGTACAGAACATTTTGGCTGTTAATGAGGGGTTGTATGTCAGCGCACAATCTGTGTACCTCATGAACAAACTTTAGCATGTCCCTAGGATGGGACTAGGAAAAAGTGGCCGAAAATACATTGCAATATCGGCCGAAGTGTCGCATAACCCGCATACCTTTGGCTTGGGTTATCTGCCCACCAAAGAGGACTGGGTGAGGAAAGGCAAAGAAATGGCTAGGAGAGCCAAAGCCAAGCAGACCGGGAGGCATTTTGAGTTGATCCATCAGCCTATCCAAGGCACCCTGAATGGACGCTTTGTCTGAGAGGGGGAAGACTTTCCATTCTGTGGCTTCCCAGAGCCATGGCTGAATGCCGAGAAGAGGCACCTGTCGGGTTTCGAGATCTTCTTTGACTTGCAGTTGACCGGGGATGATGTTGCCGAAGAGCAGACAGACCCATTAGCTAAGGTTGAGCAGTGTAAGGAAGTGGATTCCGAGAGCACTGAGATTGAAATGGGGGTAGCACTGACTTGTCTACTTTCAGATCCTCCGATCGTCCATGAGTGCTTGGGGGATGACCTCTCAGTGTCTATGATTGGGAATGAAATGGCTGTGAGCCCATCTTCAAACATTCTGGATGCGTCCATCGCACCCTCCCTCAGTCTGGCAATACGAGGAGGGATTCTTATCGAACAGCACCAGGTCAGGTAGTGAGCCGGAATCTAATTCCACTGAGTCTGTGGAGTCAGACTCAGGTTCCAGCTCGTCTGAGTCTGAGTCCAGTATTCTTGGGAGTGACAACCCGGATGCCACAGTCCTGTCTAGGTCGTCTTTTTCTTTTTCCTTTGAGTCTGTTGTAACAGAGGAATCAGGCGACTTGGAAGTGATTAATGAGAATAGAATGGCTGTGGCCTTTAAGTATTTTTCTGTGCCCTTGATTTATTGCATTAATTTAGACTTTCAAAATTTTGATGAAAACGACAAGGAAGAAATTCCTCCGGTTTTGAAATATTTGCTAGATCAGGAGCAAGAGAGGTTTGTAAAACCGTCGGTTGATGAAATCATCCAAATTAATGTTGGTACTGAGATGGACCCGCGGCTAGTCCAGATCGAATCCACGTCGTATTCGGAGGAGCGTGAGCGCTTAGTTGCTTTATTAAAATATTTCAAAGATGTTTTCGCATGGTCCTACGAAGACATGCCTCGAATCGATCCTGAGATTGTACAGCATCGGATCCCTCTTGACCCAGAGGCCCGACCTATTAAGCAGAAGCTCAGAAGGATCTGCCCGGACTGGGCTATCAAGATCAAAGAAGAGGTCACCAAGCAAATTGACGTAGGGTTCCTGCTGGTATCTGAATACCCAACTTGGTTGGCCAACATAGTTCCAGTGCCGAAGAAGGATGACAGAATTTGGGTATGTGTGGACTTCAGGGATTTGAACAAAGCCAGTCCGAAGGACGACTTTCCTCTGCTGCATATCGACGAATTAGTGGACTTCACTACAGGGCACGCGTTGCTCTCATTCATGGATGGCTTTTCAGGCTACAATCAGATTTTGATGGCACCTGAAGACCGGGAGAAGACTGCTTTCATTACCCTGTGGGGGACCTATTGTTATAGGGTGATGCCGTTTGGGCTGAAGAATGCTGGAGCTACGTATCAATGGGCTGCGACCACGATTTTGCATGATATGATCCATAAAGAGGTTGAGGTGTACGTGGACGACATGATTGTCAAGTCCAAGGAAAAAGGGGGCCACTACACCGCCTTGCAGAAATTCTTTCAACGGATCAGGGAATATCGGTTGCGGCTGAATCCTCAGAAGTGTACGTTCAATGTTACAGCAGGGAAAATGCTAGGGTTCTTGATTACACAGAGAGGTATCGAGGTCAATGCTTCCAAAATCAAGGCCATCTTAGAAATGCCACCACCAAGGACTGAAAAGGAGGTGCGAGGCTTTCTGGGTAAAGTGCAATTCATAAGATGGTTTATTGCAAAATCAACCGTAACTTGTGAACCACTCTTTGGTCTCCTGAAGAAATGAAAGAAATTCCAATGGGACGGCCAATGCCAAGCTGCTTTTGAACAGATCAAGCAATATTTACAGAACCCACCTGTGTTGTCATCGCATGAGCCGGGGAAACTGTTGATTCTATACCTTTCAATGACTGAAACTACAATGGGCTGCATACTTGCACAGGAGTCTGAGGACAAAGTGGAGAGAGCTATCTACTACCTGAGCAAAAAAATGTTGGATTATGAGACCCGCTACACTCCGCTGGAGAAGGCTTGTCTGGCCTTGGTATGGGCTACCAGGGAGCTGCGGCACTACCTGTTAGCTCACTCTATAATACTGGTTTTGAGATTAGATCCCATCAAATATCTCTTCGAGAAACCAGCACTTACGAGTAGGCTAGCCCGTTGGTTGCTTCTGTTTTCCGAATTTGATCTGAAGTATGTGACGCGCAAGTCAGTGAAGGGGAGAGTGGTAGCGGAGTTCCTAGCCGATCACCTAGTTGAAGGGGATGAAGCAATTGAGTACCTATTCCCAGACGAGGCTATTTTGCATGTCGAAGACGAAACCTGGACGATGTACTTTGACGGCGCATCAAACCAATACAGGTATGGGATAGGGGTGTTGCTGATAGCACCCGACAATTCCCGTATCCTTCTAGCATTCAAACTCCGGTTCAAAGTATCGAACAATGAAGCAGAATATGAGACATGTATTGCTGGTTTAGAAGCCGCCCTAGAACTAGGGGCAAAATAGTTGGACATCATCAGGGACTCAAACCTTGTTGTATCTCAAGCTAAAGGAGATTGGAAAGTCAAAGAAGAAAAGATGAGAACGTATCACCAGACCTTGGACTTGTTGATTCCTCGGTTTGAGAAACTGAATTTCGTTCATCTATTAAGAGAGAACAACAGGTTCGCAGATTCACTAGCAACTCTATCTTCTATGATAGACATCCCTTTTGGAGTCTGGATGCATCTGATCATCATTGACTAGAAGTTTGTGCCGGCCTACGAGCTGATTGCCGCCATAGATGAAGTGCAAGATAAGAACCCCTGGTATTACGATATCTGGAACTTCTTGGAAAAAGAGGCGTATCCACTAGGGGCAAATGCCAAAGATAAGAGGGCAATTAGAAAAATGGCCGCTCAATTCATCATCTGCGGAGGTAAACTATACAAGAGAGGTCATCTCGGGATGCATAAGCTGTGTGTTGATGCCGAAGAATCAAAGCGCCCTGATGGAGGCCATCCATAGAGGGGAGTGCGGAGCACACATGAATGGGGTGATGCTAGCCCGGAAGATTCTCAGACAGGGTTACTACTGGTCCACCATGGAGGAGGATTGTATTGGCTTTGTTCGGCGATGCCACAAATGTTAGATCCATGCAAACCGCATGAACATTCTGCCGTCAAAGCTGCACAACATGATTTCGCCATGGCCGTTTTCAGTCTGGGGGATCGATGTGATCGGGGCTGTCACTCCGAAGGGGTCCAATGGGCATGAGTTCATTCTAGTCGCGATAGACTATTTTACAAAGTGGGTTGAGGCCCAGTCTTATGCGATGTTGAAGGCATCGCATGTTGCTAAGTTCATTAGGAACAACATCATCTGTCGCTATGGGGTCCTGAACGAGATTATTTCAGATAATGGTTCCTATTTTAAGAATGAAGTGATTGAATTGTTGGAGAAATACAACGTGGCTTTTCATAAGTCATCTACATATCGACCGCAAACTAACGGAGCTGTTGAGGCTGCCAACAAGAACATCAAGCACATTCTACAGAAGATGGTGGAAACCTATTGGGACTGGCCAGATAAGTCGTCATTTGCTCTGTGGGGCTACCAGACTTTAATTCGAACTTCTACTGGGGCGTTTCCGTATTCCTTAGTCTATGGGATGGAGGCCGTTCTACCTATCGAAATTGAAGTTCCGTCATTATGAGTACCGGCTGAGTGTCAGATAGCTGAAGCAGATTGGCAGCAAAGCAAGTTCGAAGAACTCATGCTCTTTGATGAAAGAAGGTTGAAAGCACTGTACCATGTTCAGGGTTATCAACGACGAATTGCCAGAGCTTTTAACAAGAAGGTTAAGTCCAGGAATCTGAAGGAAGGAGATTTGGTGCTCAAAAACAACCGAGCTCCCATTCACGACCCTAGGGGCAAGTTCAGACCCAATTGGACTGACCCTTACATCATCAAGTCAATCTGGTCGGGTGGAGCTGTCGTTATGATGGACCTAGATGGCCTAGAGTTCTCCCAACCGATCAACATGGACAAGTTGAAGAAATACTTTCCTTGAGAGGCTCGCTAGGCCGAAAACTTGAAAGGGCGACCTAGGCAAAAATTAGAGCATTAAAAAATTTGAAATTATAAAAACTAAGCTCGCAAGGTTCAAAACCTAGAAAGGGCGGCCTTGGCAAAAGTTAGAGTGCAAAAGGAGAGAGTTAATACACGAGTGAACCAAAACTGAACTACGTAAGGCTTGATTCCCATTTTCAGGATACGTAGACAACTTCATTCTGAAGTCCAGCCATAAACACTTCCCCGATCAACTTTGTCCATGTGATCATGTTTGGTCATCTTTGTCTATTCTGCACTCAACAGCTCGGTTATGATCTCTAGTGCAGTGCTATTCAGACTAGGGGCAACTTTCCAGTTGCTGGGATCCGAGGTTGTACATCTCAGTGATAGATCTCAGGCATGTCCAATTGTGACCCATATCGAAAATGGTTTTGAAAAGTTTTAATAAAAGTTGATTTTTCTCAAATTAATCTTTTTACAACTTAGACCATTTTTTGACCAAACGGAAAATTTTCAGTACTAACAACTTTTAATTTCATTGATTTCAATGTAGAGTTCTCCTACTCTTGAATACAAATTGAAGTTGCTTTCATTACATTCATAAAGAAAACTCGAAAGTTCTGATTAAGGCAAATAGATCTGGGGCATAGTCAAGTGTTCCTGCGTCCCCTCCAGAGTTGGTCAAAGCCTCTGATGCCAAATTGGGCCCTACTTGTGCCTCTTCATTGAGCCAATCTATGTACTCATCAGAGAGAGTGCAACTGAAACTGAGAGCGGGGGCCAAAAGCTCTCTCATCCTCCATGCTGCGGCACACCGGCCCAACTGTGCGCCTCGGACCGAAAATGTAGCAGGGTACTCTATCCCTTCCTCCGGACAAGTCTGATCATGACCGAACTGGCGTTGGATTCGAAACGGAAAGCAAAAGACACAGTGTGTCAGGCCAATCAACTGAATCCCGGGCTGGCGAGTCATGCTGTAGCTCATCGCCGGTAGATTAAGCCAAGGGCAGCGCCAAGCAATGTCGAGAGCAGACAAACTGCACATCCAATTGCACCACCATCCCTCATCAAGGGCATCGACTAGCCGCCATCGAAATAAATAGCTGGGGGCTGAATACACTAGGCACGAGTCCACAACCTTCAATTTGTACATCAACCATACCTGGGGAGGGTTGAAAAATGAGAGATTAAAGAATAGAGAGGTGTACGTTGAGGGAAAAAGTGAGAAAAAGGTTTTTGAGAGAAAAACTGAGCCTGAGAGCCGAGTGATGCGAGCAATATATATGTGAGATGGGATGGGAAACATTACCTGCAGTAGTAGTGGACTCCCCGCAAATCTAGTCGTCTCTCGACGATGAAAAGCGTCCAAACCCATCAATGTTTCGGCTAGTGTCATGGCGATGCAGCTTTTGCCCTCTTTTAAGCCCTCGGCGACTTCAATCAAACGAGTGCTAAACCCACCGGAGCCTGGGGCAAGCAAGAAATGGGACAACATGCACAAGCAAAGCGCATGTCGCCGATAACCCTGCCAATGATGATTGCTGCGGTCACCAGCATCAGAAAAGCAATGAATCAAGCTAGGAATGTCCAGCTCTCTATCGTGAATCAATGACCGAGCAACGTGCAAAGTAAGGCCGCACATCCGTCCTAATACTTGGATGTAGCTGAACCGGAGCTAAGGCAAGATTTCTTCATCGCATTTGGATTCCATTAAAGCTTGGAAATCCTCGAAAGTGGGACACATCTCTTGTTCGCCAAAGCTAAAGACGTGTGTCATCGGATTCCAAAACCTTGCCGCGGCATGGAGAACGGAAAACGCAGCGGGGTGCGACTCAAAGTGAATAGTGCATTTATGCCGAAGCCCTGAAAATTCAACTTTTTCGAGTCATCCATGTTGGCAATCCAATTTGTGAGATTTTGGACGAGAAATGCTTCCATTTGGTGCAAAAAACTGAGCTGAAATGAAGAAAACTACGAAGCTGAGGCTTTTGTAGAAGATAAGGTGTTGAGTGGAAGACATGTGTCAGTATTCTGGAGGTGCTTGCCATTTTTGGCCGATCGGCCAAAAATAATGCCAACCGACCATCTTTTTTGGCCGATCGGCTAGTAATGTTGGCCGATGGCCATTTCTTGTGGCCAATGGCATCCCTATTTGGCCGATGGCCTCTCCGTTTGTTCTATGAGCCGTCTATGTGTTGGACATGTTGAGAACTTGTGACTGGTTCCACTTCAAGTGCCTTTCGGTGATGATTTTGCGAAGTCGCGCCTGTGTTACTACAGTTTGTTTATCGAGTTATTGCACTTTTGCTTATCGAGTTGTATTTTGCATTCTTTAAGTCTTTGTTTTGCTTATCGAGTTGTATTTACATTTGGTTAGCCTGTCGAGTTCTTTGTTTTGCTTATCAAGTTGTTTTGTCATTAGTTGGTTCACTACCTGATTAATGCAATTCGAGTGTTTAGTTTTCAAAACAAAGTTCAATCTCATTTACATTGTTATGTAATGCGATGCGATGCGATGCGATATACAAATGTAACACTTTTTGAACAAAACAGCTGTTTCATTTCATCATATTTTCTCTTGCAAAAAGTACATTGTTTTGAAGAAAACAAAACCTGCCTGACTCAGTACAATGTGCAAAATTACTAGTAAAAAGAAAAATAAAGCAAAAAAAGAAGAAAAGCATAAAAAATGCCTGGGTCGGCGCCGGTAGCCTCAAGTACGAGAGTTCGTCCTCGTCCTCTTCCTGGACGAAGGTCCAGGATCGCCGCTGTCATCTCTGCTGTCTGAGCTGTCTCCAGCCTCACCCTGAGACGACGCTGCCTCCTCGTCAGAATCATCGGGGGAAGGCTGCCGTGAACTACTCTCAGCACGAGCACGCTTGTGTCTGCCTCGGCTATGTATCGTCATCCCCCGCCTGACTCCCCCTCCTTCCCGGGCAGGTACAGAAGGTCCGGCTGGAGCACCCCCTGCGGTCGGTATTTAGAAAGGGGCCTGAAAAGAACAATTGGCAAACGCATCAGTTATGCTATGCAAAGTCAAGCATGAATACCAAATACAGTGCATGAGTACAGTGTATGGATGCCGTGGGCAATGCTTTGAGCAGTGTATGAATGCTATGAGTACCGTATCAGTGCTGTGAGTAGTATGTGAGTTACAGTGTATGAATACCGTGAGTGGTATGTGTGAAAGCAGTGTATCAAGTGCCGTATTGATAATGCGATGCACCAGATCAGTATGGAACAGATGTGCAGGGTTTTGAAACTGAGGTTGAAAGAACTCACCGAGATCCCGTAGATGGTGAGTAGGTCTATGCTCCGCTGCAGCATCCCCATCACTGAGGCCGTCAGCTCCAAAGACTGTTCGGTGTACTCAATCGAAGCCTGCAAAAGTGTTGAAGTATTTAGTATTCCGCGGAATATCAAATGAAATGAAATGACTGTACAGAATGAAAAGTATAGCAGCACATACCGAGGTTGAGCCGCGAACTCCAACGAGCTCATGATCAGCCGGAGGAGGAGCGATGGATATCAGGTAAGTCTCCCACCCTGTCCTCAGCATGTCATGGTCGTGGGCAGCTCTGGCCACCCAACTCCCTGTCCTCTCCGGGACCCACTCCTATTATGGGCCTGAGTCGCCCTCGGTGCTCCTGCTCCTGCCGTTGGCGCTGCAGGCCTCTCTCTCTCGACTCAGTGAACACCATCCAAAGGTCGCATGAGATAAGTCTGTATGAACTCAGTGTAGTCGCCCTCATCTCTAAAGAAGTCAGAGTCCTAGCCGATCGTGTAGTCCATCATCTCCTGCAGGGTGTACCTCTCGGTAGCCCTCGTGTGGGTAAGAGGTGGCCTCGGGACTATCTGCTCTGGTAAGCTGAGGGTCTGCCGTAGGAAGCGCTCCCCGAAATACCAAGCCCGACAGACCAGACACTCTAGCAAAATCCTGAACCGGGCAGTCTCCCGAGTGCCCGTGCACTGATCCCTCACTACCTCTGGCAACGCGGCCCAGGGCTGCCAGGTGATCTGCAAATGATCAGGTATGTAGTTTGTTATCTACTATTGAAAGTACAATGTAAAGTGAAGCTTAAATGAACTGTAAAGTTTGAAATACCTCTGCAGCGGTGATGGTGTCAAAGTATCTACGGAAGAATAGAAAAGACTCCCGTGGCCTCCGCTCGCACCTCACGTCATAGCGATGAGAGTATGGAACGCCGAGGGGGATCTCCACATCTGGCACTGGGGCAAGCCTAGGAAAATAGGCATGCACCCACAACTACAAAATGTAATAGGGTAGGAATGAGTATGCTTATCAGTAAGGCAGTATGCAGATAAAGCAGAAATCAGAATCATATGCAGTGTGTGCAGTGTGTTGTGCAGCATGTCCAGTGTATTGTGCAGCATGTGAAGTGTATTGTGCAGTGTGTGCAGTGTATGTGGTGTACAGATAATGTAAAGCAGAATTGAAAAGAAAAAAAGGGAAAATATACCTCCCAGGCTCGCCAGTAGCCTTTGAGCAAGTGTCCCCTGCGGTGAGAGGATGAGCTCATGTATCTGTAGAGTGTGGCCAAGCCTGCGCCACCCTAGTCGTAGCGACGGATCCTGGTCACGTCCCCCAACGCGCTTAGCAGATAAAGGGCGAAAGTGTTTGCCCGGTCGACGAAGAGGGTGGTCCCTAGCAGGAACATGATGAATCCACGAGCGTACTGCTCCACCTCCTTCGGGGTCGTCCACGTCTGCACTCTAAAATGGTCCTCGAACTAAGAATACCTCACGAATCCTGGCCGGGAGAGAGGTGGCCGAGTGCTGAGCAAGTGGATCTGGGCAGCGTCCCACTCGCCCATGTCGGTGTCGAAGGGAATCGGATCACCCCCTATCTCGATGCCGGTGAGCATCGAGAAGTCGAAGGGAGTCATCATCATCTCCCCTGCAGTAGAAAGGTGGAAGGAATTGGTGGTGTCCCACCACCTCTCCACCAGTGCACCTAAAAGGGGCTTACTCGCAGTAAGGCGCGAGAGTCCCATGCAGAAGACGCCGAAGCCGGCTTGATCAACGATATGGAGGACCGCATCGGGAAACTCCATGTACCATCCTCGAGCAATGGTGTTCCCATACCCTCGGATGGCATGGGAATCTCCTTGTGTTCAAAGACAAACAAATGCGAAGCAGTATTAGAAATACAGCGTTTGAATGCTTTCAAAGTTGATGAAAATACAGTGTGTGTGCATGTGTTCGAGTTTACACAGATATCGGGTGTAGGTGTGCTCATGGTGAACTATGCATGTGATGTATCAATGTGTTTGGGTTATTCAGTTACAGAACAGTACTGGCTATCCGAAGACTACAATCTACATTGCAGAAAGTAAAGAGGAAGGGTATACCTCAGCGGCGCCAAAAGATAAATGCGACTATGGCTCGCGTAGCAAGAGCTCCAATGGCACACCTCGTGCGTAGCTCCTGAACTGACGGATGCTATCAGGAGGCAGTATGTAAATCGCCGGCCGGTATGTCGCCGGGTCGAATGGTCGAACGCTAAGAGGTAGGAGCTCGACCTCAGGGTCTGTATCCATCTCTGGGGGAGTCCCACCCCGTGGAACGTCGTCTGCCATCTCAAGAAGAGTGAAAAAAATATGGCCGAGGGTGTGGAAAATGGGCAAGAATGCCAAAAGTCAACCAAAAGTGAACCTCGAGGGGTGAAAAATGGGAGAAAAGGTCAGAGTGCGGGAAAAGACACGAAGATCGAGGTAAACTAGGGGGAAACAAACCCCAAGAGGTGGAAATCAAGAATGTGGCACCGAAATCGTGTTTCGTTCGGTTCAAAGTGTTTGGAACGAAGAGGGTTTCGCGAATCGAACGTTGTGGGAGGCTCGAAAACAAGAGAAAAGCTCAGATCTAAGGAGGGAAAATGACCTGGAGAGAGAGAGCAATGATTTTCGACCAAGAGGAAGTGAGGAAATAAGGTTTAAGGCCCTATATTTAAAAACCTGAGGTGAATGGACAAAACTACCCTGAAATTGCCATTTTTGGCTGATCGGCCAAATTGTTAGCCGGTCGGCTAAATTGTTGGCCGATGAGCTCATTTTATGGCCGATGGATGGCCGATGGCCTTCCCTTGTGGTCGATGCACCTCCAATACCCTTGTTTGGGACGTTTATGTTGATTGGTACCTTCATCTCTTAAGAAAGTGCAAGAAAGTACACTTTTGAAGCTTAATCGGCCTTTGTGTTGACCTCGAACCGTGTCTTCCGTGTGCGGCACTCGATACGAACGAGGTGTATCCTTTTCATATCCTTTTGTATATTGCGAAATTTGAGAATTACTTTGTGTTACATTACAATGTTTTGTCATGATTGTAATAAGCGCGCTTGTTATGCGTCTTTTCGCTCTTGCATTGAGCATGTTTCGTCTTGCTCTAAAGCTGTATCTCAACATCGTGAATAACGTGCCTTTACCATGCTTCCGTTGAATATATACCTCTCTTTGTTGTTGCATTGTTAAACACATTGCTTGAGTTGTCGCGCATGCTTTACTTACATGTGTTTATGCACCCTTTCGCATTGTTACACACATTGCTTGCGTTGTCGCGCATGCTTTACTTACATGTGTTTATGCACCCTTTCACATTGTTACACACATTGCTTGCATTCTCGCGCATGCTTTACTTACATGTGTTTATGCCTTTCTTGCTTTACACATTGCTTGCGTTGTCGCGCATGCTTTACTTACATGTGTTTATGCCTTTCTTGCTTTACACATTGCTTGCGTTGTCATGCATGCTTTACTTACATGTGTTTGTGCTCCCTTTCCTTGCATTGTCATGCACCTCTCCGCGTTGTTATGCGCACACTTAGGTTGCATTGTCACGCATCCCTCCGCATTGTTATGCGTCACACTTAGGTTGCATTGTTATGCACCCCTTCACTCGTGTTGTCATGCATGTTTCACTTGCATTGTTATGCTTGTTTCAAATTGCATTTTTATGCACCCCGGCTTGCGTTGTCGCGCATGCCCTCCTTGCATTGTTATGCTTGTTTCAAATTGCATTGTTATGCATCCCACTCGGCTTGCGTTGTCATGCATGCCCTCCTTGCATTGTTATGCTTGTTTCAAATTGCATTGTTATGCACCACCCCGGCTTGCGTTGTCGCGAATGCCCTCCTTGCATTGTTATGCTTGTTTCAAATTGTATTGTTATGCTTGTTTCAAATTGCATTGTTATGCATCCCACTCGTCTTGCGTTGTCGCGCATGCCCTCCTTGCATTGATATGCTTGTTTCAAATTGCATTGTTATGCATCCCACTCGGCTTGCGTTGTCGCGCATGCCCTCCTTGCATTGTTATGCTTGTTTCAAATTGCATTTTTATGCAACCCGGCTTGAGTTGTTGAGCATGCCCTCCTTGCATTGTTATGCTTGTTTCAAATTGCATTTTTATTTACCCCGACTTGTGTTGTCGCGCATGCCCTCCTTGCATTGTTATGCTTGTTTCAAATTGCATTGTTATGCATCCCACTTGGCTTGCGTTGTCGCGCATGCCCTCCTTGCATTGTTATGCATGTTTCAAATTGCATTGTTATGCATCCCACTCGGCTTACGTTGTCACGCATGCCCTCCCCGCATTGTTATGCGTCACACTTAGGTTGCATTGTCATGCACCCCTTTACTTGCGTTGTCACACACTTTTCACTTGCATTGCTATGCATGTTTCTAACGATATTGTACCTATTCTGTTTCTTTCTTTTACAGGCACGATATTGTATGTACGATTCATTTGAAGCTGGCGCGACCAGACGAACCAGACAGTATTGTATGTACTCCGCGTGAGACGTAGCGAGAATTATATAATTCTCTTACATCCTTTCTGCATGTAATGTAGTTTAATTCTTATTCGCTCACTTAAACTGTTGCATGTTATGCTTCATTCCAGCTCTCTTTGCATGATCATAAGTTATGTTCGGCATTGTGCATGTCCTTTGCATCTTGCCGCCGCCTGCGAGCGCATATCTTTGTTATCTTGTATGCTTGTCTAAGTCTTCGGCCTTGTCAAAAATGGGTCGTCTCTAGGCTTTGACATTCACTCCCGGCATCTTATGACTTTCGAGTTCTGTCAAAGAGGGGCAACTGTAGACACCCCATTTTTGACAGTCCTCAAGACTTGGACGTCATCATTTGAACACTCGATGATCATCCATGCTCGTGTTCGTTTTGAGTTCCCGAAGGTCTCGGCTGCACGCCTTGCCTTAAGATCTCTCAACTTGTCTGTTTTGTGCTTGGTTGTGGACCAAGGACTTGTGTTTTTGCTTCTGAGGGAAGAGGGTGGCTTGTTGGCCATCCCCGCAACCCATCGGCTAAGGCATGATGCCATCAGCCTTGTTTTCTTGCCATCGGCCATAAGTGTTGGCCGATCTGCACTCTTTTTGGCCAATCGACACTCTTTTTGGTCGATCGACCATATTTTTGAGTCGAGACCTTTCCATCTACTTTTTGCAGAGATTTTGTGCCAGCTGTGACACCTAGTGGGCACAAATTTCATCCTCCATACACGTATATGGAGGGATTGCATTCAAGACTCAAGCTTGTTGAACAAGCTTGAGAATTGAAATTCTATAAGAAGGGAGCCTCCCCTCCCTTTCCAGAGGTTCTGAAATCTTGAGATACAAGTTCTATATCTCTCTCTCTCTCTCTCTATATATATATATATATTACATCTCTCTCTTGTTTAGCCTTTGTTTGTGCCCAAAAGTGTAATATCTTCACACTATTGCACCCAAACACCTACTAGAACACCATACTTTGGTTGTTGAGGTCCTTAGGAGTTGGTTTTAGAGTTCTTGGAGTGGTTTAAGCTCAGAAAAGCTACTGGAGTTATGTTCTTGAAGATATTCTTCAAGGGTGAGTAAACTACCTTTTAATCCCCCATTTTGGCTTAAGCTTTTAGACCTACTTATATATTGTTTTAAGCTTAACTTTCTACTACAAAAAGTTCTGATTTTTTATGCTTGTGATGTTTGTTTAAGGTCACTTTTGTGTTTGAGGTTGTCTACCCCCTCTTAGGCCTTGTTTGGCCTTTGTTTTGTGCTTTCCCTTTTGAGCTTTGGAACCATCTTTTTTTGACCTTCTCACCACTGAAATCCAGAGGATTTTCAGTGGTGGAGAGGTAGTTTTGGAGTCTTAAATAGGAGAGGGACACCCCCCTCTCCTTGTGTCTTATTTGCTAATATAAATGGCTCATATGGGTAGCATGTTTGCTTAGCATGTTTTGGCTTCATTTCAGCAAGTATTTGGTTTTATTTTTCCATGCTTTACCTCTGTTTTAAGTTGGTTCGATAGCATCTTGCATGCACCATACACTTGTCTTGCAATCCTCTCATTTGCCTTAACATGCATCATGCATTTAGACTATCATTCTTGCATGTTTTGGCTCAACTCCATGAAGCTCTTAGCCTTCTTTTACCATGCTTAAGCTCTGTTTCATATTGTTTTAGTCATGCATGCACTGTTTTGTATAGCCATGGTTTAATCTGGCTTGTTGGCTTTGAGTGTCCAAGTCATTAGCACGCATTGCTTAGACTATTCTCATGATTTGGCAACATTTGAAATGATATTTTAGTCTATATAGTGTGATCTTGCACTCACATTTGTCACATTTTCTATGCTTAGAAGGTTTGGTGTTTTATGCCTTAAGAGTGCATCATTGTGTATGCCACCATGCTTAGGCATTTGGGATGCCATCTAAGTGGGTTTCGGGGCTTATTTTGACATGCCATAACTCTAATTTTTATTGGTTATGTCATGCCATGTTTGGTTGTAATAGGTGTAGTGCAATCCCCTTTGTTGGCCTTACTTGCATCATGCCTTACGCCTTTCATGTTGGTTTGTTTTAGCTTTAGCCCTTGCATGTTTTAGACTCCTCTTGGCATGACCTAGGACTGTTTTGGTTGTCCTTGGCCCTTTGGGGCTTGTTTTTTGTAGCCTTGGTACAAGCTCCTTGGGCTAGCCTTAAGCCTTGAGCTTTCTTGCATGCTTTGCTTGACTTGTTTGAGTGGTTTGGCACCACTCCTTGCATGATTTCAGAGCTTACCTCATTGCCATATTATCATGTTTGTCACTTCTTGCTCATGCTTGAGAGTTGTGTCCTCATGCCTAAGTGATAGGCCAATTGGCATGCATGCTTGTTTTGCATTTCATTCCATCATTTCACCACTTTTGGCCACTGATTTGGGCATGGCTGAGGTCAGCTCATTTTGGTTTAAGTCCATCTTTGCATGTTGTTGCATGCTTGACATGTTGCATGTTGTTGCATGTTTGCTAGTTTGCATGTTGTTGCATGCTTGTCCATCTTTGTATGCCATGCATGTTTGTATGTTTGGGTTGCATTTTGCATGCTTGATAGTTTGTATTTTGTCACACGCTTGTTTAGGTTGCATTGCATTTGGCATGCTTGTTACCTTAGCCTTGTGTGCATGTTTGAGTCATATTGCATTTGGCATGCTTATGTTGCATTACATAGCTTTTCCGTGTTGCATGCATTGCATTGTGTTTGGTTTGGGGTGTCAAACCAAACACGATGACCGAGGGACGTTTCGTACTTGAAGTGACGAAACGTGCCTCAATCCTCGGTCGCCGACACTCTTGATCCAACATGATAGAGTTTGAGGCATTTGTGTGTTTTTGTGCATTCATTCCATATTGATGTGTGCAACTCGGCCTCTTTGGCCGATGACATCTCAGAGTGCCCATGAGGTGGTTCAGAAGCATCACAGAGGTTTTCACAGTTCAGAGGTGCAAAACAGTGCAAACAGAGGCAACATGGGGCATGACAACGGATTTCCGAGCGAAGCCGACCAAGCATGCATACATCCCTCGTTACGAGGCCATTTCAGTGCTTTTGATAACTTAGAATAATTATTTGCTTCAATTTGTTTTGTAATAATTAATTAGCTAGGGTAGTTGATTAATTAGTTGGTTTGTATTATTTATTCGAACCCTCCGTCGAGAGGGCGAATTTTGTAATAAGTGTGCTTGAGTGTGTGAATGTCTTCCAACCCCACGTCTTTCTCCCTTTTACTTAACCGCTTACAATGGTTAGTTCTAGGTCATGTTTCAATTAGCATTCCTATGCTCGCATGTTTGCATCCATTCATCTGTATTGCATGCACCGAGCTCGGCGCATCATACTAACTGCATTGTATTTCAATTCCTACTTGAATACATGATTATCAAGTTGCATCTCATATGCCATTTTAGAATAGCCGAGCCTATTTCTAGTTGCATTTTGCATGCGTTGCATTAGCCATCTTAACATAACCTGGGATCACGCATGATTACTAACTAGCTATTGTTTTGGCTCGGAGTACTAGGTAAGCTTTTATGCTTTAGCATCTTGCATGTGTGTTAGTGTTGCCATGATAGCATGCTTGCCATGAGGCTAACTGCTTATATGTATAACTGCCTGAATGCCTGTGGGTGAAGGTTGGATTACCTGAATTGGAACAATTCATTGAAATACGAGTTTTAAGCCCACTTGAGAGTGGCAAAATCATGTTTTCTAAGCCCACTCGACGGTGGCAAATCCACGTCTTGGCCTACTTGCGAGTAGCACCTTCAAACCATTTTCAAACAAACATGAGATGTTTTGTTCCAACTTAGGCGATCTAGTCTACACTTGTATGTTGTGCGCATCACATCGTAATTCTAGCTAATAATCGGAATAAGAACACATGTGTTTTCAAAAACAAGATATCATGTTAGTAAAGGCTGATCTTTGATCGGGCGAGTGGGGGTGCTCATTGCATGACCTTTCCCTCTCGTACCCAAGTTCCCGAGCCGAGGCAACTTTGGTGATGACGAACATGTGGCCATAGGCACGAGTCATAGTTTCCTAAATTTTCCAAAACAAAAAACATTTAGGTGGCGACTCTGTATCTGGCAAAGCAATCCATGTTTGGCACTTCTTTATAAAAATCAGTTTTCCAAAACGATTTACCGGATTTGGACTCTTTGGTGATTTATCGATCTTGCATCGCACTTTACAGGATTAGATTCAGAACTGTGACATTTGAGTCTGAACTATAGTAAGCCTAATGAACAAACCGGATTTCGTGCCCATTTCGCGCGCTGAGCCCAGGACGTTCGGGCACATCTACAAAAAGTTTTGACAAAAATTGATTTTGGTCTTCTTTTTTTTTTTTTTTTTTTAACAACTTAGACCATTTTTGGACCAAAAGGAAAATTTTCAGTGCCCACAGCTTCTAATTTTATTGATTTCAATGCAAAGTTTCCCAACTTTCGATGTAAATTAAAGTTGTCTTTTTATTACATTCAAATTAACTTGAAAGTGCAGATCAAAGCAACAAACTTGGGGCATAGATAAATCAGGCGTTCCTGCGTCCCCTCCCAGAGTTTGTAGAAGCTTCAGATGCTAAAGTAGGCCCGGTTTGCGCCTCATCTTCAAGCTAAGCCAGGCATTGGCCAGAAAGGACTCAACTGACAATGGGAGCGGGAGCCAGAAGTTCTCTTGTCCTCCATGCAGTGGGATATTGAGCTAATTGTGAGCCTCGGACGAAGAATGGAGCCGGGTACACTACCCCCTCTTCAGGACAAGTTTGGTCATGTCCAAATTGACGCCTGAACCGAAATGGAAAATAGAAGACGCAGTGTGTCAAGCCAATCAGTTGAACGCCAGGTTGCCGAGACATGCTGTAGCTCATCTCGGGCAGATCAAACCAAGGGCAATGCCAGGCAATGTCAACAGTAGACCTGTTGCACATCCAATGGCACCATCACCCTTCATTCAAGAAATTAACTAGCCGTTGGCGAAAGAAATAGCCTCGTGCTGAATATACAATGCAAGAGTCCACTACCTTCAACTTGTCCATCAATCATATCTGGGAAGGGATTAAAGAATAGAGAGGTGTATGTGGAGAGAAAAAGTGAGAAAGGGTTTTGAGAGAAAAATAGAGCCTGAGTGCCGAGAGATGTGAGAAACACACATCAGATAGGGTGGTAAACATTACCTGCAAAAGTAGTGGACTTCCTGTGAATTTGGTCATCTCCCGCCGATGGAAGGCATTTAAGCCCATCAAAGTCTCTGCTAATGCTAAGCCAATGCAGCTCTTGCCTTCTTTTAAGCCTTACGCCACTTCAATCAGTCGAATGCTAGACCTTCCGAAACTTGGGGCCAGTCAAAAATGAGCCAACATACATAAACAAAGGGCATGCTGCCGAAAACTCTACCAAAGACGGTCGCCGCGATTACCAGCATCAGAAAATCGATGAATAAGGCTGGGAATAGCCAACTCTCCGTTGTGAACCAAGGATCGAGCCTCATGTAAAGTGAGCCCACACATCCTTCCTAAAGCTTGGATGTGGCTAAAACGGGACTGAGTCAAGATTTTCTCATCACGTCGGGATTCTATCAAAACTTGGAATTCTTCAATTGTAGGGCATATCACTTGCCCGCCAAAGCTAAAAACATGTGTAACTGGGTTCCAACATCTGGCCGCGACATGAAGGAATGGAAAACATAGTGGAGAATGACTTAGCGGGAATAGTGCATTTATTGAAACCCCGGAAATTCACTTTTTCCGAGCCATCTAAAGTTGCAATCCAATTTGAGAGTTTTTCGGTGAAGAATGGCTCCATTTATGGCAAAAACAGAGCTGGAATGAAGAAACTACGAAGTCCCAGGTTTTGTAGAAGATAAGGCACTAAGTGGAAGACAGGTGGCAACAATCTGGAGGTCCCTCACACTGATGGCCGACCGGGCAGTGGTGATGGCCGACAGCCACCTTTGGTAGCCGACTGGCCACCATTGGTGGCTGACAGCCACCACTGGTGGCTGACAACCTCTGTTCATGGCCGACAGCATTCTTGTGGTCTTTCTGTGTGTTAAGAGTGTTGAGAACCTGTGTTTTGTTCTGCTCTTGGTGCATTCTGCTGTCTTGTTTTAGTAGTTTTGTTGAGTCGCTTTTAAGTTGTTTTAATTTGTTTATCGAGTTGTTTCAATTTGTTTATCAAGTTGTTGTATTGCTCATCGAGTTGTATTTGTTTTGTTTTTGCTTGTCTAGTTGTTGCATTGTCTATTGAGTTGTCTTATTTTGTTTGCTAAGTGTTGGTCGGTTCATTACCTGATTAAGAAAGTGCCAATACAATGTGCAATTTTTCAATCAAAATCGATCTTGTTTTTTATGCTATACGATGTTATGCGGTGCTCAGAATGCAAAATGCAACACTTTTTCATCAAAAAGACTGGTTTTCATTCCGATCATGGTTACTATTTACAAAAGAGTACAAGTTTTTAAAACAAATAAAACCTGTCTAAAGCTGTACAAAATGCTAACACTACTAGCAAAAAGAAACTAAGCAAAAACACAGAAAGTCAGCTCTAGCTATCTTAGCCTCGAGAGGCCCTCTTCGTCCTCTTCCTGGGCAAAGCCTCAAAGCTGTCTCTGTCAGCGCCGCTGTCTACACCTCTCTCTGAACCAGAATCAGGATCGTTGCTGCCATCTGCCTCGGAGCCTAACGCAGCATCATCTCCGCTAGCAGAACTTGAGCCAGCGTCATCATCTCCGCTCTCGGTTGACTCAGCATGCTGACTCGATGCTTACTCGACCTCGCTGCTCTCAGCCTCGTTATCACTCAGAATGGGCTTGGAAGGGCCACTCTCATCTCTAGTGTCCCTGGCTCTGCCTCAGCTGCGTGCCGGAGCATGTCTCTCTCTCCTCCCTACCGCTAGAGGGGGCACTTATGGTCCTGCTGCAACCGCCGCTGGTGCTGTAGGTATGGGTGGGACCTGAAAAGGTGGTTTTCATATGTCAGCCACAATATTTGTATCAGATGACGTGCAGAATGAGCGTATGCAGGAGCTAAATACAATGTATGAGTGTGGTCTGGAAGTGCAGTATGTTAGATGCAGTGTATCGGTGTAGTATGGGAAGTGTTTAGTTGAAGTGTCAGTTTTGTGTGTTAGCAGAAATTTGATAACTGGAATGTAAGAAAACTAAAGAAACTACCTAAATGCCGTGGAAGCTGAGCTGTGCCTCCCTCCTCAATATCATAGCCTCGAATGAGGCTAATAGCTCCAACAGACCCTTGGTGTATCCTGGGGGTGCCTGCAAATGCATTTGGGAATGATCAGTGTCTAGAAGGAATGAATATCTGAGACGAGAAAGCGAAAAAAAAAAAAAAAAAAAAAAAAACGTGGCACATACCGGGGGTGAGTCGGGAGCTCTGACGTATATGTACCCAGTTGCGGCAGGCTCAATCTTAATCTGATATGCCTCCCCAGTATATCGCCAACAGGTGAGTGCAGTAGGTAGCTTCGGCCAACCGGTCCTCTCCCTCGCCTGAGAAGCCCCTCTGCCATAGTCCCTGGTTGCCCTGGTCGCCCAAGGCCCCATCCTTGCAACAGGAGCTCTCACTCCCTCGCCTCCGCGAACACCGGTCAGAGGTGGCATAAGATGTGTCTAAATGAAGATTGCATAATCACCCTCAACTCGGAAGTATTCTGCCTCCAAGTCCACCTGAACTGGATAACTCTGTTAATAGATAGGCTGTCCGCTGATCTCATGGACTCTGGCGGTTTCGTCGGTATAAACTAAGCAGGCATGCCCCGAGACTGGCGTACGACTCTCTCGCCAAGGTACCAGGCTTGGCAGACCAGGCCCTCAAGCAGAAAGCGATAACGAGACATGCCCCCAGGTCGCATTATACCGGCCTCTAACTCCTCTCAGTATCATGGCCCTTGGCTGCCATGAGATCTACAAATGGAAGTTGTATAGATTGTCAGTTGCTATCAGTGGCTATAATGTGAATCAGAATAGTATGAAAAAAAAATGATGACCGTGTTTTAGGTTACCTAGTGAGTAGCTACGGTGTCAAAGAAAAGCCTGAAGAAAGAAAAGGGCTTGCGAGTCCTGCGGCGAAGCTGACCATCGTACACCCGTAATAGGAGACCATCAATGGAACCTCCACCTCTGGCTCTGGAGCAGAGTCGGGAAGTATGCATACACCCATAGCTGTGGGGAAAGCGCAATGGTATATGATCAGCACAGTATTTGAACAGATACAGGAAATGCAAAGTAGAAAGTATACAGTGTTTGAACAGATATAGAAAGTACAAAGCAGAAAGTACATGCGTTGAACAGATGTAAAGCAAGAAATGTTGAACAAAAAATACAAAAGTGTAAAGAGGGATCTGAGATGTGTACCTCCCAGGCTCACCAGTAGCCTCTGATCAAGAGTCCAATCCCGCGGGAGGTCAAGCTCACATAGCCGTACAGGGTAGCGAGGCTGGCCCCGCCCCAATTGTAGAAACTCACTCAGGGAAGGACCACCAGTGCGCTCAGCAAGTATAGCCCTACGGTGTTTGCCCTGTTCACAAACAGGGTGGGGCCGAAGAGGAACATTAGAAAACCTTGAGCGTAGTGCTTTATCTCCTCTACTGTCTCTGGAACGATCCCTAGAAATCGCTCCTCGAACTAGATGTATCTGACCTGGGTTGTCCGGAACAAGAGCGGGCGCGCCCTTAGAAGCTCAACGCAAGCAGCCTCTCACTCCCCTATATCTGGATCAAGAGGAATCGGATCACCCCCTACGCCTAGGCCTGTGATCAAAGCGAAGTCGTAAGGGGTTATCATCATCTCTCCTGTAGTGAAAGGTGGAGAGAGTTAGTGGTGTCCCACAATCTCTCCACTAATGCTCCAAGAAGTGGACGGCTCACTATGACTCGTGACAATCCAGAGTAGAATGGGCCGAAGCCTGCCTCGCCAATAATAGCTCGTACTCTGGCAAGGAGCTCGTCCTACCAATCTCTAGCCGTCATGGCCCCATAGCCCCTGTATGCGCGGGCGTCATCCTGTGGCAAAGAACAGATTAATCAGTGTAAATACAGTTCGATGAAAAGGAAGTGCAAAACAAATGAAATCTCACTAATGAAGATACAGTCAGATAAAAGGTAGTGCAAGAAATGCAAGTAAAGAACATCAGATGTGCAAGTGCATAGAGTTCGTACCTCAACGGCAACAGCTGAAAAATGGGAGTCTGGCTCCCTCAGTAAGAGTTCCGCCGATGCATCAGCGAAATCAGTGAAGTGCCTGAAGCCACTAGCAGGCAGAATGTGCGTTTGGGGATGATACCTTGTCGCGTCAAAAGGCCTCACTCCCAGTGGTAAGGGCTCTGGCTCTGCATCAGAATCGAACTCTGTCACGAACTTCGCCTCTGGATGAGCCCCATCATATGGAAAGTCGTTTACCATCTGGAATATAGATGAAGAGTCGATGAAAAGTGAAGAAAATGGGAAAAATAGGTGGAAAATGCCAAAACTCAACTCAAGTCAAACCCTAGGTGAGAAAAAATAGAAGAAAAAGTCAAAGCCTGGGGAAAGGCGCCAAACCCAAGAGAAACTTGAGGAGAACAACCCTCAAGTGGTGGAAATGAAGAAAAAAAAAAGCAACGAAATCAGTTTTCAATTGGTTCACAACACCTGAGGCCTATTCAAGGGAGGAAGAAGAAGAAGAAGTTCTACTGAAGAGGAAAAAGAAAACATTCTCCCTTACTAAGCTCGTCACAGACTCTACTTATGAGGCAGCTACCAAAACAGTGGAGAAAGAGCAAAGCAAAGATGTCATTGTTTTCCAGAGAGCAAAGAAAATGAGACAACAAAAGATTGCACAAGAGGAGGCTAATGCTGCTGAGGCAGCACAAAAAGAGGCTGCAAGAAACGGTAATACTGTTGTTTATTATTCCCTTCACAGTTCTCCAACCCTCATACCTAGTGCCACTGATGTAGGTTCTTTTCCTTATTACCTTCGTCATTTTCTGTTTGTTCCTGTCCCAAGGTTGATATGGGCCTAACTTTTCTTCTATTTTTGGACTGCATCAACAACTAGTTTAATCTTGCCTCCTTTAACCCTGGCTCCTCTCTGGCTGGTCATGAAAAGCCACGTTTGACTTCTTTAGAGTTAAGGGCAACCTTAAAAAGAAAAGAAAAGGTCGTTCCTGAACCATCATTGAGGATAGAACCTGTTTCAAGAATACTTTCACTCACCTCCTCTACACTTCGTATACCTTCTTCCCTTTTCTCCTTGAGACAACGCATTCCATCCTCCATATCTCCTGGCCTATCTTTCTATCTACCCCTAATGTCCATTGCCTCATCCCAGCCTATTCCTTCTAGAGTCTTAGCTATCCCTCCACCTACTGAAAGCACTCTAATTGTCACTCTTCCTCCAGTGGCAATTGGCTTTTCCTGGATGATACTGGCAGCTCACCAACTTTTTCCCTACCATCCAGCTCCAGTCCCTTATCCCTTGACTTGTTAGTAGCCAGAATAATAGATTCCACTAAGGAAGCTTCCATTCCTCTAGCTATGCCAATGCTTTCAGCTCTTCCCTCAACTGATGATCCCTCTACAATTCTATTTTCTGAGGAAGAGATAGATATCTTCGAAGCTTGGCTAGCCAGTCTATTTGACATGTCTGCACCAGCTTCATCTCCCAATAGTGAAGTTGAACCATGAATGTTGGGATATAAGTCACATCTGCTATTTGAAACTAAGAAAGCAAATGTAATGTAGCAACATAATATGGTAACATGCTTGTACTTTGATATTTAAAAATTCCTTTTACTTGGTTGATTACCAATTAGGAATCTCCAAATATATCAACTGCATGAGCCTGTAATGTAATAAGTAGCTCAAGTCCCATTACTAAAGCTTCATACTCAGCATGGTTATTGGAACAAGTAGCTTCATCAATTCTGAAACCATGTGTGGTTTCTATCCCCTGTGGTGACTTAATTACAAAACCAATTCCAACTAAACTATTGGCTTTCGATCCATCGAACCACATTTGCCATGGTTCAATATCAATTGTGCCAAGTTCCATTATCTCTTGGCTTTCTGTTTGACATGGATGATTAGCCAAAAAGTTAGCCAAAACCTATCCTTTTACTGCCTTTTGGGGAACATATTCCAAGTGAAATTCTGACAAAGCTAAAATCCATTTGACAATTCTTCCTCTTAACATGGGTCTAGATAACATGTATTTAACCAAATTTGTGGTTGCAATTCCTAAGAAAACAGTAAGCAAAAGATAATATCTCAATTTCATTGCTGCAAAATACAATGCCAAACATAACTTTTCTAAGCTAGAAAACAATGCCAAAAACAGCTACAACACCAATTCCTTGCCTTCTTCATTATCCTAAGCTAGAAAAACTCCCAACGAATCTTTTGCGGCAGCAATGTATAGCTTCAGAGGTCTGTCCCTCCTTGGTGGCATCAATACTAGAGGCTTGGCCAAGTAGGCTTTGATTCCTTTGAAAGTAGCTTGATGTAGACACCCCATTTTTGACCGACCTTAAGACTCAGACGTCACCGATTGAGCGCTTGGTGATGTTGCATAATGTGCTTGTTCAGAAGTTTCAGAGTCACGGCCGTGAGCCCTGCCTCCGGACTTCCAAACCCTCTTTTGTACCTTGTCTCGGTTTGCGAACCAGACTCGGTTTTCTCTGTTTCTTTTCCTGAGGGGAGGGAGAGGTCCCGCAGACCATCTCTCAATGTCCGTAGGCTACATTTGGTGACCGTAGGCCATTTTTCCCATTTCGGAGTCCGGTTTCCGGTTTTCGGAGCCGTCAGGTCGTGTGCCTCGGTTCGGGACCGCTTAACCATCTCCTATTGCTTTGATTTTTGGCATACTTCCTGTTTACTCCCTTTTGAGGGACACTGGGGTCTGAGAAACCCACTTCGTGGCCGAACGCCACTTTCGGTGCTTAACAACCCATTTTCGGGACCCCGAACTGCGTGTTTTGGCCCCGGAACTTTCATTTTGCAACGGTTTTCGTTCATTTTTGGCAGGTACCTCTGTTTCATCGCCAGGAAGGTCACTGAAGGGTGGGAGGCCAGCAATTGTTGCAGCAACCAGTTATACATCCTCCGACGCCCTCCGGCGCCCGTTTTTCACACTTCCGGGCTAATGTTGAACCCCTTGGGCCCTTTTTCTCGAACTTTGAACCACATATTTGTGATGTACACACATGGGAGGACCCTAAAAGTTGGTGGCCGGCTAGTAATGCTGCTTGACCCTTTTGACCCCCTCCTTCCGGGCTAATGTTGAACCCCTTAGGCCCTTTTTCTCGAACTTTGAACCACATATTTGTGATGTACACACATGGGAGGACCCTAAAAGTTGGTGGTCAGCCAGTAATTCTACTTGACCCTTTTGACCCCCTCTTTCCGAGCTAATGTTGAACCCCTTGGACCCACTTTCTTGGACTTTTAACCACATGGTTGTGATGTACACACATAGGAGGACACCATCAGTTGGTGGCCGGCCGGAAAATCTGATTGACCCTTTTGACCCCTAGCCGGCCGGCTAGGGGGTGTGGCCGGCCGGCCACCTGCAGCAAAAGTACCAGGCCGGCCGTATTCCTTGCACTGTGCACTTTACAGCTGTGGAGCTGTTTCCCCCAGAAAAGATCTTTATCCGGGGGATATTTTGTGGGGGAAAGTTACTCTCCTTTTCCCCCACCTTTACACCCCCTTGTTGGCCTATATAGCAAGCAAGCCTTGTAGTATTTTGGGGTTAGAAAACTTTACCTTCAAGCATCCATACAAAACTCCATCTCCATACCTCTCATTTCTTAAAAAATCTCTAAGTCCCTAAGCACCATTTCTTCTACACCACCAAGCTCTACCACCACCACCTCATTTCCAGCAACAAGGAAAGTTTCTCAAAGGCAAGAGGAGCTGCAAATTGGTCCAAGAAGCAACCAAAGCCTTAGTCTTCAAGGGTAAGTAATACTTCTACTCTTTTGACCCTTTTTCTTGATCCATTTGTAAGCCCCACTTGCTTTTTGTTTCAAGCTCCGGCCCTAACTGAAAAGGGCCCTCTTTTGAGCTCATCTTCACTTCTCATTAAGGGCTCAACCCTGTTTGAGCCCTCCATGATACACTTGCTTCATTGATCCTCTTATATGTCATAATTTTGCATGATATTTTTGGCCCATGAGTAATCTGTTTTTGAGCATGTTGTAAACTGATATCAGGCTTATTTTGAGCCCCTCTTCAACATTGAAGAAGGGCTCAATACTATTTGGGACTTCCATGTTGTACTTACCTTTATACTCTTCTTTTGGTCCCATTTTTGCATGCAATGGCAGCCTACCATGCTTTTGTTTTTGGCCATTTTCCAATTCTGAAAAGGTGCTTATTTTGGTCCATTCTTCATTTTTCATTTAGGTCCTTTCATGGTTTGAGACCGCCATAGGTCACTTCATGTTATATCTTTCTTTTATTCCCCATTCTTGCATGTTTAGTTATCCTACCATGCTTTTGTTTTTGGCCATTTTACATTTCTGGAAATAGTCCTATTTTGGCCCATTCTACATGTTTTATTAAGGGTCTTCAGCTGTTTGGTGAATATTTTGCATACTTCATGTTGTAGCCACTTTTGAGCCTCATTTTGCATCACACTTCTACCATGTTTGTATACTGATTTGAGGTCTGCCATATAATGTAAATATTCATATTTTTGGTCCCTCTTCAATGTTGTAGAAGGAAATTTTTCAGTTTGGGTTTTTCTTGTATCACTTGCTTCATTACCCCTCTCTTGGCCCCTATTCTTGCATGCTATTTTTTCCATACCTATGCTTGCTGTTTGGCCATGTTTCCAACTGTGAAAGTGCCTTTTTTGGGACTGTCTAGCTTCTGTCTTTGCATTGCATGTCCATATTGTGCATGTTTAGCATAGCTATAGGCCATTTCGGGTGCCTAAATTCGCATTTCGGGACAATTCCTTGCATTTCATGTCATTTCGCCTCATTTCGGGACTGTTTTACCCCATATTTTAGTGCTGAAATTCCATTAGAATGATTGCATGACATTTCCATGTCATTTCATCACATTTTATCATCGCCTCGGTTTGCGTGCCCGTGTGCACGCATTTCGAGGCACTTCATTTTCATCCGTCGGCATCCTATGTGAGTGTGGCTGAGGCTCACTCATGTTGGTATAAGCCCATTTGTCATTTTCATATCATTTCATCGCATTCTGTCATTGCCTCGGTTTGCGTGCCCGTGTGCACGCATTTCGAGGCACCTCATTTTCATCCGTCGGCATCCTATGTGAGTGTGGCTGAGGCTCACTCACGTTGGTATAAGCCCATTTGTCATTTTCATATCATTTCATCGCATTCTGTCATTGCCTCGGTTTGCGTGCCCGTGTGCACGCATTTCGAGGCACTTCATTTTTATCCGCCGGCATCCTATGTGAGTGTGGCTGAGGCTCACTCATGTTGGTATAAGCCCATATCACATTCTCATATCATTTCATCACATTCTGCCATCGCCTCGGTTTGCGTGCCCGTGTGCACGCATTTCGAGGCACTTCATTTTTATCCGCCGGCATCGGATGTGAGTGTGGCTGAGGCTCACTCATGTTGGTATAAGCCCATTTGTCATTTTCATATCATTTCATCGCATTCTGTCATTGCCTCGGTTTGCGTGCCCGTGTGCACGCATTTCGAGGCACCTCATTTTCATCCGTCGGCATCCTATGTGAGTGTGGCTGAGGCTCACTCATGTTGGTATAAGCCCATATAACATTTTCATATCATTTCATCACATTCTGTCATTGCCTCGGTTTGCGTGCCCGTGTGCACGCATTTCGAGGCACTTCATTTTCATCCGCCGGCATCCTATGTGAGTGTGGCTGAGGCTCACTCATGTTGGTATAAGCCCATATCACATTTTCATATCATTTCATTGCATTCTGTCATTGCCTCGGTTTGCGTGCCCGTGTGCACGCATTTCGAGGCACCTCATTTTCATCCGCCGGCATCCTATGTGAGTGTGGCTGAGGCTCACTCATGTTGGTATAAGCCCATTTGTCATTTCCATGTCATTTCATCACATTTTATCATCGCCTCGGTTTGCGTGCCCGTGTGCACGCATTTCGAGGCACTTCATTTTTTATCCGCCGGCATCCGATGTGAGTGTGGCTGAGGCTCACTCATGTTGGTATAAGCCCATATCATGTTTCCATGCCATTACATCGCATTCCGTCATCGCCTCGGTTTGCGTGCCCGTGTACATGCATTTCGAACCACTTCATTTTCATCAACCAGCTTCTTATGTGAGTAAGGCCGAGGCCCTCTCATGTTAGTATAAGTCCATGTTACCTTTCCCATGCCATTTTAGTCACTTGCATTGCATTCTGTCATTTCCTCGGTTTGCGTGCCCGTGTGCACGCATTTCGAGGCATCTCATTTTCATAGCATTGTGTATGTTAGGATTATATCTTAGTTGCATTTCATGCATACCATGCATATTGCATCGTGTCCGGAATAGGAGTTAGCCCGGGCACGGGAAACGAGATGCGTTTCGTACTCCGAGTGACGGAACGTGTCTCAAATCCCAGTCACCGACACTCCGGATTACCCATGATGGAGTTAGGTTTTAGCTGTAGTTTCATGAGCATTCATTCTATATTGAGTTGTGCATTTCGACTCCTCGGTCATCATGCCTCGGTATGCGTGATTGGTGGCACGAGGATCGAGACATGCATATATCTGTGCAAATACATTGCTATGCCCCTTTCCTGCTCTCTGTTGCAGCAAAACAAAGAATCAGCAACCTTTTGGAGCTTGGCACGCATTTCAAGAACAGGTGTAAACAGAGGCTAATTGGGGCATTCCGGTGGATTTCCGCGGAAGACAACCAGGATATGCATCATCCATCAGAAGCAAGGCAGTCCCTGGCTTGCATGCCAGTTTTATTTGCTTTCTTAGTTAATTCATTAATTAATTAGAATTTTGTAATATTTTGCACTGTAATATTCTTTTATTCGGGACTGTAATATTTGGACTGTATTATTTATTCGGACCCTCTGCGCGAGGGCATAACTGTAATAAGCGTGCGTGAGTGTGATGTATGTCTTCCAACCCCACGTCTTTCTCCCTTTTATTTATCCGCTTATGATGGTTAGATTAGGGCATATTTAAATTAGCATACAGTATGACAGCATGTTTGCATCATTCATTTGTATTGCATGCACCGGGCTCGGCGCATCATACTAACTGCATTGTATTTTCAATTCCAAATTGAATACATGTTAGTTATAACATTCCATATGCCATCTTAGAATAGCCGAGCCTGCTATAGTTGCATCTTTGCATGTGTTGCATTAGGCATTTCTGTATACCTAGGATCATGCATGATTTCTAATACAGTTTTTGTTTTGGCTTGGAGTAACCGGTAAGTTTTATGCTTTAGCATCCTTGCATGCGTGTGAGTGAATGCCATGATAGCATGCTTACCATGAGGCTATGTGCTTATCTGATATATCTGCCTGAATGCCTGTGGGTGAAGGTTGGGTTATCTGAATTGGAATAAATCATCAAATGCTTCAAGCCTACCTGCGGGTAGCAAACCATTTTCAAAAACAAACATGAAATGTTTCGTTCCAATTCAGGTGACCCGGTCTATATTTGTATGTTGTGCGCATCACATAGTAACCTAGGCTAATAACCGGAATAAGAACTCACAATGTTTTCAAAAATTGATATCATGGTTAGTAGAGGCCGGTCTATGACCGGGCGAGCGGGGGTGCTCACGAAGTGACCTTCCCCAATCGTACCCAAGTTCCCGAGCCGAGGCAACTTTGGTGATGACGGACACGTGGCCTTTTGGCACCGAGTCAGGGTTTCCTAAATTTCCCAAAATAAAATATTTAGGTGGCGACTCTGTATCTGGCAAAGCAGTCCATGTTTGGCACTTCTTTCAAAATCAGTTTTCTCAAAACGATTTGCCGGATTTGGACTCTTTGGTTCAGACTTAGAACCGTGACAATTTGAGAGTCCTGAGCTGTAGTGACCCCAAAAATGAACGGAACGGGAGCTCATTCCTCCCGGGGGCGTTCCGGGGACGTCTACACTTGATGCTCTGTTGTCCACACAAATTCTTCTTCATTTTTTAACTTCAACAAAGAAGAAAACACTTAAGTTTTTCCAGCAGTGTTAGAAATAAACCTTCGAAAGAAATTAACATAACCAAGGAATTTTTGCAATTCTTTCTTACTTGATGGAGGTTTGGCCTCAATGATGGCTTTCGCTTTGTTCTAATCAATCTGTATTCCCTTCTTGTGTACCACATACCTCAAGAAGTTTCCAGCTGATACACCAAAAACGCATTTGAAAGGATTGAGTTTCAGCTTGAACTCTCTTATTCTTTCAAAGGCTACTGTCAAGTGAACCAGATGCTCCTCTATAGACTGAGATTTTACAACAATATCATCAATATAACATTCTAAGTACCCTCTAATGAGATCATGGAAGATGGTATTCATAGCCCACTGATATGTTACTCCAACATTCTTCAATCCAAATGGCATCTTAACCCATTCAACGGTGCTAATGTTTCCAGGACACCTAAAAGTTGTCTTGTGAACATCCTCCTCTACTATGCATATCTGATTATACCCAAAATGTCCATCCATCATAGACAAAATACTGTGTCCTGCCGAACTATCCACCAATAAATCAACTATAGGCATGGGGTATTCATCTTTTGGAGTTGCCAAATTCAGGTTTTTGAAATCAATGCATACCCTCAACTTACCATTCTTTTTTACACAAGCTCAATATTGAGCAACCATTCAACATACTTGGCTATTCTGATGAAGCCTGCTTTAAGGAACAATCTTCTTTTTCACCTTTTGAACCACTTTAGGGCTCATCCGTTTTGATTTCTGCTTGTGTGGCTTGAAATTAGCCTTCACTGGGAGCCTATGTTCTACTAATGACCTGTCCAAACCAGGCAACTCATTATAAGACCAAGCAAAACAATCTTTATATTGTTTCAGGACAACTAACAACTGGTTCCTGTCAATAGGATCCAACCAAGCACTGATGTAAGTGGGTTGTTGTACTGAACCTTCACCTAGGTTGACTTCTTCCAAGGGGTCTTGCACTTGAGCACTCATTGATGCTTCCCA
Organism: Camellia sinensis; assembly: GCF_055761805.1. Lineage (NCBI taxonomy): Eukaryota > Viridiplantae > Streptophyta > Magnoliopsida > Ericales > Theaceae > Camellia > Camellia sinensis. The sequence continues at coordinate 4,718,775 of NC_138969.1, read as the reverse complement.
TTGGACTTCTTCTACCTTCGAAGCAACCCTTTCATCTTATTCTGCTTCTACCTTTTCTGGTTCAATATCCTTACTCTCTTCTTCATAGACAAAATCTGTCCATAGAGCCTCTTCCTCCTGTATTTCCTAGACTTTAGTTTCAACATCCAATGCACAATATTTGCCAAGAGCCAAAGGTCTGGCCTCTTGTTGCCCCTGACTACAGCCAATCACCATCGCTTCTTTCTCTTCTTCTTGCACTTTCTGAACTAATTGCCTTTATGTCAAATGTTGAAAATTTGATTAAAGCCAAAGATTTGGCTTCTTGACCTTGATCTTTTTGCCTACAACCAGGCATCATTGGCATCTTTGATGATGAACTCCTCATCAGCACTCTCTTGTACTAGATGCTTCAAGTGTGCCACTTCTTCATCAGTCGTCACTTCGGCTGTTACATCAGACTTCCTTAGTACACTAAGTGATACCACACCTTCAGTGTACAACTTGGCTTCTGTAAAATCTGCATAGGCAAAAAAGGGTTATGGATCTGCATCGATTTCCTCCGTTTCCCCATTGCCTATTGCTATCATTATCTTCTGATGCAAAGAAGAAGGCACACATTTGTTTGTGTGGATCCAATTCCTGCCAAGCAAAGCATTATATTTAGCATTGCCATCTATGACAAAAAATACTATCTGCAGTCTCTGGTTCCCACACTCAGGTTGATAGGCAGAATGCCTTGAGCCATCTACTTATCTCTAGCAAAACCAGCAATGGTAGTGCTTGTTGGAATCAACCAGCGATTTCTTTTCCCTAACTTCTTTAAGAAGGATCGTGGAAGCAGGTTTACTGTTGCCTCATTGTCTACCAGTACTCTGCCCATTTCTACTCTATCGAAATAAACCTTAATGTACAGGGGCTTAACATGTTGGGTCATGGATACTGTAGGTTATTCGAAGGGATACGAGAGGTTAATGTTCACCTTTTCACTCTTTTCATCAGTTTTCATGGGCTTGGCCACCTTAGATTCATCTTGGACCATGCTGGTTTATGAATGCCCACTAGAAATTGAAATAGGGTGATCTTTCTGGCCTTCTTGGTTCTCCTCCTCAACTTTAAACTCTTAAGGCAGCACATAGACCATATTAACTGGCATTGGAGGCAATGAGCCAAATTGTACTACTGGTTGTGTTTGCTCTCCTTCCATATTGGTTTGCTCTGATGCTTAGGAAGCACCCTTCATACTGTATTCTGGTACCTCAGTACTAATAGGTTCCTTCGAAGTAGTTTGTTGGTGGTCTACCTTTGTTGGCTTTTCAACCATGAAGGGCTGCTCAACCATAAAAGCTTCGAACATTTCTTCTTCAGCCAATACCTTTTCTTTGCTTAGTTCAATTTCTTTAGCTGTCTCATCATCACTCTCCATCAAGGCCTTTTTGAGGCCTGCTAGACTGGATTTCTCTTTGGCTCTTAGTTCAACATGAACTTTGGCCATTTGTTCTTTGCTGGTACTCATTTTGATCTTAGGACCAGGCTTTAAACCCTCTTATTCTTCTGTCTGGCTCTTTAACTAAGCCAAGGAAGTACTTTTTCCATTTTCTTTCAAATCTATATGGTACTGGGTGTACTTTCGCTGGATCTTTCTTGTTTGAGACCTGGAGATTACAGGAACCATATCTGGTTCCCTTGTCTTTGTGTTTTTCAATAGTTCCCAGTTATTTAGGGCTACGAAAGGGGGTTTGATCATCTTCTCTTTCCCTCCGAAAGCCCTTTCCTGGGTTAGAATCACTTTTGGTTTGTTTTGCATGACAAACTAATCAGGTACCCCTGGTACCCATGTTCCTACTGCTCCGGTTGGTAGGCTTGCTACTCTTTTCTTTGGAACTGTCTTCGAAGCTGTCTCAGAGAGCCAATCATTGGCTCTGGTGCCTTGTCTTGAACCAAATTTAGAATTCCTTTCAGGCTAGTTGACTGTCATGTAGTAGTCATGTGGCCTGAGCTCATGCAGAGGTATCTTACCTCTTGACAGATTCCCGGTGTCTGGAGGTCCAACCAAGGATGGTTGCTGCCTAGAACCAGTTGGAAATGGCCTCCTGCCATAATTGTTAACTGGCTTACGGTCTTTTGCACATCTTTGTAGTATTGCTTCCCATCAGTTGGGAGCCCCCTTAGCCATTTATAACTCAACATGCATTTGGGACACATTCTCTGCATTACAGCTGCTTCGAGAGAGTCACTATCAAATGCTTGTTCACTGGAGCCATCCCTTTGGCCTACAAAGCTTTGTCCACTGGCTGGTGAACCCTTTGTGTTCTTCCTAAAGGTAACCTGGCTAACAACATGGATTTGCACACTGACTTCTTCCAATTCCTTCAAAAAGAGATTCTAGAAATCTGGTATGCTAACATTAGTTGATGCCTCTCCAATTTCTGGAAATGGATTGGTATCAATTCCCATAGCCTTTTCAGTCTTGGTTGGAAATTTCAGCCTCCCTTTCCGAATTTGTTCTAGGACCCTATCTTGAAAAACAATGCAATTTTTACTTGAGTGGGACCAAGAGTTATGCCATTTGCAGTACAATTTTCCTTTAAGTTCTTCAGAATTTGGGATCTTAACTCCTTTAGGGAACTTTAAGAAATGTGCTGCTAGCAAATGATCAAATATGTCAAAAGAATATTTTCAATGAAGGTCTTTCTTTTTAAACTGTTAGTCAATTGTAGTATCTTTCTGAATCAATGCCTCACAAGTCATAGGTTCTTTTCCTATGATTTTTGTTGCATCAATTTCAAAGTTATGGTCCCTACAATAGGTCCTATAAGATGCATTGCTTCAATCTTGTTCTTCTTCAAAAAACTTTATAAGTGAGTTCTACTAGGTCTCGAAACTCTATCGAATCAAACTTCTTTCGAAGCATAAATTCTAGCCCATTTTGGGCCAATCTAACAAATTCAGGTTCGGGTAAAACAACCCTGCATTTGTTACGTGCTCTTTTGAATCTGGCAATGAATTGAGTAGCCTTCTCATTAGGCCTTTGGCTCAATCTTGCCAAGTCTGCCATAGAAACCTCAGGTTCTGTTTGGAAAAACTAGGCATGAAATACTTCCTCCATTTGTTGCCACGTTCGAATAGAACCAGGTGTAAGGTTAGTGTAACAAACAAAAGTTGCCCCTGTTAGAGAATTTGGAAAAAGTTGTAATTTCATATAATCATTATTGGTAAACTCATCACATTGGCTTGTGAATCTGACAATGTATTTAATGGTTGACTGATTTCCATTCCCATAAAAAAGAGCAAAATATGGTATTTTATATCCCCTTGGATACTCATGTAGCCTATCTATCCAGTTTGGGTAAGGCTTTTTGTAGATAGGAGTCTGGACCCCCCGAGCCATGGGTCCATAAATCTCTCTTACTATATTACCCATATGGTGTCTAGGCACCATGTTTGGTGCTAATTGAGCCACTATTGAGGGAGCAAACACTTGGTTTGGAGGAACCACTTGTGCTTGGAGTCACCTTGGTCCAGGCGAAGTCATATTTGGGACTAGTTATCCCTGTTGTGCCTGGTAAACCTAAGGATATGGCTGACCCTTTTAGGCAGGTGTCTGGCCTACAAAAGGAACTGCTGGGACGGGGAACACGCATTGTTTCTCTTCCAATTGTAGGAATCCCATCAAACACTCAGGTATAGCTTCAAACATGGGATTAGTATATGTTTTGCTATTTCCTTGTGTTGATCCTACCCCACAACTATTTATGGCTTCGCTGATAGGTAAAGACATGTTTTGGCCTGTTGGCACTCTATGGAAGGGCTCATACCATAACTGAGACATTGGTACTGGTCTTTCAGGTGTTTGATTACTGGTTTGACCATTATCTTGCCCATTATCTTGTGCATGCCGTCTATTTCGAGCCAATTTGCTGCTAAAGCATATTTATATTGGGGGTGATTGTTTAGGCTTTTTTGAGCTAACTTATAACTTCTAGCTTTCAAAAATCTATTTTAGACTGTTTGGTTAAACTTATTTCAAACAGCTTCTGATTCTAACAATTTACTTTAACTCAAAAAAACTGATTCTGAGAAGCTACTCACCCCTTGCTTCTGATTATCAACTTCTGTTGTGGATATGTTAATTTACGCTTATACTCTTAGATTTTTTTATTTTTTTAAAAATAGAAAAAGACCCAAATGGACTATAGATTATTATTATTATTATTATTATTTATGAGAAATGCAGACAAGTAATGAATAACAAAAAATAAAAGTTAATTGAAAAAGCTACTTCACAGCTTATTTAACAAATACTACTCAACAACTTAAATCTATAATCCAACAGCTACATGAAATAGATTAACAGCTTCTGATTAAAGTCATAATTTATAATCTATTAAGCTATAATCTATAATCTGTTTTAACAGCTACACCAAATGGGGTCATTTTCTTCAGCATGTCTATTGATGGGTGGTTGATATGTATGTATTCGATCTAAAAGGGACACTACCCATCTTTCCATTGTATACATCAACTGTTGTCCCATAACATCCACAAAACTTCCCCATTGATTTGTGCATGAGAGAGTCGAAGGACCAACTTCTTGGCCTTGTCCAATATTCTGGACTTGCGTTGTATATCTTGAAGTAATGGTTTCTTCAATTAATTGTGGAGGACTGTTTGAAGCAGGCACATTTTTCTGGATGTAGCTCAGTGTTTTCCTCTATATTAATTCCTTCTGCACCTTCTTCGAGGTGTTCATTTTCTCCTCTTACTAGACGTCTAGCCATTTTTTAAGTCCCACTAGGCGTGTCAAAAAATATATGTTGGATTTTTTGGCTTTCAAAGGTTAATAATGCAATTTTAAGTGTGCCAACAAGGACTAGTTATTCCTTACAGAAATTTTAATTGCCAACCAATTATCAGATGATTGTGTTAAAGTTCTTTTAACCTCAATGAAGAGGACTTTTATTGGTGGCTTTGCTTAGGAGAAAATTGAAGATAATAACAATAGATAAAAAACAGTTTCTTGAACTGAATTTCATTAATTAATAAGAACTTACAATGATACCTTCGCACTTTCACAGCCTCAAAGGGTTTTACAGCAACAAACTATTTTGAACTACTCCTAAGAATTGAAGTGCAGTATAGGAATTGAAGAACAAAAAATGTAAAAAACTGGAAAAATATAAAGTAAATAACTGGTTTCTGGATCTAAGTCTAGTCATTCTTCTGTTGGCCTTCTCTTCTACTTATACCCACTAATGGTAACTGTCGAAGTCATCTTCTAACCGTCGAAATGCCTTTCCACGATCACTGGTCATGGCTTTGAATAGTTTACTCCCACTACTTCATTCCTGCAGTTGGACTTTCCTCTTAAATTTGAATTTGAATTGTGAGTAACTGTTGGGCCACGTCATCTTGCGCCTTCTTACTGCTCCAATGGTACGCAGATTCATTAATATCAATATGAACTGCCACGTGTCTGTCGTTGACTGGAGACTTGCATTATTTCTCCAAATTACCTTTTACGAGCCACATGTTAAGTTTCGATTGGCGTATACAAAATATATAGCCAACAGTAACCCATTAATAGATATATGAGAGAGGTTAAATTCAGTACATATCTAACCTTTGATATAAATGCACAAAGTGAATGCCTTAGATTTGAACTCATAATCTCAAAGTTAGTAGATTAAAATTTTAACCAATAATTATTTTCAAAAAAATCAAGTTATTTACACTATTTTTATTTTATTTTTTATTTTTTTTATTTTTTATTTTTTTATTTTTTTTTTTTAAGTGAGGACATGTGACCCCTTGGTCGTTCCTTAATCCCATCCCTTTCCATGCCTAAGTAGTAAAATATATATAGAGAGAATAGTGTTGAACCAAAGAGTTTGAGAGTGAGAAAGTTTGGCCCTCAATGTCTGTATCTTTCTGTAACGCCCCGCTATTTCATACATGAATCCATCGCAACCAATATAACAATACACCCCAAAGCCATCCTTTTCACTAAACTAAAAATTAAAATTTATAACTTCTCTATTTACATGTCCTTAAACCTTGTACCCAACTCCAAGTTCTACAACAAGATGACAATTACAATAGAAGAACCCCATGGGTGTACAAGACAACAGCAAAATAAGTCTAACAGCCCTATTACAAAACTCTAAGTCATTACAGCAAAATATTCTCAACTGTCAATCCCAAAACCGCTTACTTCAAGTCACCACTGTAGTTGTACAACATTATTTCCTGAAAAATAGGATAGGGGTGAGCTATATGCCCAGTAGGAATACATTTAACCAAGTATTTAATCATTCGAATAAATTTATGGCACCCTTGAGACAAAACGTAAAAGTAGTTATGAACACATGTAATCTTCATTGATTATGTAAATACATAACGATTAAGCATGGACCATTACATTTCACACCTTTACAGCATAACAATTAAACAATCACATCAATGGAAAACAAACCATGAGTCCCATGTAAGAGTCAAACACAAGTTGCTTTAGTTTCAAAAACCATCTCCCACATTTGCCGGCTGCTATACGGCAGGAAGTGGGCACCCAAGAAAACCATCCATTTTTCCATTTTCACCGGCTATTATACAGCAGGACTGTGTGGACACCCAAAAATATTTTTCCCACATTCGTCGAGCGATAAGCCTAGACAGGGCATTTGGGAACCTTTTAAACTCCCCGTGCGGGTACCAACACAACACCACATTTTCCAAAACCGACTCTTACCCGAACTCATGCATAATTAACAATTCCATCACATTTTAATTCCATTAACAAGCATCCATCATCACAATAGATGAAACACCACATAATATTCAAAGAATAATAACATTCAAGTCACAATTCCTTTACCATATCAGCATCCACATCTTTCATCTCTTGATTGTTCATAATATTCCATGAATCAAAGGAAATTCCACTCAATTTAGTGTTTTCTATTCAAATTGAAAAGTTAGGGTTTTACCAAATTTGGGGGTTTCTATCCTTCATCATAGACATAGGTTTTGACAACATTTATATATATGTTTCTAGCAAAAGAGTTAAGAAATTTCAAGAAAAAGTCTAGCACAATGATTTATTTGTGTAAAACATGGGTTTAATCCAACAAGATCCTCAAATTAGCTTATAAGTCACAACAATACCACAAAATCTCTTCAAAATAAAGAAATACTAGGATAAAAGTATCCCTACCTCAAAGAAATGAAAAGAAAACTCGGAGAAACCCAAAGTTGATGAAATCTCGAAGTCCTTGGATTAAAAGAAAGCCCTTGACGGGCTCTCCAACCTTCCTCAAGGGACCTAGGTGAGAAGATGCTTCTAGATGAGTAGATCTAGCTATCTAAGTGAGAAAAAGTTGGGTTTAGAGAGAGATGAGAGAGACTCACAGTTTGAGAGGAAAGAGGAGGAGAAAATCATGAGAGAGAAGAGTGTTGGGTCTATTTATAGTAGTAGAAAAGTAGCCCTGAGGTCATTGCAAAGAATAAACCCAAAACCCCCAAAAGTAGGGCTCATTCGGACCCAAAAATTCTGGAAATAACATGCAGGGGTTGACCCTTCGGGCAGATGTGTCAACCCTTTAGGTAGAAAAGACAATCTGGCACAAGCAAGGGGGGGTCGACCCTTAGACAGGAGGGGGTCGACCCTAATTTCCAGCAACTAATACAGAAATTCTACAATATAAGAGGGTCGACCCTTCCCAGACTGGTGTCGACCCTATTGAAAACTAGTAGAGGTACCAAGAATTCAAACAGGTATAACTCTCTCATTCGGACTCCGTTTTAGGTCGTTCTTGTGTCCAAATTGAAGCCCCCGAAACAAGCTTTCCAATGGTTCCAGCCTAACATTCAAATTCAAAGTATGGAAGGAGAAAAAGGGATAAAGAGTAAAGGTTGGTCAAAAATGAAAACTCAAATTTGGGACTTTTGATCTAATCTTGCCTAAATACCTTGTTAAGGCTTCAGTCAAGATTCCAAACATCCCCCAAGGATCATCAATTATAATATTTAGATTTCACTTTCCAACCCATCAATGCCACGAGTCCGACAACCATACAAGTTTTAAGGTGACGGGTACTAATTTACACCAATCCAATACAAATTAGAATCCGAGTCATTACAAACTCCCCACCTTAGGAAATTTTGTCCCTAAAATTAGACAATTCAAGAATCAGAGTTTCGAACAACCAAAATGGAATGGATTCCAAAATTGACACTTACTCCAACTAATCATGAACAATCTCTACTCTATCACAAGTCTCTAGAAGAGTTTCCCAATGTAATGAATTTCACGAGTTGGACAAGAAACAACTCCCAATTGGTTTACATTCATCATGCCAAAAATCTAACTCAAAGACTAAAAAAAACTTCCATATTTCAGTCCTCCACTTATATTCTAATAATACCCAAATGATTAAAGTGGTGAACCTCTTTTTCAACTCATTCACATGATTATCCTTAACAAGCCACAAGAATTCATCAATTCTCTGAAACAAGAAGTCAAGTAAAGGCTTTACTAACATACCCTACAGTCGTATCTCAAACAAACTTAACCTCAAGAAAATAATTTTCAGTTGCCTAACAATGTAGAACCTTAGGAGACTGAGCTTTCACCTTATATTCACACCCTAAGAAAACTATCGATCTCTTGGCAATAAATTTCCAAACAATTATCTCACATTACAACCCAAGTCCTTGATCCCTTTCATGAGAAGAAAAGATTTTAATAAATGTTTTATCCGGCAACCATAGCCTTCAACAAACACAATTTAATGAAACCAAGCACCTTAAACCTCGTGCTTGCCACACAACTGGAATTATGCCTTATTATTGCGCACTTGTGATTTTAAAATATTTGATAATTAAAAAGAAAAAGAACATCCGGAAATATATTTTATGACCTTTACATTTTAAAAGAGATCATTAATGGTAAAAGACTTTATATGCAAATGTTTCTAATACATACGAATGATTTGTAAAAGTACTGAGTTTTAAAAAAAGACATATTTATTTATGTTAAGGTTATTAAGAATCATACATACCATAAAACTCAATATGCATTGTTCATAAGTGTTTCACATTTTCTAGCTGGTTTGTCCATCATAATATTTTCCCAATTTCGGTAAAAACTAGATCGTGCTCAATGGGAGAACTCCGTTCCCAACTCAGTTTTTTTAGCATATTCCGACTAGTGACTCTCAACCGTCACCTAATCAATAATCCCATCACCATAGTGATGCCACAATCTCAATATAGTTATTTAAACAATAACAACGCAAATAGACTAAACATCATGAGTTTGGGGAAGTCACATCACATTTACAACCTCTACCATAATCAACCAATTACTCTTTATTTATTCTATATTTGCATCACATTCTTCACAGCCAACCCCATTTTGGGGTTCACGCATAATCAGTTAAAACAAGTACCAAGCTGTTATCATAACTTGTCACTCCCTTGGATGACACACATGCTCATCAAACAATCAATTCCCATTCACCCACCTCATTTCTAAAATTTAAATACGTTCTGAGGTGACTCCCTGCCAATCTCTCTTAATGCCACAATAATAACCAACACACCACGTAAGAAAAAATCATCTACCTATGCTTACACAACACACTACATTCCCTAAAGTCAATGCCATGGTATTCACTTCCAAAATTAAAATACGGCTCCACACCATACTAAGATTGTAATGTCCTAGGAGGTCAAACCCAAATTCAAAGCCTTCTGTAATGCAGACTTACTCCATAACAAACATTCACACCGTTAATGATGGTATTATGCCTCTAATACAAAATTCTAACAAGATCGTACTTTCAGTACTTCAATCCATTCATTACTACAGCTGCTCCACCCTTGAAAATAGTTTAACTCAGAAGGTCATTCACCGCGACTTACCCAATGAAATTAAAATATACTTTTCATAATTGCTCTAGTCACAAAACAATAACATCAACCATTATATCAAACCTTTCATTAAAAGCCTATACAACTCAAGATGAAAGGATACACCAGCAAATACTCATTCACTTTACAAAATTTGCAGGTCAATAATAGTCACTCCGACATAATTTCCATAACCAACCAAATTACAACGGCACTTCGCACCATTTTATTTCCTGACAAGGAGTCCACCTAATAACTTCTTATAAGATGACACCATCACAAAGCGTTAATGGAATAAAGTTAAAATAAGGGATCACTCTCTAGTAGGCATAACTATATCTTCTAATTAAGAAAACCACTTACCACTAAAGGTCAAATACATCCAAAGTAAACCCAATAATCGTATTCGATCAACCTACCAACAACACACTATCTCACCACTCTTATAGCAAAACAAAGGATCAATATAAGGAGTTCACAGCTCTTACTCCAAGGGTACGAAACCCCCTTTTTCTTCTTTCTTTCTTCTTATTTTTATTTTATTTTATTTTATTTATTTTATTTTATTTTTAACTAAAGGGTAAGGGCTGCAAAATAACTCTCATTTCAATTGCATGAAAGCACCGTCGTCACACACACCAAACTTAACCCAAAATACTCACGTATACTTCTCATATTCACCATTTCTATCCTTTAAGTAAAGTGATTCTAAGAATTAACACCAATCACTAGCAGTGGACCAATCACAATTTTCACGAAGAATACTCACCCACCAACTCCTTTCTACATGACAGTTAATAAACTTACCACCAATAACTACCAATAACCTCCACAACCTATCAACATAAACTTAACTAGTTTTACTCCTATGTGGTGTTCACCAAAAACTTCCAATAATATGTTCTAAGTTCATTATGGGCTCTTTCACGACTAGGTATACAACTAAACCATACTTCAACACCCCAAGTCGACGAGCTAACTCACATCAACACCTACTCCTTAAACCCAACACACCATGGAGCCTATCCCAAAATTAGCACACAACACTACACTAGTACTACGGTGATTCACAATGCCCAACCTATACTAAGCAATAACCCGATAACACCACCACATAGCACTAAGCAACGATACAATCCATTAGGCCAATTAACAATTCCTATCTCCTATCAAGTAGGCACTTCACAAATTTAATTTATTTTATTTATTTATCAACCAACCATCACACTGTCATATTCAACCTCAAAAGTCTGCCTGAAGCCAATAGTCAAACCATTCCTAAATAAGATTTCCAAAAGTAATGATCGCGAGGCATATTCCAACCATTCATTTTGAAGACACCGCTAACATTCCCACAAGAGTAAGGCACATCCAAGTCACCCAAGAATAAGTTTCAAACTAAAAACAACAACAAAAACATCCTCCACACTAGTCCAACTAAGAGAGATACAAAATACCATCACCAACAGATGCTCTTAATTAAAACCAAAGGTAAGGAATATATCGTCCTCTTTTACCAAGGGAAACCTAGTACCCTTGAATCGGAGCTAACTCCAAACATTCAAGATGGGGTAAACACAAAACCAAGCACAATGGTAACACTATACCGACCCACTAGTACCCTAAAATTTCCTCCACGTCCACAGTATAACGGATAACTAAGTCAAAAACTTAAACTCCTAAAAGAAAATTTAAGATAACCCTTACTTGAGGAAATCTCCACATTCGCATCCCAACTAGTGACTAACTTAACATAACTCAACCTCATAGATGAGATACAGGCACCAAAAGTTTGTATTTACCTCAATATTAGAAGCTATGTCATCACAAACACTTCTAAACCCAATCGAAATACTTACGTACACCTTTAGCCATTACGAAACTTTTATCTCATAGTCAAAAGCAACCACCAAAGAATTAACATCAATGATTCTCAAACCATCAGGCACAGATTTGCATAAGGACACACCGATCCGACTTCACCGATCAATCCAACACACTTTAGTCACACGCTCTATTGAACCATAATAGCCTCCCAAGTTAACTCCAAGAGCTTCTTCTAAGAACATTTATTATGCCATCACGACCCCTGATATAATAACTACACCACTCAAGCACTCCAATAATCAAGCATCAAGACCAATTACTTATGAACTAGACCATAATTTCTAGAGAGCAACCAATTCTAGCACTCAATATCTCAATCGTTAATAACAAATCACCAACCCTCAAGTCACCATCTCCATTACCAGAGATTCAACACCACAATTACAACCTTTTTCATTTATTCTCCACAGTCTAATTTACCTCAAAATTCTACATTTAACTCATTTTCTAAAAAAAATTCTTTGTGCACCACTATAATCCCTACCGTGCCATAACCACTCACACTGCCACAAAGGATTCAAAAGTATTACTACCTCTCAAGACATGTCAACCACCACCAGGGCAAACCTATGCCAACTCACCACCAATGCTAACACCTAACCCATGTGACACACCAAGGTTCCCACTCATGATTTTCATGCTCTACACACCATCCAAACAAGCATTTACACAAATATCTACTTTTACATAAGACCATCCACATAATCATGCAATCACATAAAGAATATACAGGCTACCCTCCTAAGATACTAGCCAGTCCCATGGCAATCAAGGGCCTCCAAGTGGAAAAAGCATTGATCAGATGCCTTTCCAAAAGGATCTCGATGAGTGCAACAGATAAAAGCCATATCTCATAAGTTAACCCCATACACATATAACCACATATATACATAAGGCACACAAGGCACGTAAACATCCCATCCTAGCCTAGGAATCCCATTGTGACGAAAGTCACTTCCCACGAGCCTAAGGTATTCGAACCTAATGCTCTGATACCAATTTGTAACGCCCCGCTATTTCATACATGAATCCATCGCAACCAATATAACAATACATCCCAAAGCCATCCTTTTCACTAAACTAAAAATTAAAATTTACAACTTCTCTATTTACATGTCCTTAAAACCTTGCACCCAACTCCATGTTCTACAACAAGATGACAATTACAATAGAAGAACCCCATGGGTGTACAAGACAACAACAAGATAAGTCTAACAGCCCTAATACAAAACTCTAAGTCATTACAACAAAATATTCTCAATTGTCAATCCCAAAACCGCTTACTTCAAGTCACCACTGTAGTTGTACAACATTATTTCCTGAAAAATAGAATAGGGGTGAGCTATATGCCCAGTAGGAATACATTTAACCAAGTATTAAATCATTCGAATAAATTTATGGCACCCTTGAGACAAAACATAATAAGTAGTTATGAACACATGTAATCTTCATTGATTATGTAAATACATAACGATTAAGCATGGACCATTACATTTCGCACCTTTACAGCACAACAGTTAAACAATCACATCAATGGAAAACAAACCATGAGTCCCACGTAAGAGTCCAACACAAGTTGCTTTAGTTTCAAAAACCATCTCCCACATTTGTTGGCTGTTATACGGCAGGAAGTGGGCACCCAAGAAAACCATCAGTTTTTCCACTTTCGCCGGCTATTATACAACAGGACTGTGTGGACACCCAAAAACATTTTTCCCACATTCGTCCAGCGATAAGCCTAGACAGGGCATTTGGGCACCTTTTAAACTCCCCGTGCGGGTACCAACACAGCACCACATTTTTCAAAACTGACTCTTACCCGGACTCATGCACAATTAACAATTCCATCACATTTTAATTCCATCAACAAACATCCATCATCACAATAGATGAAACACCACATAATATTCAAAGAATAATAACATTCAAGTCACAATTCCTTTACCATATCAACATCCACATCTTTCATCTCTTGATTGTTCATAATGTTCCATGAATCAAAGGAAATTCCACTCAATTTAGTGTTTTCTATTCAAATTGAAAAGTTAGGGTTTTACCAAATTTGGGGGTTTCTATCCTTCATCATAGATATGGGTTTTAACAACATTTATATATATGTTTTTAGCAAAAGAGTTAAGAAATTTCAAGCAAAAGTCAAGCAAAATGATTTATTTGTGTAAAGCATGGGTTTTATCCAACAAGATCCTCAAATTAGCTTATAAGTCACAACAATACCACAAAATCTCTTCAAAATAAAGAAATACTAGGATAAAAGTATCCCTACCTCAAAGAAATGAAAAGAAAACTCGGAGAAACCCAAAGTTGATGAAATCTTGAAGTCCGTGGATTAAAGAAAGCCCTTGACACGCTCTCCAACCTTTCTCAAGGGACCTAGGCAAGAAAATGCTTCTAGATGAGTAGATCTAGCTATTTAAGTGGGAAAAAGTTGAGTTTAGAGAGAGGCGAGAGACTCACAGTTTGAGAGGAAAAAGGAGGAGAAAATCATGAGAGAGAAGAGTGTTGGGTCTATTTATAGTAGTAGAAAAGTAACCCTGAGGTCATTGCAAAGAATAAGCCCAAAACCCCCAAACGTAGGGCCCATTCGGACCCAAAAATTCTGGAAATAACATGCAGGGGTTAACCCTTCGGGCGGATGTGTCGACCGTTTAGGTAGAAAAGACAATCTAGCACAGGCAATGAGGGGTTGACCCTTAGACAGGAGGGAGTCGACCCTAATTTTCAGCAACTAACACAGAAATTCTGCAATAGAAAAGGGTCGACCCTTCCCAGACTGGTGTCGACCCTATAGAAAACCAACAGAGGTACCAAGAATTCAAACAGGTATGACTCTCTCGTTCGGACTCCGTTTGAGGTCGTTCTTGTGTTCAAATCGAAGCCCCGGAAACAAGCTTTCCAATGGTTCCATCCTTACATTAAAATTCAAAGTATGGAAGGAGAAAAGGGATAAAGAGTAAAGGTTGGTCAAAAATGAAAACTCAAATTTGGGGCTTTTGATCTAATCTTGCCGAAATACCTTGTTAAGGCTTCAATCAAGGTTCCAAACATCCCCCAAGGATCGTCAATTATAATATTTTGAGTTCACTTTCCAACCCATCAATGCCACGAGTCCAACAACCATACAAGTTTTAAGGTGACGAGTACTAATTTACACCAATCCAGTACAAATTAGAATCCGAGTCATTGCACTTTCAATATGTCAACCTTATAGTAGGGGCTCTTAACCAACATTGATCACGACTCTGTCATACGGACCAATATTGGTTTGCCACCTTAGAGCATCCGCATCAGTCTCTTCAAATTTTTAGTCAAATTATAGCTAAAAAAGCTATTTTACTATTTTAGCTAGTCACATCTTTAGTACCTACTGCATCAAACTCTTTATTATAAATTAACTTTATTAAAATATTATTTTTTTATTGTGTTTGTTATTCTTTCTTTTTTTATTAAATTGATAGTTACCAACCAAATAATTCTTTAAAAAAAAAAAAAAAAAATTGGTCGTTAACTGGTTGACCGACTGGACTTGCAAGCAGACATCCGGTAACACTAATCTCCGTGTTGTGGTGTGTAGACGCGCCCGCGAGGGGGGCCCTCGCTACAGTTCGGACTCGATTTGTGTCACGGTTCTAAGTCTGAACCAAAGAGTCCAAATCTGGCAAATCGTTTTGAGAAACAGATTTTTGAAAAGAAGTGCCAAACATGGACTGCTTTGCCAGATACAGAGTCGCTACCTAAATATTTTAAAATGAGGGAATTTAGGAAACCCTGACTCGGTGCCAAAGGCCACGTGTCCGTCATCACCAAAGTTGCCTCGGCTCGGGAGCTTGGGTACGATTGGGGAAGGTCAGCTATGAGCACCCCCTCTCGCCCGGTCCGAAGACCGGCCTCTACTAACCGTGATATCCGATTTTGAAAACGTTATGTGTTCTTATCCCGATTATTAGCCTAGAATTACTACGTTATGCGCACAGCAAACAAGTATAGACTAGATTGCCTAATTTGGAAATAAGCATTGCATATCCGTTTGTCTTGAAAAAAACACTTTGGAATTTGCTACTCGCAAGTAGGCTAAAATACGGATTTCAACGAGTTTTTCCAACTCAGACAACCCAACCTTCACCCACAGGCATTCAAACAGTTTATCACATAAGCATCTAGCCACATGATAAGCATGCTGTTATGATAGCATTCACACGCATGCGATATGCTAAAGCATAAATGCTTACCGAGTACTCCGAGCCAAAACAATAAACTAGTTAGCCAGCATGCATGGTCCTAGTTCATGTCAAATTGGCTAATGCAACACATACAGGATGCAATTAGAATAGGCTCGGCTAACCTAAACATGGCATGTGAAAATGCACAAGTAGCATGTATTCAGGTTAGATTTGAAATACTAATGCAGTTAGCATGATGCGCCGAGCCCGGTGCATGCAATACTGATGAATGATGCACGCATGCATAGCATAAGGTATGCTAAATTAAACATGTCCTATTACTAATCATCAAAGCAGGTGAGTAAAAAGGAGAAAGAAATGGGGGTTGGAAGACATGCACACACTCACCCACACTTATTACAAGTTTACCCTCGCTCGGAGGGATCGAAAGAATAGTACAGTTCGAATAATGAATTAATTATCCTAGCTAATTAATTATTACAAATTACCTAATTAGTTAACAAATTAACTAAGCTAGGAAGGAAAAACAGATAAGCCGCCTCGGGAAAAGAGCCCAATGCGATGCATGTTCGGTTCTGCTCGGAAGTACACTGTCATACATGAGTTGCCTCTGTTTTCCCTGCTATACTCCTCTAAAGACTGTCAAAGTCTCAGAATTGCTTCCCTGGACACTGGGAGACACCACCGGCTGAGTAGAATATCCACCGGCAGTGGTATGTTGTAAACGCGCCCGCGGAGGGGGACCTCGCTGCTACAGTTCGAACTCGCGATTTTTGTTGTCGCGGTTCTTAATCTGAACCAAAGAGTCCAAATCTGGCAAATCGTTTTGAGAAACAGATTTTTGAAAAAGTAGTGTCAAACATGGACTGCTTTGCCAGATACAGAGTCGCCACCTAAATATTTTTAAAATGGGGAAATTTAGGAAACCCTGACTCGGTGCCGAAGGCCACATGTCCGTCATCACCGGAGTTGTCTCGGCTCGGGAGCTTGGGTACGATCGGGGAAGGTCAGCTATGAGCACCCCCTTTCGCCCGGTCCGAAGACCGGCCTCTACTAACCATGATATCCGATTTTGAAAACGTTATGTGTTCTTATTCCATTTATTAGCCTAGAATTACTATGTTATGCGCGCAGCAAACAAGTATAGACTAGATTGCCTAATTTGGAAAGAAACATTGCATATCCGTTTGTTTTGAAAATGCTTTGGAATTTGCTACTCGCAAGTAGGCTAAAACACGGATTTCAATGAGTTTTTCCAACTCAAACAATCCAACCTTCACCCACAGGCATTCAAACAGTTTAACACATAAGCATTTAGCCGCATGGCAAGCATACTATCATGTTAACATTTACACACATGCGAGATGCTAAAGCATAAATACTTACATCGTACTCCATGCCAAAACAGTAAACTAGTTAGCAAAACATGCGTGTCCTAGTTCATGCTAAATTGCCTAATGCAACACATACAGGATGCAATTAGATAGGCTCGGCTAATCTAAGCATGGCATATGAAATGCGATCAACTATCACATATTCAATTTTTGAATTGAAGTACAAATGCAGTTAGCGTGATGTACCGAGCCTAATGCATGCAATACGAATGCATGGATGCACACATGCATAGCATAAGGTATGCTAAAATAAATGTGCCCTAATCTACCA
This sequence comes from Camellia sinensis, assembly GCF_055761805.1. Classification (NCBI taxonomy): domain Eukaryota; kingdom Viridiplantae; phylum Streptophyta; class Magnoliopsida; order Ericales; family Theaceae; genus Camellia; species Camellia sinensis. The sequence continues at coordinate 4,701,133 of NC_138969.1, read as the reverse complement.
TCATAAGCAGGTAAATAAAAGGGAAGAAAGAAGTGGGGTTGGAAGACATACACACCACCTACGCACACTTATTACATATTTACCCTCACTCGGAGGGACCAAATAAATATTACAAATTAATTAACTACGCAAGCTAATTAATATTACAAATTGCCTAATCAACTAAGCAAAATAACTTAAACTAAGAAAAACAGGAAAATCGCCTCGAGGAACGCGCCGCCATGCATAGGCTGCCTCTGTTTTCCTTCCTTCACTCCTCTGGAGGCTGTCAAAACCTCAGGACTGCATCCCTGGACACTGGGGAGTGCCACCGGCTGAGTGGAATTACCACCGGCAGTGGTGTGTGGCCATCGGCACAAAATGAAGCTGTCGGCAGAGGAATTGTTGCCGGTCGGCACCTTACACTGCCGGTCAGCAGAGTGTTCCTGCAGAATCTGCAAATGACAGCAACAGAGGGCAAGGCAAAGCATGGCAGCACAATTCAAGGCATATATGCACTAACCATGTCCCTTATCATGATAATGACTCAAAGGGGCATGTGCCTCGATTCTCGGACCACCAATCACGCATTTCCATGCATTATGGCCCAAAGAACCAAGTATGCAACTTTGATTTCAAATGCATGCAAACCAAATCAAACAAACAAGGCCCAATTCCTATCACCAATTCAAGGAACAAGGCATGCATGCAAGAAGTAATGCAACCTAGGCACACAAGCTAAGGATGCAACATGGCATGGCAACAAACTTATGCAAGCATGCAAACAAACATGAAGCAATGCTAACCAATGCAAAGGTGGTCTAAAGCATGATTTTAGGCAACTCCAATAAGGCCTAAAACAAAGGCCAAAGTGCTATAATGAGGGACCAAATACACATGCACACATACACATGTTGAAAGGCCAACACTTAGGCACAAATTGGACAACCCTCAAACACATTTGAAAGGAGGAATCATGGACTAATTAGCATGCAACATAAGCATTGAAATCATGCTAAGACATGGTACCAAACCAAGCAATAAATCAAGCCAAGCATGTAACAAATGGCCCAAATGCTCAAAGCAAACCAATAGAGTATTGAACTACACTTAGCAAGACCAAACATGGCATGAACTCATTGACCAAAAACAGAGTTTTGGGACATTAATACAAGGCCTAAGGACCACTTAGATGGCATCCAAATGACTCAAGAACAAAGGCATGTATAATCACCAAAACATAGAGCATGAGATGACAACCTTACAAGACATTAAAGGGACATCAAATGCGAGCTCTCAAGCATACAATAAGGTCTGAAATGGCATGGTAGATGGTCCCAAATCACCAAAACAATGCAAGGATGGCATGCTATACATTCACATACTTAAGGCCAACAAGCCGGAATGCAAAGGGGCTATATGATGCATGCCAAATTCGACCCAAACAACCTAGGACAGACCTAGAACATGGCAAAACATGCACAAAATCTTCACAAGACTAAGCCTAAAACATGCTCCAACAAAGGCTAACAACCTAAGGCACATTGAGGCAATAACATGGCATTACAAGGCAACTATGCTAAGCATGCATGGAGTACCAAAACCAAGTAAAAACAGAGGCATAACATGACATATTAAGCATAAAAAACAGCCAAGTCATGGTCAATACACCCTCAAACATAATGCTCTCTCAAGAGGCCAAAACATGCCCTTTTCAAGGACAACAAGGAGAGGGGGTGGCCCTCTCCTTCTTGGGACTTCAAGGCATCACCTTCACCACTGAAATCCCTCAAGATTTCAGTGGTGAAGAGACCCCAACACCAAAATCCCGGAGCTAGCACAAAAGGGCACAAAATGAGGCCTTTTAAGGCCTAAGGGTGTTCAAACTTACCCAAACCACAAAATACTCTTAATAAACAATCAAGAGGACTAAAAAACAGAAATTGTTTGTATTATACACTAAGCTCAAAAATGAATTTAAGATAGGTAGAAAATCAATGCAAAAATGGGGAAAAATGAGACTAGGTTCTCACCCTTGAAGACCCCTTCACAAATGGTGCTCCAATGGCCTCCTTTGGCTTGAATCCAACACCAAAACTTCAAAATCAGTCCCTTAGAACCTCAGTTCCAAGAGGAAGGTGAAACACTAGGTGTTTGTGTGCAATAGTAAGACACAAAACACCTAGAGCACTAAAGAGAAGGAAAGAGAGATAGAGTGTATATCTAACCCTAACACTAGAACCAGAGCTCAACAATGGCTGTCTAAGCTCTCAAAATATCTTAACTCTCTAACCTCTTCAAGCCAAGAGACCCCACTCTCTCTATATGGCACTTCTTGTCTTGTAAAGCTTACAAGACAAGCTTCATAAGAGGGAGATCCCTCCATACACGTGTATGGAGGGGAGCAAAAGCAAGACAGCTGTCTTAAAATATCTGCAAAAGCAGATGCACAGTAATCGGCCGGCCAAAAATGCCATCTTGGCCAAAAATAGTGCCGGCCGGCACTAAAAAGTGCTGACCGGCAACAAATAGTGCCGGCCGGCAATAAACATTGCCGGTGGCAGCAAAAACCAGCCGGTGGCCTCTAGCCACTGCCGGTGATGGGTGGGGATGGTCCACAAGCCCTACCCTGCCCTTCCAAGGTAAAACACAAGTGTTTGGTGCAAAACCAGACACTAAACAGTCGAGTTCGGAGATCCTGAGACAAGGCGCGCGAGCCGAGACCTCCGGGAACTCCAAACGAACACAAACATGGATAATCACCGAGCGTTCAAACGGTGACGTCCAAGTCTTGAGGACGGTCAAAAATGGGGTGTCTACATATGTGATCACCGGCTGTGAATGCATCCATCAGCCATCAATGGGTTGCCGGCCGGCACTCCATGCAGTCGATCGGCAGAAAGTGCCTGCAGAACCTGTTTGACAGCAGCAGAGGACAGGACTTTGCATGGCAATGCAATTCAAGCCATATATGCACCAATCATGTCCCTTATCATGTTAGTGACTCAAAGGGACATGGTCCTTGGTTCTTGGACCATCAATCGCGCATTTCCATGCGTGATGGCCCAAGGGACCAAGTGTGCACACTTTGATGTCAAATGCAATGCAAACCAACAAACTAAAGCCCAATTCCTATCACTAGATCAAGGAACAAGACATGCATGCTAGATGCAATGCAACCTAGGCATGTAAGCTAAGGATGCAACATGGGAATGCAAGATGTACATGCAAGCATGCAAACAAACATGCAAGGTAAGCATGCAAGCAAGCAAAGGATGGACTTAAGCATGATTTAGGCAGCTCTAATTAGGCCCAAAACAGTGGCCAAAATGCCCAAAATAGAGAACTAAACACACATACACACATGCACATGTTAAATGGCTAACACTCAAGCACAAAAGGGCAACTCTCAAGCACACTTGAAAGAGGCATAACATGGACTAATGGCATGCAAAGTAAGCATTGAAAATCATGCAAGAACATTGTGCCAAACCAAGCAAACAAGATAGGCTAAACATGCAACAAATGGCCCAAGCATTCAAGGCAAGCTAATGAAGTATTGAACTACACTTGATATGACCACACATGGTAAGACTTAAATGACCAAAAATAAAGTTTTAGCACATAAAACAAAGCCCAAAAGACCACTTAGATGGCATCTAAATGGCTTGAATTCAAAAGCATGCACAAATGCACTTTCAAGGAGCATACCACACAAGCTCATAAGGCATCAAAGGGGCATCCAAGGCAAACATACAAGCATGCTAAGGGGACTGAAATGATGCTATAAATGGTGCCAAACCATTAAAACAAAGCAAGTAATGCATGCTATACCTTCACATACTCAAGGCCAACAAGCCAAAATGCAAAGGGGCTATACTAAACATGTCATGGCCGACCAAAATGACTAAGGACAGACCTCAAACATGGAAAAATAAGCACAAAAGCTTCACAAAGCTAAACCTAAAACATGCTTGAACAATGGTTTACAACCTAAGGCATGTTAAGGCCTAAACATGGCATTACAAGGTAGGTATGCTAAGCATGCATGGTGTACCAAAACCAATTAAAAACAGAAGCATATTATGACATAATAAGCACAAAAAATAGCCAAGGCATGGTCAACAAGAAGCTTAGCTAGGTGCTCCCTCAAGAGGCCAAAAATGGTCCATTTCAAGGACAACAAGGAGAGGGGGTGGCCCTCTCCTTCTTGGGACCTCAAGGCACCATCCTCACCTCTGAAATCCCTCAAGATTTCAGTGGTGATGAGGCCCAAACACCAAGGTCTCAGAGCTTACACAAAATAGCACAAAATGGAGCCTTACAAGGCTTAGGAGGGGTCAAACAACCTCAAACCACAAAACACTCTAAACAAACTATTTAGAGGGCCTAAAAATAGAACTTTTTTGTATTATACACTAAGCTCAAAAACAGTTCTAAGATAGGCAAAAATAGGATGCAAAAATGGGGTAAAAAGGGACTAGTTTCTTACCCTTGAAGACCCCCTTCACAAATGGAGCTCCAGCAGCTCCTTAAGCTCCAAACCAGCTCCAAAACTTTGAAAAGAATCCCTTAGAACCTCAATAGTCAAGAGAAGGTGTAATGGTGGGTGTTTGTGTGCAATACTAAGAACAAATGCACCTAGAACACTCAAGAGAGAAAAAGAGAGATAGAATAGCTACAACTATACTAACCCTAGAACCAGAGCTCTCCTCTGTATTTTTTGTCTCTAAAATGTCTAACCCTAAAGCCAAGAGGGGAGGGCTCCTCTTATAGAGGAGACAATCTTGTAAAGCTTACAAGGTAAGCTAACAAGAAGTCCATCCCTCCATACACGTGTATGGAGGGGAACAAAATGCCATACAGCTATATTAAAATATCTACAAAAGCAGATGAACAGTAGTCGGCTGCTCAAAATTGCCATTTTGACAAAATGGAGTGCCGACCGGCAACAAAGAATGCCGACCGGCAATATACATTGCCGATGGCATCAAGACACCAGCTGGTGGCCTCTGGCCATGGCCGGTGATGTGTGGGGATGCCTCACAAGGAATTCCCTGCCCCTCCAAGGCAAAACACAAGTGTTTGGTGCAAAATCAGACACTAAACAGTCGAGTTCAGAGATCCTGAGGCAAGGCGCGTAGCCGAGACCTCCGGGAACTCCAAACGAACCCAAACATGGATGATCACCGGGTGTTCAAACGGTGACGTCCAAGTCTTGAGGACGGTCAAAAATGGGGTGTCTACATGGTGATGCTCATTTGTGGTAGTGAGGTACTGTAGCACTCGTAAATTAGCGATGAACGGTAGCGAGACTGATGCACGTCCATTTTTTATGAACAATATCACTAATTTAGCTAAAAAATGATTTTAGCTAGTTTGATGCTGATGCTCTTATCAGACCAAGCTAGCTTACATACCCATTGCTTTTAATGTAAAGTTATTTTTGTTTTAAATTAAGAAAAAATCAATTGATGTAGTTATTTCAAATATATAATGGATATCTATAGATAGAATCACAATCCTACTATAATAACCATTTATTTGTACTATATTATGTGTTACTATCAGTCTAGTTGTCAGCACTCCAATAAAATTATACATTAATGGGAGGCACATTACACTAATATTGTGTTGAAAAATAAAATTATAAACAAGATTGGTTGGTAACCTTGCTCTTTTACACACACATCGAGAAGAAAAAAATGGGGTTAATTAGATTTTTGGTTTTTAGTATGAGTCTTGTGTAATTTTGATCTCTAATATTTAAATTGTGTCAATATAATTTTCAATGTATAAAAAATTATTTCACTTTGTTTTTTGGTTGGTAACTGCATTTTTTTTATCTCATAGAATTTATTGCAATTGTATGCAGTCGGGTGCTCAGAAGTTCCTTGGCTTCCTTGGTGCAACAAATCAAAAATTATTATCATTGGTAAGCTCATTTTCCTTAGAAGTGTTTAGAAGAGTTACTGCCTTTTATGTTTGGAAAATGGTATAGGTCTCAAATTTTTTACCAAAGAAATTATCAAATGTCTCACATGGGTATGGGGTCCACAAAATTGCGAACCCCACATCCATGTGAAACATTTGGTCATTTATTTCGTATCCCTAGCATTACATTTTATGTTTTTGGTTGACTACTTATTGATTACAATGACATGGCACTATTCGGGTGAAGATAATTTGGTTGGGGGGCTAAATGAATGCTAAAAAGGCTTGAGGCTATTCTTAAACCCTTGTTATTAGATTTTTCATTTTGTTGCACAAATCAAAAAAATAAAAAATAAAAAGAATTTGAGAGTGTTGAAATTTGGCGATTTTTAGTTTAAGGTTTCTGATATTAAAATTTTATAAGATTAATGACATGCAATAGTTTTATTGTAATTGGGATCTTTTAACATTTTTACAAAATATTCAGCTCTTTACAGAGAAATTTTAGATCTTCATAAAAATTTCTCCGTATGAAGAAAAATTTTCTAGTATGAAGGACCCTAACTACCATAACAATATTATTGATAGACCTTAACTAATAAGAAAAAATATATTGGACCTCTTCTACTACTCAAAGTTAGAGAGAGATGTTTCAGTAATTTTTCCTAAAATTTGCTACATGGGTTATGGCTATAAAATCAATTTTTTGGACTCAAATAAATATTTAAATCAAATCTATCAACTTAACTCCATAAATATGAACTATTATATAAATTTTTTAATAATTATTTGAATTTAAAATATCAATAATATTCAATCATAAAATAAATTTGAATTAAATATATTGTGAGTCATCAAAATATATATTTTATTTTTATTTTATTCTTTGATATTTTCATCATGTTAATTTAATCTTTAACTTTTTTAAATTTTTGTTAAATGATCACCTATGTTATTTCTCCCCAACATTTAATTGAACAAAAATAATCCACTTTCATAACAAATGGTTTTTTTTTTTACCAAACAATAGACTAGTAAAACAACCTTTTTAGCCTTTGAATGGAAAAAGAAACAAATGGAAGAGATTAACCAATCAACAAAACATTTATTGATGCAGAAGTTTGGCACGAAAAATTGTTAAATAATTCCTTAATATCTTATGATATTGCCTATGAGATGTTCCCGTATATTAAATTGTTAACTATCAATTCATCTAAAAGTTAAGTAATAGCAAGCCAAACACGTGCAAATATTTTTTAATTATTGGATAAGCAGTGAGGTTCAGACACATAATTTATTATGTACTCCGATACCATATTGAATTATTAATCATGAACTCATCTAAAAACTCAAACTATTAGAGACATCGATAACTTTATTATTTATATTATATTTTTAACCCAATAAATAAAAATGATAAATTATGCTAACATTCCTTGCCTCCAAAGGTAAGTCGCTATTGTCACACTCATCAAATTTTCCTACTATGTCATTGATTTAGAGTTTAAGTAAATAATAATTTATTGTTATCCATAACTACTGAATAATTATGCACGGGCACTGATTTGATGGTAACCTCACGATTTCTTTGTTTCTATCAATTCAACCACCATATGTGCTTCTAAATCTTCAATTAAAGTAATCTGTACTTCTATATTGATAATTTAGTTGAATTCTCTATAGGTGTTTGTGCTGGATCAGGAGGATTATTGCTTTTACTTGTTGCTATTTGGTGGTTAACCAAAGTAATAAAGAAAAGAAATGACATGAAACACAAGGAAAAATTCTTTAAGTGGAATGGTGGTTTCTTGCTACAACAAGAAGTGTCTTCAAGTGATGGCAGTGTTGAAAAAACCAAGCTGTTTAATTCAGAGGAGTTGCAGAAAGCCACTGATCATTACAATGAGGATCATACCACTGATCATTACAACGAGGATCGTATCCTTGGCCAAGGAGGCCAAGGTACTGTTTACGAAGGCATGTTGTTAGATGGAAAAATCATCCCTGTTAAAGGTCCAAGGTTGTCGACGAAGGAAAAGTTGAGCAATTCATCAATGAGGTCGTCATTCTTTCACAAATTAACCATAGAAATATTGTCAAGCTCTTGGATTGTTGTTTAGCGACAGACATTCCTCTACTAGTATATGAGTTCATCCCAAATGGAACACTCTTTTAGCATATTCATGAAGCAAATGAGGAGTTCCCATTATCATGGGAGATGCGTGTTCGAATTGCTATAGAAGTTATAGGAGCTCTTTCCTACTTACACTATGCAGCGTCCATACCCATCTATCATCGAGACATTAAGTCCACCAACATCATGTTGGATGAAACACACAAGGCAAATGTTTCTCACTTTGGAACTTCAAGATCGGTCGCCGTCGATCAAACTCACTTGACCACTCTAGTACAGGGGACATTTGGGTACTTGGATCCAGAGTACTTCCAATCAAGCCAATTTATCGATAAAAGTGATGTTTACAGTTTTGGAGTTGTTATTGTTGAGCTTTTAACTGGGCTAAAACCAATCTCATCCACTAGATCTCAAGAAAGTAGGAGTTTAGTCACGCATTTCATGGAATCAATTGAGGAAAATCATCTACTTGAGATTCTTGATCCACAGATTTTGAAGGAGGATCGGAGAGAAGAGATGATTGATGTTGCTCACCTTGCAAGAAGATGCCTAAACTTGAATGGGAAGAAGAGGCCTACAATGAAAGATGTATCAGTTGAGTTGGAAGGAATTAGAATGTCACAAGGAGGTCCAACCATCCATCAACACTATGAAGAAGTTGAATACAATACAACTGATTTGACTGAGGCTTGGGACATTGCTTCAACCTCAACATGGACATTCTTAGATAGTGGGAGTGGTACAACTTTATCATTCGATATCCAACCATTATTGCATACCAAGTAGTGAAGTCTAAACTATACATGCAATGCTTGTCCATGCTAGATATTTACCATAATGCTTTGTTATTCAAATGTTAATTATGTACTAGTTTGTAATGTTACAAATTTGTACTAATAACTTATGCATTGGATTGGCAATAATAGTAGTTTTCTATACCATAATTCATATTGATAAATTCATTCACCTAGAACAAACTAGATTCATTTCATTAATCGAACACCCAAAAAGTTTCTCTGATCTTGGTCAAATCCACAACATCAATCCAACTAGATAGAGCTCTATTGAAGATGATATCATTCTTGTGTAGTCCATAAAGTCTCACATAGTCGCAAAAAAAAGTTTTGTCCATATTTGTTTCTCCAAATTGGAGTTATTGTCCAAATTGTGAAATTAAACAATTAGATTCACGAACAAATCAAAATTATATACCAAGAACACATGTTGAGAATTATAACTAAATTACAACAGAAATACCCAATACAAAAAAATGGTAAAGAAAGTAAACCGAAGCCTGCATGGTAGCAGTTTCCTTAAAACAGATTTTCACTGCCTTACGGGTCGAGTTCTTGAGGAATTCCGGCTTCTGTCTCCCAGGATATGACGGTCAAAAAACCAGCTACGGCAGAAGCACTCTCTTAGAAAGTTTAGTTCCGAGGCTTCGGTTTAGATACAAAATTGATCTAATTTCGACTTCGGAAGAAGGAGACATGCCTATTTGGATTTTTAAATATCAATTTTCAGCTTTCAAAAAATTGCACCAAATAAGTCGCTTATCCTCTAGTCCTATTATAGTATTTTTTTTTTCTTGATAACTCAGTATCCAACCTGGTGGACCAACTAATTCGGGGATCAATCCCATTGTTCACTAACGAAGAGCTCAATTAAAGTAAGAACAAAGTCCCGTATGGATCTGCCTGATAATTCTATTACAGTATTACTCTGCCTTTTCCTTTCTGCTTTTAAGTCATTACTGATTTAAAAACTTGATTAAAATTTATGTTTAAAAAAAAAAGGTACTCTTATCAATATTTAACATTCCTTTTTAATGATTTTTTAAAATTAGAAATATTGATTGGAGTAATGATTTAAAAACTTGATTAAAATTTATGTTAAAAAAATTACTCTTATCATTATTTATCATTCATTTTTAATAACTTCTTTAATTTAAAATTTTTAAATCACAAACAAATAAATAATTCTAATAAATTAATGTTATTGTTTTAACAAAATAAATATTATATACAATTGCTTTTGACAACCATAATCTTGATAGAGTTTAAAATCAGCTCTCTTTTTTTTTTCTTTGTTTCAAATTTTGTGTCCAAATAATTCAATATAAGTTATGTTTACGAAAAAAAATGTCCATTTTTATTGTTATTTTTTAATGTAAGGATAGATTTTTAGTAAATTTGTTAGTACTCAGAAAAATAAAGTGTATAGAGTTGATGCATTTTGAGTATGTCCACACAACATCAACTTTGAATATATATACCATCCATTTCATTTGAATTACACATGACTTTATAAAATTAAAAAATAATTAAAATTTTTGCTAGACTTGAGATTCAAATATTAATTTTTTAATTTTGGTTCTATATATATATATATATATATATATTGATTCTGGAGTTGAGTTCTCTACAGGTGTTTGTGCTGGATCAGCAGGATTATTGTTTTTACTTATTGCTTCTTGGTGGCTGTACAAAGTAATGAAGAAAAGAAATAACAAGAAATGCAAGGAAATTGCTTCAAGCAAAATGGTGGTTTCTTGCTACAACACAAGCTATCTTCAGTTGATGGCAATGAAAAAATCAAATTGTTTAATTTGAAGGAGTTGGAGAAAGCCACCGATCATTACCATGAAGATCATATTCTCGGCCAAGGAGGCCAAGGTACAATTTTGTTATCCTTTCATTATCTAAAGCTTACTACTAATTTCTTATTTTGCTTTGATTTATTATCAAACATCTTGAGACCTTTTATACATGGATCCTTCTTTGGGTTGGATAAGGGTCAAGAATATGAGGGCACTATAATTTTTTTTATGCCAAAAGTCAGCACAACACTCGTATAATATATTTACATATACATACAGACACGTGTATTGGACTTGTATGTAGCATGGTGAGCGCGCATATTAGTCAATATTTATCATAATATTTTTATTGAAAAATCAACTACAATCTTTCCTAATTAATTTAACCATAATTAAGTAGTTATGCTATTTCATAAATCCATATTTGATTTGCAGCAAAATTTATGATTTTTGTTTTCTCTAATTTGAATAAGATATCTTTATTGTTTATTTTTCTAAATTTGTTAATCAACCACTTACTTTCAATTCTTTTTCCAACAGGTACTGTTTACAAAGGCATGTTGTCAGATGCAAGAATCATAGCTGTTAAAAAGTCTAAGGTTGTCGACGAGGGACAAGTTGAGGAATTCATCAATGAAGTCGTCATTCTTTCACAAATTGTCCATAGGAATATAGTCAAGCTCTTAGGTTGTTATTTAGAGACGGGCGTTCCTATGCTAATATATGAGTTCATTCAAAATGGAACACTCTCTCAACATATTCATGATCCAAATGAGGAATCTCACTTTCATGGGAAATGCGCTTTCGGATTGCCACAAAAGTTGCCGAAGCTCTTTCCTACTTGCATTGTGCAGCTTCCATACCCATCTATCATCGAGACATGAAGTCAACCAACATACTCCTAGATGATAAATACAAAGCAAAAGTTTCTAACTTTGGAACTTCAAAATCAATTGATGTTGATAATACTCATTTAGTATAGGGGACATTTGGGTACTTGGATCTAGAGCACTTTCAATCGAGCCAATTTACTGATAAAAATGATGTTTATAGTTTCGAAGTTGTTATTGTTGAGCTTTTAACTAGGCAAAACCCAATCTCTTCCACTAAATCCGAAGAAAGTAGGAGTTTAGTCACACATTTTATGGAATCAATGGAGGAAAATTGTCTACTAGAGATTCTTGATCCACAGATTGTCAAGGACGGTCGGACAGAAGAGATGATTGTTGTTGCTCACCTCGCAAAAAGATGCCTAAACTTGAATGGGAAGAAGAGGCCTACAATGAAAGATATAGCAGTTGAGTTGGAAGGAATTAGAATGTCACAAGAAAGTTCAACCATTCACTAACACTATGAAGAAGTTGAATACAATACAACTGATTTGACTGAGGCTTTGGATGATGCTTCAACCTCAACAGCGACATTTTTAGATAGTGGGAGTGGCATAGCTTTATTTTTTGATGTCCATCCACTATTACATATCACGTAATGAAATATAAACTATACATTCAATGCTTGTCCATGCTAGATATTTACCGTAAAGCTTTGTTATTCAAATGTTAATCATGTACTAGTATGTAATGTTACAAACATATGTACTAATTACTTATGCTTTGGATATTGGCAATAATAGTTGTTTTATATACCATATTTTCTATTGATAAAAAACCATTCAACAAGAACAAACTGGATTCATTTGTTTGATCGAATACCTAAAAAACTTCTCTGATCTTGATCAAATCCACAACATCAATCCGACTAGATTGAGCTCTATTGAAGATGATATCATTCCTGTGTAGTCCATAAAGTCTCACATAGTCGCAAAGAAAAGTTATGTCCATATTTGTTTCTTCAAATTGGAGTTATTGCCCAAATTGTGAAATTAAACAATTAGATTCACGAATAAATCAAAATTATAAACCAAGAATACATGCTAAGAATTACAACTAAATTACAACAGAAATACCCAATACAATAAAATGGTAAAGAAAGCAAACCGAAGCCTACACGGTAGCAGTTTCTTTAAAACAGATTTTCTCCGCCTCACGATCGAGTGCTTGAGGAATTCCGACGTTTGTCTCCTAGGATACGACGGTCAAAAAACCAGCTATGGCAGAAGCACTCTCTGTCTACCTTATTGAACAAAAACCGTGGCAGCACTCTCTCACTGTAGGAACTTTCTGGCAAACTGACTTGTAAAAATGGAAGCAAAAATTTCTGTGTTGAGACTTGACAGGAGGGTCTCAATTTATACATGTATAGGGGAGAGAGGAGGAGCCTCCAGCCTTCAAGCTGGTCACTAATGCACCATTAACCTCTGCAATATAGCAGGAGTTACAAACATATTATACACATGTGTATAATAATCCTACAATAGCCACACCAAACCCTGGGTCTGTAAAAGAATATATTTAGAGTTTGGTGGACCACCAAACCAAGCCCAAGCCCTATAGCCTATAGCCTTAAGCCAAGCCCACGGACCCAGATCAGGCGAGCAGACGGCGCGTGCGTGCGTGTGGTACTTTTGCCAGAACCAACATGGACCCAAGCCCATCCTATAAAGCATCCATAACTCTCTTCCTTCGAAAAGTTGAAAAATTTGAATGCCCAAAAGGCTCACACACTTTAGCCAAAAAGGGATTAAAATACTCTTCAATGCATTCCTCTACAATCAATATGAGATAGATGTTACACACTAATCCCAATATCTCTTTCATGAAGCTAACTTCATGAGGCAATTTCTCATTCAATTCTTAATGATTTTTGGCCATTCTTTTTGTGGTGTAAAGATCTCATTGCAAAGTATCTAGACCCACTTGGACCCAACACAATACATGGTTGCGACCTATTTTAATATTTAATTAAAGTCACCAAAAATCCATTTTTTCCAACAATCCCACACATGAATAAAAATTGACTGAATGACTCAGCATACGGACACCGTTCAACAATAATGACTTGGAGAGAAAGTATAACGGACTAACCCCAACATTAGAGAATGTAGCTTTTGGCTTTGAACCTCACCCAGTGAAAACCTATTGAATTTACTGGTTGATCAGTGAATATAAATTAAGAAAAAATCAATTAATGCGATTATTTCACAAATGTAATGAGAATCTGCCATTATAATAACATAATATATAGAATCACAATCTTGTTACAAAAATCATTTATTTGTAAGGGTGGGTATCAATCCGTTAGCCCGCCTCACCTATCCAATTAAGTCTTATTTTTTTCGAGTTTTGAAATATAATTTTAATCTATAAAATTGGACTGACTTGATATTTTTAGCCCGATTAATAAATGATCTGGGTTTGAGAATTGTATTTCTGATCCATCCTGACCTGCTACATATTTATTTTAATAAATTAATTAATTTATATAATAGATTAAAAATATATATACATATGTACTCTTTTAATTGTATAATTTTTTATTTTGATATTTATTTCATGTTAATAATTTATTTATTGATAATGTAGGAAACTTAGTATCATTAGAAATAATGGTTAATGGTTATTTTCACTCTTCAAAAGATGATAATGAAAGAGAGGGAGAAGTTTGAAATTTAAATCGTGGTCTTTTTTATAAAAATAAAAATAAAAAATTGATGTACTACTAATAATTTGGTTTTAAAAACTTTGAACTTATAGAATTATAGGTGTGTTTGGTTTAAAAAACTTTATAATGTTTTAATTAATATAGTATTAAATCTTTAACTGTTAATTGCTTGATAGGTCTTTGTTTATTGTGAAAAAAAAATAATAGATGCTATAATGTTTAGTTTTTTTTTTTTTTTTTTAATAGCTTATGTATATGGCTCGATGGATAAACTTGAGAATTATAATTTATATTACGGTTGGACTTGAAATGATTATACAGGCCTGATGTTTGAGCCAAATGGACTTAAACAAACATAATTTCTTATTAAGTAGTGTCGGCTCGACCCAAATCCGGCCTAGTGGGTGAATGACCACTCCTATTTATTTGTACTATATTATGTGTCATTGTCAGCAATTTATTAAAATTATATATTAATGCTAAGACACATTATATTAATATTGTTGTGTGTGCTGTTTTCTGACCACACTGCCCAAACAGCTACTCAGCTGGAGAACACCAGCAGAATAGATTGCACCCGAACGACCTGTCATAGAAAGATGAGATTCCGGCGGTGGTTCGTTCACCCGGGGGCACTCCAACGATCAAGTCGGTTATCTCTCAAAGATAGCAAAAGTGCTTAACTCACTATTCATAATACAAAAAGCGTACCTTAGACCCACGAGGGTGCCTTTCTTTTATAGCCTATACTAACCTGGTCCTCGTAGAAGCCTAGCTTCAATGGACTCTGGCTCAATGCTCATCATGGCCTCTCCAATTGATAAAGATAAACTTCCTAAGAGCTTTATCCTTATCCAGGCTGAGGTCCTTCCTCTTTCTAGGACTCTTATCCCTTATCCGCTCATCTCAGATTCCGGTATCTCCGCAGATAACCTCGGCCTAGCCGAGATCACCTCGGCGCCATGACCAGTGCATGTGGCACCTTGGCTGGCACTTCGATGCCACCTTGGCCACGTGCTGTCATTAGAAAAATATATCCCCACAACTGCCCCCTAGGTTCTATTACCTCAGCATCCTGAGGTGATGGAACCTATATCATTTCTTCCATTTAGCACATCAGCTAAACTTGCTTTATCCTTCATTTCCGAGGCCCAACATACTGGGGAGTGACACGGTCTTCCATATAAAGCTTCATAAGGTGCCATCTCAATACTCGAATGATAACTATTGTTGTATGCAAATTCTACCAACGGTAGATGGGTTTCCCAAGTTTCTTGAAAATCTAGCGCACACATTCGGAGCATATCTTCTAAAGTTTGTATCGTTCTCTCGAATTGACCGTCAATTTGAGGATGAAAAGATGTGCTGAACTTAAGTTCTGTACCTATAGCTTCCTGCAGACTTTGCCAAAATCTCGAAACAAACTTGGGATCCCTATCCGACACAATTGAAACAGGAACGCCGTGAAGTCTTACAATTTCATTCATATACAGTACTGCAAGCTTATCTGCATTATACTGAGTTTTCACTGGTAAGAAGTGAGCAGACTTAGTTAACCGATCTACAATGACCCATATCGAATTCATACCACGAGGAGTCCGTGGTAGCCCCACAACAAAGTCCATGGTCCAATGTTCCCACTTCCATTCCAGGATTGGAAGGGGTTGTAATAATCCTACTGGTCTTTGATGTTCCGTTTTTACTTGCCGACATTGTAAACACTTAGAAACGAATTCCGCGATCTCCTTTTTCATACTTGGCCACCAAAAATTTTGCTTCAAATCCCAGTACATTTTAGTACTTCCCGGATGCATTGAAAATCTTAAGGCATGTGCTTCTTCCATCAATTTCCGCTTAAGTTCCAACACATTGGGGACACATATTCTGTTTTGAAACTTGAGCACCGATTCCATTAAACTGAACCCCGGTTTTGGTTTTGTCTCTAACTCATCACATATCTTCCTTAAAGTGTCATCCTCCATTTGATGCAACTTGATCTCTTCAAGTAAGGTTGGTTGAGCCATTACTGCTGCCATTATGACCTCCTGTCCACGCATCACATACTCCACATTCAGTTTATCTAACTCAATGCATCCGCGACTGTTTTGGCTTTACCAGGATGGTAATGGATCTGCAAATCATAATCTTTAAGCAACTCCAACCATCACCGCTGTCGCATATTCAACTCCTTCTAGGTAAACAGATATTTGAGACTTTTGTGGTCGGTATAGACTTCACAGGTTGTGCCATAGAGATAGTGCCACCATATCTTCAAAGCAAAAACTACTGCCGCTAGCTCAAGGTCGTGTGTGGGATAATTTTTCTCGTGGGGTTTCAATTGTCGAGAGACATAAGCGATAACCCTTCCATTCTGCATAAGTACACAACCAAGCCCTTTATGCGAAGCATCACTGTAAATTACAAATCCTTCGGTACCAGATGGTGAGGCCAGAACTGGTGCTATAGTCAACTTTGTTTTCAGATCTTGGAAAGCAGACTCCCGCTCTTCTGACCATTCAAATGCAACTCCCTTTCGAGTCAATTGTGTAAGCGGCACAGCGATTTTGGAGAAATTCTGAACAAACCTTCTGTAATAGCCAGTTAATCCTATAAAACTACGCACCTCAGTGACATTGGTAGGAGTTGGCCAATTCACAATCGCCTCAATTTTATGCGGATCAATAGAGACTCCTTCCTTTGTTACTACATGCCCCAGAAATGCCACCTCTTGTAGCCAGAATTCACATTTCTTTAACTTTGCATATAATTTCTTCTCCCAGAGTGTTTGAAAGATTAGGCGAAGATGATCCTCGTGAGCCTCTGCACTCTTTGAATATATGAGAATATCATCGATAAAGACTACCACAAACTCGTCCAGGTAAGGTTTAAAGACGCGATTCATTAGATCCATAAATGTTGCCGGTGCGTTAGTAACTCCAAAGGGCATGACTAGAAATTCATAATGGCCGTACCAGGTTCGAAAAGCTGTCTTCTCCACATCATCAGCTTTGACCTTCAATTGATAGTATCCAGACCGTAGATTAATTTTTGAGAAAACTTGTGCCCCTTGTAGCTGGTCAAATAAATCGTCAATCCGTGGTAAGGGGTACTTGTTTTTAATGGTTACCTTATTGAATTCCCTATAGTCAATACATAGCCGAAGTGTTCCGTCCTTCTTTTTCACAAATAAAACTGGCGCGCCCCAAGGAGATACACTCGGTCGGATGAATCCCTTCTCAAGCAAATCTTGTAATTGAATCTTTAACTCTTTCATTTCAGCTGGGGACATCCTATACGGCATCTTAGAGATGGGTTGGGTTCCTGGCGCTACTTCAATTATAAACTCAATTTCGCGGTCTATCAACTGCCCTGGCAATTCTTCGGGAAAAACATCCGAAAATTCACGGACCACCGGAATCACATCAATACCCCCATTCATCACTTGTTCCTCCAAAATACTACATAAATACCCCTGACATCCTTTTTGCATTAATTTATAAGCCTTCACGGCAGAAATCAGATAAGATGGCGAAGTCACTTCCTGCCCCTAAACAATAGTCTCTTGTTGCCCCGGAGGATGGAAATTGATTTGCTTAGTCAAGCAGTTTATAGTTGCACCATAATCACTCAGCCAATCCATTCCCAGAATAACATCAAAAGAGGTCATGTCGAGAGGTAACAAGTTAGCATACACCCGAATATCCCCAAGTTGAAGTTCACAGGCTACATATACCGAAGCACAGATCATAGAGTCTCCCAAAGGGGAAGACACACATAACATATAAGACAAGTTTTCTTCAGTTTTATCTAATTTAGGGGCGAATAGTTTCAACACAAAAGAGTGGATGGAGCCAGAATCAAACAATACATGCGCAGAATGACCATAAACAGTAAATGTACCTGACACCACCGTCGCCGCATTTTGTACATCACCTGGAACCAATGCGAACCCCCTACCTTGCCTTGCAGTATCTTTATTATTCATAAGTTTAGCAGCTGCCTTCGCGTTGGGGGTTGGTGTAGACCCCGCGGAACTTGTAGCAGTCCTATTGCCCTTTTGTTGAGTCCATTGCGAGCAATCCCTTACCAGATGACCCGTTTTGCCACATTTAAAACAAGCCCCAGTCTTCCAGTGGCAAGTCCCTCGATGTTGTCTTCCACAATCTGGGCACACCGGAGTGGAGTTGTGGGTAGGGGTGGTAATGCTGAAGTTCCCTGAATTCTGCCTCTTGTTTGGTGGGGTAATTGATCCTTTTGACCATTGATTATTCTGCCTCTTCCCTTTCCACTCGGAAATCCGATTCTGAGCAGCAAGATTCCCTTATGCTATGACGGCCCTTTCTAGCACATCGACATAAGTAGGTAGCTTTAACATATTGACCCGGTCTAGGATAGCACCCCGTAAGCCCCCTTCAAATTTTCGTGCCTTCTTATAATCCGTATCCACCATATGAGGCGCAAATCGAGCTAGTTCTGCAAATTGGGCTTCATATTCAGCAACAGTCTTGTTCCCTTGTCTGAGAGTTTCAAATTCAGTCACCTTCTTATCTCACATGCTTTGGGGAAAATATTTGTCGTAGAACAATTCTAGAAATCTATCCCATGTTAATCCTGGGTGTATGGTCCTTGTGAGCATCCACCATCTTTGTGAGCATCCACCATCTCCGCGCCTCATCCTCAAGAGTGAAAGCAGCCAATTGCACTTTTTGAGCTTCTGTACAAGGAAAACCTTCGAATAGTTTCTCGATTCCCAACACCCATGCTTCAGCTTTTATTGGTCCTATGCCTCCTTTGAAGACTGGTGGTTTCATCTTTTTAAACTCTTTAGTAAGGGTGATGGTTCGATCTTCAGCATGAAAATCTGGTACTGCCGGTGGAGGTACCGGTGGTGGTGGCGGTTGTTCTGGTGGCTGTTGCTGCTGTTGTGGTTGTTGCTATTGTTGTCGTAGGGTCTCCGCCATTTCCATAATCATTCTCTCCATCCTATCCAACCGTGCAGAAGTAGCATCTTCCGCATCTTCTGTCCTTGTTCTCACCATTTCCTACACAACCATCAATTATATACAAGAAACATAATTCAAAGTTGTTAACATTATCAGAGTACACTTAACGTTGCCATCGCTCTTTCATATACTTTCAGGATGTTATGCAAGATGCCTAAAGCTTTTCTAGACACCCTAAGCTTAATGGATCCGTGTGTGAGATAGCAACTCGTGCTTTGATACCACTTGTCACGCCCCCAACTTGCCCCTGAAAGTTTGGGCATGACCAATGCAGAAAAGGACACTTAACCTGATATATATATATATATAGGGGCCTGAACGGAAGCATTGTAGTAATCATAGAATAGTATATAAGAAAGTATGACATCCACTGAGCTATCACTATCATGCCAGGATCACAGATATAGCATAAGACGAACAGCCATGAGGAGATACACGTTTGAGAACTAGTTATATACATATGCATATACAGAACCAACCCCATGGTTGGGCGTATAGCAAAAACATTATATACATTCCTCTTAAGCCAATAACTAGACTATAAGCCATAATTTAGCACAACATCACAAAAATAAACGGCTTCGAGCAGGTGCCTGGCTATGCATAGGCTGACAAAAGTATGACGACGCCAAGTCTAGGACCGACCTCCTGATTGGTTACCTACAGAAACAGACATAACATAGGATGAGCTAAGCTCAGTGAACAATAGTACATACATGCTTCACTACTCATATATAGATAACAACGTAAAGGAAGCAGTAATCACATAACTAGTCTGATTCCATATTACTTGAACGACTTTGTCGGTTCCACAACTTTACGAATTGGCCATTGGTCTGATAGGTTCACACATACACAAATTAGCTTTTGGCTTCATAGATTCATCACTTATTACATCGGTCTTCGGCCTCTTGGATGCACAATTTCACAAGTCGGCCCTCGGCCTCATAGATTAATATTTCACATAGTTCACAAGTCGGCCCTCGGCCTCATAGTCATAGTTTCATGTTTTACATAGTTCACAAGTCGGCCCTCGGCCTCATAGTAATAGTTTCATGTTTCACATAGTTCACAAGTCAGCCCTCGGCCTCATAGGTTTGTAACTTCACAAATGGCCCTTGGCCACATAGGATCATAACTTCACAATTCCTTTTGATGTTTTCATAGTTTCACAATGTGTCTCAAATTCATAACTTCATATTGGTTTCTAAGTAGCATACATATTAAACATAACGTCAATAACAATAATGATTAACGTGATTGAGGTACATCGAGTACTATTACTCACTGTGTTGCGACGGGGCACTAGTTCCTATTGACGTGCTTCCTACACACACAAAGATTCACATTAGTTCCTCTTTTTCTTGTTAAATAGTTCCTGAATCACATGCTTCGAATGAATTTTTAACCATATTATCAAAAAAATATTTTAAGCATATCAGAGGGTCGAGCACGCAAAACAGAACCGGCATGCTTTCCAACCTGGGCCGCACGTGCGGCAGCCCCCTCCGTACGAGTGGACATTGACCACACGTGCGGTCCCCCTCCTCTGCACGAGCGATCGTAGACAGTAGGCAACCTAGATTTTTTCCCTCTTCTCCACACGTGCAGCCAAGGCCCTGTTTGGCAGTCTGAAAATTCTGAAAAATCCCACTTTTGGTGAGCATCAACAAGGTCTAAATTAGATCCTTTAATTGCCAAAACAAGCTTCCAAAATCATTACACATACATGATGATTCTCAATATAAACTAGCTCTTAACTTCACAACTCAATTTGATTCATCAAAACTTTAAATTCATAACTACCATCCAATTCCTTTTTCCTTGAGCATTCTCACATATATATATATATACATAGAGCCATATGTCTCTATATTTGAGTTCAAGCATAACAATTCAAGGAAGTTGGACTACAATACTCAAAGATAGGATGATCTTATCAATTATGTAACATAAACACATAAGATTCCTTATGTCCATAAACATAGCACAATTCATCAATAGAATTACTTGAGTTTGGCATGGAAACTAAATATTGAAGTAGAATTCTACACAACACTTAAATTAGATCCCAACCCAACCCATTAATGAGCATGTCTTGATAATCACACAAGAATCACACACAACTCTCCATTATAACCCTAGTAGCTCCCATAAGAAATTGACAACCCTTCCTCACAATTGAAAGGAGAATTTTTACACATGGTTAAGAGAAAGTTTATGCAAAATTAATTTCACATACCTTGGCTTCACAAATCTCCAAGATCCTCCTAATTAATCTCACCTCCTTCCTTGTTAACCTTTCCCTTTTCTCTTATTTCGTTTTTTTTTTTTTTCCTCTCCAGGAGATACTTCAAGTTTTGATCACACCTAAGAAGACTTGAACTTATATAGATTCATATATAAAGCATATAAGACAAAATTCAATCGTTTAATCATTCCGAAATTGAAATTTTGTAACCATGCTCAATATTACTTAAAAATTATGCTGATCCCAGATATATAATCAATTTCAGATAATTAAGCCTCTAGGGCTTCCAATTTCTGATTTAACATTATAATGGTAACAGATGCTTTTCCTCATTAAACAGATACAGGTTCGATTCATAAAGCATATATATACTTAAACTTAATTTCTCATGCAGTGCCACATTAAGCATTTGTAAGCACAGAATAAAGACTAAAATATAGCAGAATCACATGCGAGGGTCGGGTTATTACAGGTGGCATCCCACAACCCTCAGGGAGTATTTCAGAAGCATCCTTGGGACTTGTGCAGTCGCCAGAGAAGAAAAACAGTGCAAACAGAGGCAGCAAGAGTATGGCGATGGATTTTCGGGCGGAATCGAGCACGCGTGCATTCATCCCTCTTCCCGAGGCCTCTTTACTGCTTTTCTTACCTTAATTGATTCGTTAGTTAGTTAAGTGTTGTAAATATTTAATTAGCTTATAGGTTAATTAATTTGTATTATTCTTTCGGACCCTCCATCGAGAGGGCGAATTTGTAATAAGTGTGCGTGCGTGTGTGAATTTCTTCCAACCCCATGTCTTTTTCCTTTTTATTTACTAGCTTTTGATGGTTAGTTTAGGACTTGTTTCAATTAGCATACTTATGCTCGCATGTTTGCATCATTCATCTGTTTTGCATGCACCGGGCTCGGCGCATCATGCTAACTGCATTGTGTTTCAATTCCAACTTGAATACGTGTATCGAGTTGTCGCATTTCACATGCCATTCTTAGGGTAGCCGAGCCTATCTTAGTTGCATTTTGCATGCGTTCCATTAGCCATTGCTAACATGAACTAGGATCATGCATGGTTACTAACTAGTTTCTTGTTTTGGCTCGAAGTACTAGGTAATTTTTTATGCTTTAGCATCCTTGCATGCGTGTGAGTGACTGCCATGATAGCATGCTTTCCATGAGGCTATTTGCTTACATGATATAACAGCCTAAATGCCTGTAGGTGAAGGTTGGGTTGCTTGAGTTGGAATAATTCGTCGAAACCCGCGTTTTAGCCTACTTGTGAGTAGCAAATTTCAATCCATTTTCAAAACAAACGGGCATGCGATGCTTTGTTCCGAATTAGGAAATCCAGTCTATACTTGTATGCTGTGCGCATCACATAGTAAATTCTAGCTAATTAACTGGAATAAGAACACATATGTTTTCAAAACAAAATATCATGCTTAGTACAGGCCAATCTTCGGATCGGGCGAGCGGGGGTGCTCATAGCTGACCTTCCCCAATCGTACCCAAGTTCCCGAGCCGAGACAACTTTGGTGATGACGGACACGTGGCCTTAGGCACGAGTCAGGGTTTCCTAAATTCCCCCAAAATAAAACATTTAGGTGGCGACTCTGTATCTGGCAAAGCAGTCCATGTTTGGCACTTCTTTCTAAAAATCTGTTTTTCAAAACGATTTGCCGAATTTGGACTCTTTGGTGATTTATCAATCTCACATCGCACATTGTGAGATCAGATTAAGAACCATGACTATCTGAGTCCAAACTGTAGCATGAGGCCCACGGGCACGTCTACACAACCCAAAGCATTGTATGAATCATCGCTATAAATTACGAACCCATCCATTCCCGTAGGGAGTGCTAGTATAGGAGCTGACACCAGTTTGCTTTTTAACTCTTGGAAACAATGTTCTGCTTGTTAGTCCATTCAAAGGTTGTGTTCTTCTGAGTTAGTTGGGTCAATGGTGATGTTATCTTCAAGAAATCTTGTACAAAGCATTGATAATAGCCGGCTATACCCAAGAAGCTTCGAATCTTAGACACGTTAGTAGGTCGTGGCCAATCCACGATTGTTGTAACTTTTTGGGATTCAACCAAGATGTCATCCTTGTTTATGACATGACCGAGGAAGTGTACACTAGTGATCCAGAATTCGCATTTCTTCAACTTGGCATAAAATTTGTGATCACGTAGTGTCTGTAGGACTTTTCACAAATGGTGTTCATGATATTCTGGTGATTTGGAGTATATGAGAATGTCGTCAATGAAGACAATGATGAACTCATCAAGATAGGGCTTGAACACCCAATTTATGAGGTCCGTAAAGGCTGCTCGAGCATTTGTGACGCCAAATAGCATGACGAGGAACTCGTGGTGCCCGTAACGTGTTCTAAAGGCAGTCTTTTTGACGCTTTTCGTTTTAACTTTTAGTTGATGATAGCCATAATGCAAATCGATTTTTGAGAATACTTGGGCACCTTAAAGTTGATCGAACAAGTCATCAATTCATGTCAGGAGGTACCAATTCTTGATGGTGACCTTGTTCAATTCTCAATAATCGATACACAATCTCATGGTACCATCATTCTTCTTTACAAACAATACTAGAGCTCCCCAGGGCGAGGTACTTGGTCGAATGAAGCCTTTGTCCAGTAGTTCTCGGAGTTAGGTCTTCAGTTCTTTCAATTTTGTCATTGACATGCGGTAAGGAACTTTTGATATTGGTTGTGTACCAGGTTGAGTTTCAATGGTGAATTCAATTTTTCGGTCAACCAGGGTGCCAAGTAGATCTTCAGGAAAGACATCCAAAAATTCTCGAACCACCAAAATTGCATCAAGTATGAGGGCCTCTTGTTAAGTATTGATCACATAACAGATATAACTACAACAACCCTTTCTTAGAAGTCGTTGAGCTGCCATGGAGGTTATAACACATGGAGGGGGGTAAAAACTCTAATTCCATCGAAGACAAGCTTGAGTTGGTTTGGTAATCGGAGGGAGACCTTTATAGCTTTGCAATCAATAGAAACGTGATTGGTAGCCAGCTAATCCATTCCTAAGATCACATCAAAGTTACCAATACGGAGGGGAATCAAATCTACGTATAAGGTTTCACCTTTTAAGGATATAGTGCAAGATTTGTACACATTAGTACCAAGGTCAGAATTACCATAAGGAAAAGACACAGACAGTATATATCCTAAGGGTTCGGGTGTTGATGCTAACTTGGAAGCAAAGTGCGGTGCAACAAAAGAATGAGTTGAACCAAAGTCAATGAGGATATGAGCTAAATGACCATAAACAGAAATTGCACCCGACATAACGTTCTCGGTAACCTCCGGGTTTCCAGGCACCAAGCGAAAGCTCTTCTTTGGCATTTTTGGTCATTCCGCACTCTTCCAGGTACTGCGGATTTTGGGGCTGGTTCGAAGGGGCCTGCTATAGGATTGGTAAACTTTGGACAATCTCGCAACAAGCAGCCAACTTGACTGCATCTAAAGCATGCACCCATGCTTCGATGGCATTATCCCCTATGAGCCTTCCCACACGTAAGGCAATTTGAAATGGTGCCATTTATGGGGTTATGTAGACGCGCCTGTGGGCCTCACTACAGTTCGAACTCAATTTGTGTCACGGTCCTTAATCTGAACCAAAGAGTCCAAATCCGGCAAATCGTTTTGAGAAACAGATTTTTGAAAAGAAGTGCCAAACATGGACTGCTTTGCCAGATACAGAGTCGCCACCTAAATATTTTTTTATGGGGGAATTTGGGAAACCTTGACTCGGTGCCAAAGGCCACGTGTCCGTCATCACCAAAGTTGCCTCGGCTCGGGAGCTTGGGTACGATTGGGGAAGGTCAGCTATGAGCACCCCCTCTCGCCCGATCCGAAGATCGGCCTCTACTAACCATGATATCCATTTTTGAAAACGTTATGTGTTCTTATTCCGGTTATTAGCCTAGAATTACTATGTTATGCGCACAGCAAACAAGTATAGACCAAATTGCCTAAATTGGAACAAAACATTGCATATCCGTTTGTTTGGAAAACAATTTAAAATTTGCTACTCGTAAGTAGGCTAAAAAAATACGGATTTCAATGAGTTGTTCCAACTCAAACAATCCAACCTTCACCCACAGGCATTCAAGCAGTAATATCATGTAAACATATAGCCGCATGGCAAGAATACTATCATGTTAACATTCACACTCATGCGAGATGCTAAAGCATAAATACTTACATCGTACTTCGTGCCAAAACAAAGAACTCGTTAGCAATCAATGCATGATCCAAGTCCATGTTTAAATGTCTAATGCAACGCATACGGAATGTCACTAGAGTAGGCTCGGCTAGTCTATGAATGACATGTGAAAATGGACAAGTAGCACGTATTCAAGTTAGATTTTGAAATACTTATGCAGTTAGCATGATGCGCCGAGCCCGGTGCATGCAAGACTAATGAATGATGCACGCATGCATAGCATAAGGTATGCTAAAGTCAACATGTCCTAATACTAACCATCAAAAGCAGGTAAATAAAAGGGAGAAAGAAGTGGGGGTTGGAAGACATGCACACACGCACCCACACTTATTACAAATTCGCCCTCGCTCGGAGGGATCAAAAGAATAATACAATTAACTAGCTATCAAGCTAATTAATTATTACAGACTAATTAATTAATTAACAAATTAACTAATCTAATGAAAGCAGTAAACAGCCTCAGGAAGAGGGCCCAATGCAATGCGCACTCGGCTCCGCTCGGAAAGTCACTGCCATGCACAAGTTTGCCACTGCTTTGGCTGTTCTGCTTCTCTGAAAATTGCACAACTTCCAAGGTTGCTTCTCTGAGTGTTGTGGGACACTACCGGCTGAGTGAGAACTCCACCGGCCATGGAGAATGGTCACCGGCCACAAAATCATGCTCTCGGCCAAAATCGTTTTGCCGGCCGGCACCAAACACTGCTGGCCGGCCAAATATTCCTGCTGAATCTGTTTTGACAGCAGCAGAGGACAGGACTTGGCATGGCAATGTATTTCAAACAATGTATGCACCAATCACACCCCTTATCATATTCATGACTCAAAGGGATATGGTTCTCGATTCTCGGACCACCAATTGCGCATTTCCACGCATGATGGCCCAAAGCATCAAGTGTGCATTTCGATTTCAAATGAGATGCAATGCACATAAACAAACCAAGGGGGCTTTCAACCTCTATCATGGCTTGATCAAGAGGTGAAGCATGCATGCCAATGCAATGCAATGCAATCCTAAGCATGTGAGCCTAAGTGTACAATATGGGCATGCAAGCAAGTAATGCAAACAAGCATACAAGGCATGTGACAACTATGCCAGTTACTCAAGCATGCAAGTATGCAAAGCATGCAACATGTTAGGCAATTCCAACTAAGAGAAATGCATGCCAAATGCAAAGTCACTTAAACATGCCACAACACGTGATAGGCCAAGCATGCAATTAACACACAAGGTAAGCATGTCACAACATGCAAGAATGGACTTAGACTAATTTAGGCAGCCCTCAAACTAACCTAAAACAGTGGCCAAAATGCTATGGAATGAGGGGCAAATACACATACAAACATGCATGCAAATGGACCAACACTTAAGCATCAAAGAGACAACTTTTAAGCACACTTAAAAAAAGATAAACATGGACATATGGCATACATACCAAGCTCTGAAAATCAAGGATGGTGCCAAACCAACTAAACAAAGCAATCAAAACATGCAAGCAAGGTCCAAGGCTCAAGGCTAACCTAAGAGATCAAACCGTGGCTATGCAAGGTGAGTCTCAAAGGGTCGAGGGGACTCAAAACAGTCCCTAAGAAGACCAAAACAAGGTCAAAGACACACCTAGATGGCATCTAAATGGCCTAAGTCTAAAGGCATGCGCAATGACTCAAACATGGAGCATAAAACACAAACCTTTTGAAACATCAAAGGAGCCATAAATGCAAGTATACAAGCATGCTAAGTGGACTGAAATGACATGACTAATGGCGCCAAACCACTGAAATTATGCAAGGGGAGCATGCTAGAGGGGCCAACACTCAAAGCTTATAAGGGAGATTACATGGTAGCTATACAAAGCAAGTCATGGATGACCCAAATAACCAAAATCAGACCTCAAGCATACTAAAACATGCATAAAAGCTTCACAAAGCTAAGCTGAAATCATGCTAAAAACAAGGCTCAAAACACAAAGCATGGTAAGGCAATTTCATGGCATTACAAGACAAGTATGCAAAGCATGCATGGTGTGTCTAAACCAACTAAAAACAGAGCTAATACATGGCAAAATACTACCAAATAACAGCTAAGGCATGGTCAACATGAACCTAAACTTGGTGCTCACACATGAGGCAAAAATGACCCTTTTTTAGGACAACAAGGAGAGGGGGTGGCCCTCTCCTTCCTAGGACCTCAAGGCACCATCCTCACCTCTGAAATCCCTCAAGATTTCAGTGGTGAGGAGGCCCAAATACAATGGTCCCGGAGCTCAACCAAAATGGCACAAAATAAAGGCCAAACAAGCCTTAAGAGGGGTCAAACAACCCCAAAGCTTAAAACACCCTTAACAAACTATTTAGAGCAATAAAAAACAAGACTTTTATATGTTATATGTAAAGCCTAAAAACAGTTGCAAGGTAGCCAAAAATACTAAACAAAAAATGGGGAATAAAAGGGAAAAGGACCTTACCCTTGTAGACCCTCTTCAAGAGTGGAAGACCAGCAGCTTCTTTGGCTCAAACCAGCTCCAAAACTTCAAAAACAACCTCCAAGGGCCTCAGCTCCAAGAGGATGGTGTAACACTATGTGTTTGTGTGTAAAACTATGAACAAACACACCTAGAACACTCAAGGAAGAGAGAGATATAGAGATAGGGTATGAACAAACCCTAACCCTAGAACTCAAAGCTTTGGAAATTTTGCCTAGAATGTCTAAGTTCCCTCCTCCTCTCTCTCTTTCTTCTTTTTTTTTTGTTTTTCTTGTGTTGATTGATATAGCTATATATCAATTTGCAGCTTCCTCAGAGCACCCACGTCTAGGTATGGGCTGGGGTATGGCCTTGAATGACAGCTGCCAGCTGTCTGCAGGGATATCTGTTGAAAACCACATTTGGCCGACCGGCCATCAAAGTGGCCAACCGGCAGTCAAATTGGCCGACCGACCATCACATTTGGCCGATGGCAACAAGACACAGCCGGTGGCCTCAAGCCACGGCCGGTGGAGTGTAGGGATGTCCTAAAAGCCATTCCCTGCCCTCCAAAGCAAAAACACAAGTGTTTGGTGCAAAACCAGACACAAAACGGTCGAGTCAAGAGATCCTGAGGCAAAGCGCGTAGCCAAGACCTTCGGGAACTCAAGACGAACGCAAACATGGATGATCACCGAGTGTTCAAGCGGTGACATCCAAGTCTTGAGGACGGTTAAAAATGGGGTGTCTACAGGTTAGTAGGACCTTGATTGTGTGGACTAATTGAGCCCGTATTTACTTTTTTGGGAGGCGCAGCACCAAATCTTTTGTGGCCTCTTTCCCAAAATTGCTTCTTTTGACTTGGTTCCCCAGAGTGCGAGGCTTTAATTCCTTTTTCGGCTATGTATGCTCGATCCACCACTCTTGCATATGTTGGCATCTTCAAAACTTCAATCTTGTTTCTGATGTCATCACCTAAGCAGGCTTTGAACTTCCTAGCTTTCCGGGCTTCAATGGGAATGACATATGTTACGAATCGGGCTAGTTGAGTGAATTTGCTTTCATTTACGGTCACCGACATTGTTCCTTGTTTTAGATGTATGAATTCTAATGCTTTTTGTTCTTGCGGTGAATCCGGAAAGTATTTTTCGTAAAATTTCCATGAATCTTGCCTAAGTCACCATTCATGCGCATCATCTTGGAAAGTGAAAGTGGCAAACATTGCCTTCTGCCTTTCTGTTCAAGGCAACGCGCAAAAAATCTTCTCTATGTCCCTGACCCAAGCTTCTGCTATCAATGGGTTTGAGTTGCCAGTAAATATGGTGGGCTTCAGATCCTAGAACTGTTTTATTGTAACCGACTCTTCTCGCCGTTTTGGCATTCCGTGTTTATGTTGGTTTGTAAGGCTTGCAAAAAGCTGGTCACTGCTCTTTCCATGATTCTTTCCATTGACTCTGTTCCGCTGACTGACGACTCGGTTTCGTTACCATCATTGGCCATTACTATAAGGTAAATTTAGTAGAAATAATTTAATGAGCGCGACATCATATGTATAAAGCATCATGTGTATATATATATATATAAAACACCAGCTTTCCTATTGATACAAATATAGTATTAGTACTACATTCTTATCCAAAAGTTCAAAGTTATGTTAGTGTGTAATCCTTGAGTACAAAAATAGGGATTAGAATTAATCATGGTTAGCTCACAAAAAGGATCCTCCTCTCCAGCGTCTAGTTAAACAACCACGAAAAGTACTGTTGCATGAGAAGCTCGAATTCCCATCCCAACTACACTACCCCGAAACAGATCCATGTTGCCTGAACTGTATAAAGAGGTACGGACTGTAGATATCCCCAAAACACTCAGTCAACAATCCACCCAGGTGTCTCGACATATATTAAGGCCTCGTTTAGGAACAGGTTTTTTTAGTAACTTTTTGGCTTTTTTACTAAAATAGGATATAAAAAAAATTAGTATGTTTGGGATGACTTTTTGGCTTTTTACGAAAAGATGTACAAAAAGTAGAGAGAAAATGGAATCTTTGAATTTTTTGTATAGGTTGTTGGCTTTTTGACTTTTTTAGTAACTTTTTGATTTTTTGACTAAATCGGTCGCTTCCCAAACGAGGCCTAAGTCATTCCTGAAATCGACATTTTGGACATTAATAATGTCTAGAGGGTTGGGGACGTCGGTGAGTGTGTAGTTGCCGGAAAAAACATTTCCCTTCCTCTCAGCAAAATGCAAGGGTAAAGGGCCAACTATTTAATGAGGACAGTCTAGTCTTGCGGCAAGGCCAACTATGTGGGTAGGTCTGAGATACCATTCTCGAGTATATACACGGCTCTATCTCCATGATAGATATGCCAAATCATCAAGATCAGCTTGTAGATATACCGGTCGACCCATCAGTTGGTTGAGGCCAAGGTGTAGCTGTCTGACTATGTTCTCAGAGTCTCCCCATCCTTCTGGCGAGGCAGGGGTGTAGTGCACTCCTAAGATCCCCTTCAAACTCAGGGTCCCGAGCTCATTCCAGAATGCCTCATTGAGAATTTGCTCGGACATCCCTACATCACATAACAATTAACTATGGTGCAAAGAAAAGATCTAATGTGCCACAATATTCGGGAAATATTAATTTCTAGATATATATATATATACATATTTTTTTTTGAATTAAACCATTACTCTGATACCACATTTGTCACGACCCAACCGCCTGATGCTTAGGGCTAGAATCGCAACTTATTAATTCTAATTGAACAAATTAAGTGGCGCAAGTGGAAGCGAAATAAAAGTAAGAAAATAATTAACTTCATTAACTACCCTACTATTTAAATAAAAAGGAAATTCAGCTATCGGCTTTTATTATTTTATTATTCGGTGATTGACAAGAAAATGAAGAAAAAGTAAGAAAAGAAAAGAAAAATAAAAAATAAAAATGTCGGCAATAAGTTCTATGCTGGTCCACTACACGAGGTCCTAATCCTTACTTATATTTTATCACCTGAAAGGGGTAACAGCTATAAGCACATAGTAGAGTAAGAGATATTAATTTCAATCTATTGACCTAATTCCTAAAATAATTATATACAATTTTTTTTTCTGATAATATATAATTTCTAATTTAATTACACTTTATCTTATACACCCATAACATTCAATATTTAATATTACTCTAATTATCTATATATGGATATTTTATGTGATGTTTAATTAAATATTTAAGGTGTCACATATTTATACATTTATTTCATGTGTGAGTGATAAATTTTAATAATATATATATTATTATTAAGATGGGGAGATAAAGTATAGTATTTTTCTTAAAAATTAATCCTCTGATATGACATTTCCTCTCATTTTTTCTAATTCTATTTTTATTGTAATTAATTTGATTTTGACTTATTGTGGTGGCCATCATTATTTTTTTATTGTTGGAGAAAATTTGTCATCAAATGTGTTTGTTATTTGTTGAAAGGCTGGTGGGTTTGAATTTGTAATTGGAAAATATTATAGGTCCTAAATTTTTTACCAAATAAATGATCTAATATTTCATATGGGTATAGGGTTCACAAAATTGCGGACCCCACACCTATGTGAGACATTTGGTCATTTGTTTGGTATCAAATTTGGTATCCCTAACATTATTCTTTGTAATTTTTTATAAGTTTCCACATTAATTAAAATTTTGTTATTTTCTATCGATAAGAGCATATCCAACCCAATCCTCTCACTAAGAGGATGAAAATAAATTTTTTTATTCAAAAAGTAAATATAGAGTATGTCACTATTCATTCAAACTCTAACCACAAACCTTCATTTTCTTTCAGATTGGGTGTTACCGGACATCCGCCCAGACGTCCGACCGGTCAACAGCAATTTTTTTTTTTTTAAAC
This sequence comes from Camellia sinensis, assembly GCF_055761805.1. NCBI lineage: Eukaryota > Viridiplantae > Streptophyta > Magnoliopsida > Ericales > Theaceae > Camellia > Camellia sinensis. Next base: position 4,669,057 of record NC_138969.1, on the reverse strand, counting down.
ATTAACTTAGACACATAATTTTTGTTCATTAACAAATATTTAATTTTGAAATTTTTGTAAAATTTATTTAATATTATACTCATTTTAAAGGTATGATTTCACCCTTTTTAATGATGCTGATTTAATAAAAATTAAATTTACATATTAGAAGTTATTTGTAATATAATAAAAAATATAGAATGAATAGTATTTAGAGGGGATCCTATAACAACTCAAAAATTAAGCTGTCCCTTAAATTTTATTTTAGTATTATTTAATTATAAATGAGAAAAACCCTAAATGTTTAATTAAATATTCCATGAGAGTAAGATAAAATATTGAAATGTTATGGGTGTATGAGACAAAGTGTAATTAAATTAGGGATTATATATTATCAGGGAAAAAAAAGAGGGGCATATAATGAAGTTAAGATTTGGGCTAAAGTAGAATTAAACCAAAGTTAAACATTTTAGATAAGCATGTATTAATGGCTTAGAATACGTAGCCTTGTGGCTTGGTGCAAAGAATGGGAATTAGACACATGGCAGCTTGGTGACTTGGTGCTCACGGCTACCTCTCTATAAAAGGAGGATTCCCGAAAATTTGAGTTGTCCCTTGAATTTTATTTTAGTGTTATTTAATTATAAATGAGAAAAACTCTAAATATTTAATTAAATATTCCGTCAGAGTAAAATAAAATATTGAGTGTTATGGGTGTATGAGACAAAGTATAATTAAATTAGGGATTATATATTATCGAAAAAAAAGGACATATAATTAAGTTAAGATTTGGGCCAAAGTAGAATCAAACCTAAAGTTAAACATTTTAGATAAGCATGAATTAATGACTTACGATACGTAGCCTTGTGGCTTGGTGCAAAGAATGGGAATTAGACACGTGGTAGCCTGGTGGCTTGGTGCCCACAGCTACCTCTCTATGAAAGGAGGATTTGCTGGGGGTGAAGGGAAAAAAGTAGAAAGAAAAATCAAAACAAAGTGAAAATATTGAACGAAGGCAAAGAGTGAGGAATCACTATTAAGGTGAGTTATATTATACCTTGAGTTACCATAATATATTTTACGTATGTTTTGAGTTACCATGATTTATTTTACGCAAATTATGTTTTATAAATTATATTAGTATTTTTAATTATGTTATTTATTTTATGAACCTTATTTTATATACTAAAGAAAACCCATGAATATAACTGTTTATTAAAATGTGCTTTGAGTAATTATTTTATAAGTACCATTACGGAAGTCCCATGCCTTGGGGGACTTAAACAACCATTGGCCCTCTGATTAGTCACGTTGTGACCTTCTGCCTGTTATGGATCCACTGACACTTTGATTTCTGGTGTGGAGCAAAGTGTTGTACGGAGCTAAGTGCTACACTATTGTGGGAGCCACCTCTAGAGTTCGTACGAGCCACTTCTTGAGTCCGTACATCTATTTTATTCTATACCATGATTATGATTTCTAATGTGGAGCAAAGTATTGTACGAAACTAAGTGTTACACCATGGTGGGAGCCACCTCTAGAGTTCGTACGAGCCACCTCTTGAGTCCATACATCTATTATGTTCTGTTCTGTATCGTGATTATGATTATTTTGTTTATATGATTTTTGTATTATATGTCAAATGATCTCTGTATTATATACTCTGTATTTTTACATCAAGTTTTGTTTAGCCAATAATTATCCATGATGAATTGTATGCCCTTATGCTTTCAGTATAATATTCTTATTTGCCATGTGCTTATCGTTGTTTACCAATTTTCAGGAAACAATGCAATTCAGAAATAGATTTTGGAGAGTCTTAGACACGGGACTACGGAATAGACACACATAACACTTTTATAGTATTTATAATTCTTTTCTTCATATGTAAATATCGACATTTTTGGTCAATAAATTTTGTTATAAACATAGAAGTTTCAATGATTATTTTGGTACCCACACTTAAATATTTTTCCGCTCGCGTTTAGTAATTTCTTTAAGAATTGGCCAGAGATAACTTCAGTTACTGGACATCACAATACTTAATCGTTAGGTACGGGGAGCGGGTCATGACAAGTGGTATTAGAACTTAGGTTTTTAAAATTATTTTTTTATCAAAGCATTAGAGTACAAGACAAATGCACAAATAGTATCGGGGAAACGTTGAGCTAGATTACAAGTTGTATTTAAATTAAATATTTGTGTAGCAACAATTGTGGTAGATATAACTATATATAATTGTATATATCTTTCATGTATATGCTGAATAATTTGAGAAAAAAAAATTCAAACAGGTATACTAAATCTTTAAAAAAAAATCTATTTTATTTGATCAGAAAGTTCAAAAAACCAAAACAGGTTTTGACAAATAAACATTGTAATTTTCTCAAAAATAGTTTCATAAATAGTTCGCCAAATAAAATTATTTTCCTAGAAAATAAAAATAGATTGTAAAGAAAATCTATTGCTATTGAGTTGTTTTAAACAACTTCCCTGATAAGTCGAACCAGATTTCCCTCATAAGAAATAGAATAGAAAACAATAATCAAAATCAAAATTAGACTGCCATTGTGTTGAGTGACTACTAGTGTAACGATTTAACACCTCATGTTACCGAAAATAGTGTTATTAGGTAGTAGTATAATAGAAATAAAGTTATATTTTATTTTGTGATAGACAATTTGAACCTTAAGAAAATCACGCTCTTGTGGATGACTTTGGAAATTTGATTAGGATCACGTTCAACTGATGTAGGTTCTGTCACGTCCCAAGCTCTGTGACAACGCCGCACACTCATTTAAGTGAGCATGCAAGGCTAAGAGTCCAACACATAACTAACAATGTAAAATACTCCAATCAAATCCTTAATTATCATAATACTAAAATCCATAAAAAAAATTGATTATTCTTATCATATGAAATTATCCACCAAGTCCACTAATAAAATCCATTAACAAAACAAATAATCCAAGTACTTAAATCATAGTCCTACTCTCGGCACTCCCATATGTAAAAAAATCCCGCGCAGCTCTACTCTTCAGAATCTGAAAAAAATAAAATAAGGGTAAGCTAGACAGCCTAGTAAATAACCAACCATCACTGCCAGCTGGATCAAGTATAAAAAAATAAATAAATAAAACGATAATCAATAAATATAAATTTTTCTACAGTTCAATAAATGAACAATTATTTTGTAAGATGGTTTCATAGCTAAAAATAAACAATGTACAATACATTTTAAATGAAAAGCCAACAAGATAATTCAAAGTAATTCATTGTTCAAATCGATGGTTCGATATTCAGATGGTTCAATGATTTGATTCACAAAACCCAAGTCTTATTGACTACGGTCACATAGCCCGTGACAAGGCCCAGAACCACACATAGGCCGGTGGTAAAGCCCCAAAAGAAACTAGTTTCTGTGCCAATAAATAACCCCCATTGGCTAGGGTCCAAATCATAGTCAGACTAGAGTGATGTTCAAAATTCACACAATACACAAATTTTAAATAAAACATTCGATATTTTCAGAATAAACGTTTAGTATAATTTTCAGAATAGTTTCACCGAATATTCAAATAATTTTCATAATAATATTCGATGTTGTTTTATACTTGACCCATATTTTTATTTTAAGAGAATAGGAAAGCTACGAATAAATATTTATGATTTTAAACGATTCGATAGGATTAAAAATAAACCAACAGTGATAGAGGGTTACTTACCTCAAACAGCTAAAATAATATTTCCCAAGCTAATCTCAAATTACCAAGATCCACCTCAATCTCACAAACCTAATAAAATATTATACCACATAAACATTTATTATTGATCACCATGATGCATCTATCATTCTTTTCTTTATAATGTACTAATCTAATCCTATAGTCTACAAGTAAATTCCAAAACCCCAAAATACATACACCCAATCAACATACAAAATACTATGTCTAAAGAAATAGTTAGGAGTACCATAAAAACAAATCTTACCTCCAAGGGATGATTAGATCAAAGTCACCAATCTATGAATCTTCTTTATTTTCTTTACTTCTTCTTCTTCTCTCTCTTTTTTTTTTTTTTTTTTTCTATTGCTAGATTTGCCGCAGCAGCCACAACAACATCACTACCTCTATTTGTTTGTGCTTCTATGTTTCCAAGACCTAAAGCCCAAGTGGGCCTATAACCCAATCTCCCAAAATTACAAACTTAACCATCTAAGTAATAAAAATTTTAAAAAAAACCACCTCATAACTAATTCCTTGATGTTACTAAAATGACCCATATAAAATAATTTAATTACTACTTTATCCAAAAATAATTCTACACATAAAAATTTGGATTTTACATTCTTCCCCACTTAAAAGAAATTTTGTCCTCGAAATTTGACATACCTGGAGTCTCAAAAAGTTGGGGATACTTTTGTCTCATTTCATCCTCAAGTTCCCAAGTAGCTTCTCTTTCCGAGTGATTACTCCATTGAACCTTAACATAGTGAATGACTCGACGCCTCAAAACATGTTCCTTCCTATCAGCAATTCGTATAGGGTGTTCCTCATATGTCAAATCCTCCTTAAACTGCAACGGTGCATGATCAATCACATGACTAGGATCCGGTATATACTTCCTTAACATTGAGACATGAAAAACATTATGAACTCCAACTAGTGAAGGTGGTAGGGCAAGTCTGTAAGCTACCTCACCAATTCGATCTAAAACCTCAAATGGCCCAACAAATCTAGGACTCAATTTACCACGAACACCAAACCTCATTACTCCTTTCATAGGAGACACCTTAAGGAATACATGGTCTCCAACCCCAAACACCAAATCACGTCTCCTGTTATCTGCATAACTTTTCTGTCTACTCTGTGCCGTGCGAAGTCGCTCTCTAATAAGATTGATCTTGTCCACTGTTTGTTGCATAATCTCAGGCCCTAACAACTTCCTTTCACCCACATCATCCCAACAAATAGGTGATCTACACTTTCGTCCATATAAAGCCTCATATGGTGCCATCTGAATGCTCGCATGATAACTGTTATTATAAGAGAATTCCACTAAGGCCAAATGCTCATCCCAAGAACCTCCAAGATCGATAACACAAGCCCTCAACATGTCTTCCAAGGTTTGAATAGTTCTCTCTGACTATCCATCAGTTTGAGGATGAAAGGCAGTGCTAAAATTCAAACTAGTGCCCAAAGCTGTATGCAAACTCTTCCAAAACATAGAAACAAATCTGCTATCTCTATCAGACACTATGGTCACCGGAATACCATGCAACTTCACAATCTCCTTGATATACAATTTTGCAAACTTCTCTAAGGAGAACCCTACCTTAAAAGCTAGAAAGTGAGCGGATTTGGTCAATCGATCAACGATAACCCAAATAGCATTGTTACCACCTTGGGTCCTAGGCAACCCTGTCACAAAATCCATGGTAATATGTTCCCACTTCCATTTGGGAATAGGAAGAGGTTGTAACTTACCTGCAAGTCTCTGATGTTCAACTTTCACTTGTTGACATACCAAACATTGAGCAACATACTGAGCAATTTCCCTCTTCATATTATTCCAGCAAAAGTTCCTCTTCAAGTCTTTATACATTTTAGTGCTTCCTGGATGTACAGTATATCCTGAACTGTGAGCTTCTCTTAGGATTTCTCTCTTGAGCTCTAAATCATTAGGCACACACAACCTCTCTCCAAATCTCAAGGTTCCATCTTTATGCATACAAAATTCCATCTGTAGCCCTATTTCCATTTCAGCCTTAGGTTTTTGCAACTGAGAGTCTCTTCCTTGAGCATCTTTAATTCTATCAATCAATGTGGGTTGAACCCTAAGGTTTGCCAACTGCACTCCATGGTTGTGCCATCTAATCTCAATATTCAACCTTTGTAAGTCCTCTAAGATATTCTTTTGGTCAGTGATCAAGGTAGCCAAATTACTCGGGGTCTTTCTACTCATCCGCCACTGCATTAGCTTTTCCTGGATGATAATTGATAGTCAACTCATAGTCCTTTAATAGCTCCAACCATCTCCTTTGCCTCATATTCAATTCTTTTTGAGTGAAAATATACTTCAAACTTTTATGATCAGTGAATATCTCACATTTCACCCCATACAGGTAGTGCCTCCATATTTTCAATGCAAACACCACGGCAGCCAACTCCAAATCATGCGTAGGATAATTCTGCTCATATGGCTTCAACTGCCTAGATGCGTATGCCATTACCTTATCATTTTGCATCAGGACACAACCCAAGCCCATCTTCGATGCATCACTATAGATGGTAAAACTTTCATCTCCGGACGGAACTATAAGTACTGGAGCACACACCAATCGACTCTTTAGATCTTGGAAACTCTTCTCACAATCATCAGACCACTCAAATTTAACCCCTTTTTGTGTTAAACGAGTTAAAGGCATAGAAATTCGGGAAAATCCCTCAACGAACCTTCTATAATATCCTGCTAAACCCAAGAAGCTACGAATTTTAGTGACACTAGTAAGCCGATTCCATTCCACCACCGCCTCCACTTTCTTGGGGTCAACAGACACCCCATCTTTAGATATCACATGACCCAAAAATGATACACTCTCCAGCCAAAATTCACACTTCTTTAATTTAGCAAATAATTTCTTCTCCCTTAATATCTGCAACACTATTCTCAGATGTTCTTCGTGCTGCTCTTTACTCTTTGAGTACACAAGAATGTCATCAATAAAAACTACCACAAACTGATCTAAGAAGGATTTAAATACTCTGTTCATTAAATCCATAAAAGCTGCAGGCACATTGGTCAACCCAAACGGCATCACTAAAAATTCATAATGCCCATACCTAGTTCGGAAGGCTGTCTTAGGTATATCTTCCGCCTTAACCTTCAACTAGTGATAGCCAGAACGAAGGTCAATCTTAGAAAAGACTTGTGCTCCTTGCAACTGATCAAATAGGTCATCTATCCTAGGCAAAGGATATTTATTTCGGATTGTCACCTTGTTCAACTCTCGATAATCAATGCAAAGGCGAAAACTACCATCCTTCTTTTTCACAAATAAAACGGGCGCACCCCAAGGAGAAACACTAGGCCTAATAAAGCCCTTATCTAGTAACTCTTGTAACTGTTCCTTCAACTCTTTCAACTCTGCTGGGGCCATCCGATACGGAACCTTGGAGATAGGACCCGTGCCAGGTATCAATTCAATGGCAAACTCAATCTCTCTATCAAGTGGCAACCCTGGTAACTCTTCAGGAAAAACATCGGGAAATTCCTTCACAACTAGAATATCCTCTAACTTCAATTCAGTCTCACGGGTATCTCTCACAGAAGCTAAATAGCCCTCGCAACCATTCCTTAACAACCGTCTAGCTTGCAAAGCTGAGATTACCAAAAGAGGAGTGTTAACTCCACTACCCACAAAGCAAAATTCTGGTTGATTAGGAATCTGAAATACTACCCTTTTGCCTCGACAATCCACAGAAGCATAATTGGTTGCCAACCAATCCATTCCAAGAATTATGTCAAAGTCCCGTATATCTAAAACAGTCAAGTCTACAAGCAATTTCCTGTCATCTATACTAACCACACGAGATTTGCAAATTAAGGCAGCAACCATAACCCCTCCTATCGGGGTTTCAACACATAAGTCGATCTCTCTAGAGACACATCTCCATCCATGTTTCTTAACAAATCCCATAGACACAAATGAATTTGTAGCACCAGAATCAAATAACACATGTGCATAAACAGAAGACACTAAAACAGTACCTGACACTACCGTGTTGGAAGTCTGGACATCTTGTTGCGTGAGTGCGTACACTCGGCCCTGAGTCTTTGGCTTATGACCTCCATTTTTCTTTTGACTTCCTGAAGACCCTTTGTCTGTTGATGCTCCTTTATTTGTCCATGCTTTCTGTTCAATCTCATGCCCCTTCCGATTAGGGCAATCAGCTATCCTGTGCCCCTGTTGCCCGCAAGAGAAACAAGCCCCAGTATTCCAACGACACTCACTATCCCGATGGAATCCATTACACCTAGTGCATTGTACCCGATCATTCTTCTTATCAACACTACTACCCATAGTTCGACTTCCCCAACTCCCAACCGAAGAAGTGTTTTGTCTCTTAGCATTGCCCTTCGAATTGTTAGTTTGGAAGTTGGAAGAACTAGGCCTCTTCTTATAATTCTCTTCTTTCTCTTCTTGGGCTCTGGTAAGGCCACTCTCAACTAGCAAAGCCTTATTCAACACTCCTCCAAAAGTAGGTAACTTGAAAGGAACCACTTGTTGCATAATGTTCGTTCTTAGTCCACCTTCAAACTTTCGTGCTCTGCTATCCTCATCTGCTTCAAATGCTGATGCAAATTTAGACAACTTCGTAAACTCAGCTTCATATTCTGCAACCGTCTTATTCCCTTGCTCTAACTTCAAAAATTCCCTCTGTTTTTGTAGACGAACACTCCTAGGGAAGTATTTCTCATTGAATGCCTTCTTAAACCTTTCCCATGTATAGGGGTTGGCATCATGCTCGCGTATGCGCTTCTCCATCTGCCACCAATCATTAGCTATCCCTTGTAGCATAAACGTAGCATAGGTCACCTTCTGATCATCCGTACACTCAAAAACGGGAAACAACTTCTCCATTTCTGTCAACCATTTTTCAGCCTCCAAAGGGTCTGTGGCTCCGTCAAATGCCAAGGCTATCTTCTTAAACTCGGTAATGTTACAACGTGGCCTTGGTTGTGGCCCAACACCTAGCTGCATCCGCTGTTGTTGCTCCATAAGTCTAGTCAAGTTATTCCCTATGGTGGTTTGTTGTTACACCACCTCGGCCAACGTTTGAAGCACTTGAACCATTTCAATTGGATTGGGGCTTGCAGCTTGTTCTTGGTGTCCCAACTCTTGCCCCTGATTTCCTCCGACTGCTTGAGAACCACTACCATTATTAGTCACATTCCCTCGCCGATTGCTATTACCAGTCCGTCGATTCGTTTGACCCTGGCGTGTATTCCTAGCCATATTTGCCAATGTCTCCTCATGTTCCATTGCAACCTAAATGCATCAATAATAAAATCCCATCTTATTCTATTCTCAAGTCCCTATAACAAGGAAATAAAAATAACATTATATCAAATTATAAGCGTTCCCAATCCTATATCTACCCAATCTCACCACTATTTTATACCAGCCTTTAAAAATTACAACCTGGCTCTGATACCACTAAATTGTCACGTCCCAAGCTCCGTGACAAAGCCGCACACTCATTTAAGTGAGCATGCAAGGCTAAGAGTCCAACACATAACTAACAGTGTAAAATACTCCAATCAAATCCTTAATTATCATAATACTAAAATCCATAAAAAAAAAAATTGATTATTCTTATCATATGAAATTATCCACCAAGTCCACTAATAAAATCCATTAACAAAACAAATAATCCAAGTACTTAAATCATAGTCCTACTCTCGGCACTCCCATATGTAAAAAAATCCCGCGCAGCTCTACTCTTCAGAATCTGAAAAAAATAAAATAAGAGTAAGCTAGACAGCCTAGTAAATAACCAACCATCACTGCCAGCTGGATCAAGTATAAAAAAATAAATAAATAAAACGATAATCAATAAATATAAATTTTTCTACAGTTCAATAAATGAACAATTATTTTGTAAGATGGTTTCATAGCTAAAAATAAACAATGTACAATACATTTTAAATGAAAAGCCAACAAGATAATTCAAAATAATTCATTGTTCAAATCGATGGTTCGATATTCAGATGGTTCAATGATTTGATTCACAAAACCCAAGTCTTATTGACTACGGTCACATAGCCCGTGACAAGGCCCAGAACCACACATAGGCCGGTGGTAAAGCCCCAAAAGAAACTAGTTTCTGTGCCAATAAATAACCCCCATTGGCTAGGGTCCAAATCATAGTCAGACTAGAGTGATGTTCAAAATTCACACAATACACAAATTTTAAATAAAACATTCGATATTTTCAGAATAAACGTTTAGTATAATTTTCAGAATAGTTTCACCGAATATTCAAATAATTTTCATAATAATATTCGATGTTGTTTTATACTTGACCCATATTTTTATTTTAAGAGAACAGGAAAGCTACGAATAAATATTTATGATTTTAAACGATTCGATAGGATTAAAAATAAACCAACAGTGATAGAGGGTTACTTACCTCAAACAGCTAAAATAATATTTCCCAAGCTGATCTCAAATTACCAAGATCCACCTCAATCTCACAAACCTAATAAAATATTATACCACATAAACAATTATTATTGATCACCATGATGCATCTATCATTCTTTTCTTTATAATGTACTAATCTAATCCTATAGTCTACAAGTAAATTCCAAAACCCCAAAATACATACACCCAATCAACATACAAGATACTATGTCTAAAGAAATAGTTAGGAGTACCATAAAAACAAATCTTACCTCCAAGGGATGATTAGATCAAAGTCACCAATCTATGAATCTTCTTTCTTTTCTTTACTTCTTCTTCTCTCTTCTTTTTTTTTTTTTTTTTTTTTCTATTGCTAGATCTGCCGCAGCAGCCACAACAACATCACTGCCTCTATTTGTTTGTGCTTCTATGTTTCCAAGACCTAAAGCCCAAGTGGGCCTATAACCCAATCTCCCAAAATTACAAACTTAACCATCTAAGTAATAAAAATTTTAAAAAAAACCACCTCATAACTAATTCCTTGATGTTACTAAAATGACCCATATAAAATAATTTAATTACTACTTTATCCAAAAATAATTCTACACATAAAATTTTGGATTTTACAGGTTCAAATTAGAATTCTTGGTAATTATTATTCTTTCTTTTTTTTTTTGAGATAATGATTTAGTAATATTTTATGTCGGGTTAATTATCAAATTTATTCTTGATATATATATATATATATTAGAGTGCGTAGCGGATAGCCTAAACGTATGTCATTTAGTTGAACAAAAATAATCCACTTTCATAACAAATGGTTTTTTACCAGACAATAGACTAGTAAAACAACCTTGTTAGCCTTTGAAATGGAAAAAGAAACAAATGGAAGAGACTAACAAATCAACAGAACATTTATTGATGCAGAAGTTTGGCACGGAAAATTATTAAATAATTCCGTGATATCTTATGATATTGCCTATGAGATGTTCCCGTATATTGAATTGTTAACTATCAATTCATCTAAAAGTTTTAGTTATAGCAAGCCAAATATGTGCAAATATTTTTTAATTATTGGATAAGCAGTGAGATTCGAACACAAGATTTATTATCTACTCTAATACCATATTGAATTATTAACCACAAACTCATCTAAAAAGTCAAACTATTAGAGACATTGATAACTTTATTATTTATATTATATTTTCAACCCAATAAATAAAAATGATAAATTATACTAACATTCGTTGCCTCCAAAGGTAAGTCGCTATTGTCACACTCATCAAATTTCCCTGCTATGTCATTGGTTTAGAGTTCAAGTAAATAATAATTTATTGTATTCCATAACTATTGAATAATTATGCATGATGTAACACCCTGTCCCACATCGGAAGTTTGCATGGGTGATCTTGGGCATATATAGCACCACTACCTTGCTACTAAATAACTTGGACTTAAGCTTTTGGGTATTGTTGGTCAACCCACAAGTTATTTGGGCCAGCAAGTAGTGGGGCGTTACAAATGGTATCAGAGCCAACCCATGCACACAACCATGTGGGCCACTTATTCTGGGCTGGCCACGAGCTTGTCGTGGTATTCTGATTGATTATAGACCCTCGCGAGGACGCGAGCATTTATAAGTGGGGTGTGTTTGTAACACCCTGTCCCACATCGGAAGTTTGCATGGGTGATCTTGGGCATATATAGCACCACTACCTTGCTACTAACTTAAGCTTTTGGGTATTGTTGGTCAACCCACAAGTTATTTGGGCCAGCAAGTAGTGAGGCGTTACACATGAGCACTGATCTGATGGTAACCTCACGATTTCTTCGTTTCTATCAATTCAACCACCATATATGCTTCTAAATCTTCAATTAAAGTAATCTGTACTTCTATATTGATAATTTAGTTGAGTTCTCTATAGGTGTTTGTGCTGGATCAGGAGGATTATTGTTTTTACTTGTTGCTATTTGGTGGTTAACCAAAGTAATAAAGAAAAGAAATGACATGAAACACAAGGAAAAATTCTTTAAGCGGAATGGTGGTTTCTTGCTACAACAAGAAGTGTCTTCAAATGATGGCAGTGTTGAAAAAACCAAACTGTTTAATTCAGAGGAGTTGGAGAAAGCCACTGATCATTACAACGAGGATCGTATCCTCGGTCAAGGAGGCCAAGGTACTGTTTACAAAGGCATGTTGTCAGATGGAAAAATCGTCGCTGTTAAAAGGTCCAAGGTTGTCGACGAAGGAAAAATCGAGCAATTCATCAATGAGGTCGTCATTCTTTCACAAATTAACCATAGAAATATTGTCAAGCTCTTGGGTTGTTGTTTAGAGACAGACGTTCCTCTACTTGTATATGAGTTCGTCCTAAAAGGAACACTCTTTCAGTATATTCATGACTCAAATGAGGAGTTCCCATTATCGTGGGATATGCGTTTTCGGATTGCCATAGAAGTTGCCGGAGCTCTTTCCCACTTACACTATGCAGCGTCCATACCCATCTATCATCGAGACATTAAGTCCACCAACATACTCTTGGATGAAAAATATAAGGCAAAAGTTTCTGACTTTGGAACTTCAAGATCAGTCGTTGTCAATCAAACTCACTTGACCACTCTAGTACAGGGGACATTTGGGTACTTGGATCCAGAGGACTTCAAATCAAGCCAATTTACCGATAAAAGTGATGTTTACAGTTTTGGAGTTGTTATTGTTGAGATTTTAACTGGACAAAAACCAATCTCATCGACTAGATCTCAAGAAAGTAGGAGTTTAGTCACGCATTTTATGGAATCAATGGAGGAAAATCATCTACTTGAGATTCTTGATCCAAGGATTCTGAAAGAAGGTCAGAGAGAAGAGATGATTGCTGTTGCTCACCTTGCAAGAAGATGCCTAAACTTGAATGGGAAGAAGAGGCCTACAATGAAAGATGTATTAGTTGAGTTGGAAGGAATTAGAATGTCACAAGGAGGTCCAGCCATCCACCAACACTATGAAGAAGTTGAATGCAATACAACTGATTTGACTGAGGCTTGGGATGTTGCTTCAACCTCAACAGGGACATTCTTAGATAGTGGGAGTGGCACAGCTTTATCATTTGACATCCAACCACTATTGCATACCAAGTAGAGAAGTCTAAACTAGACATACAATGCTTGTCCATGCTGGATATTTACCATAAAGCTTTGTTATTCGTATGTTAATTATGTACTAGTATGTAATGTTACAAACTTGTACTAATAACTTATGCCTTGGATTGGCAATAATAGTAGTTTTCTATACCATAATTCATGTTGATAAATTCATTCACCTAAAACAAACTAGATTCATTTCTTTGATCGAACACCCCAAAAGATGCTATGATCTTGGTCAAACCCACAACATTGATCCAACTAGATTGAGCTCTATTGAAGATGATATCATTCTTGTGTAGTCCGTAAAGTCTCACATAGTCGCAAAGAAAAGTTATGCCCATATTTGTTTCTCCAAATTGGAGAAACCCCCACCTAAACCACCACTCTCAAAATCTCAGTCCAGACTTTCCGAGCGAAGTTACATAAAAGGAGAGGATGTTTGGTTGATTCCTCATGTGCGATATAAATTGCAGAAAGACTTGACAGGGGGGGATAAAAAAATAAATAAATAAAGACCAGCTTTGCCTCTCTTCCAAATTAAGTTGTCCTCAGAATTGAGTCTCGATTGGACTGCTTCCAATAAGTTGAGTAATATTCCACGTGATTCTCTTTTTTCTCATTCAAATAAAGATCTTCTAAATCTGAAATCCCAAACTATGTTGTTGTTCTCATCAAAAGAGCAGGCCTCAGCCATACTTTACAATCTTTTTGCAAAGAAAGTTTAAAAAGTCCAAAAAATCTGTGTTTGAAGAAATAATTATGAGACCATTTATCCTTCCAAAACCTTATCTGCAATCTTTTTCACGGTTTTTAGTTGAAGTTTTTGTTTTAACACTGTCCCAACTCTATCAATCATATGACTCTGGCCAACCTCCACAATTCCTTTCCATAAACCAGAAGCAACACCTTCCCTCATTAGCAATGGGATCAATCATTCATTCTCATTCCTATTATATTTGTGAACAATAAGCTTCCTCCATAAAGTGTCCTTTTTTCTCTCCCGAAACTTCACCATCATTTTGACAAAAGGGATGAATTCTTTAGTCTTACAGGAATAACACCCAACCCACCAAACTCCTTTCTTGTTGTCACTTTTTCCCGATTCACCGAATTAATCTCTTCACAACCACCCCAAAGAAATCATCTCTATAATTTTTCCATTTTATTTTCCACTGTTACAGGCATTCTAAAAAACAGACAAGTAGTACATTGGTAAATTGGACAATGTTGCCTTGCCTTAATCCCTGTCACCCTTCCAGCAATTAGCCAGTCTATCCCTGAATCATCAAATTTCTCTGCATATTTGTAATCTAAAGGACTGTCATTGTGGTTCCTATATTATTGGATTCATACTCTTACATTTAATGGAGTTCCACGTCAAACAATGAGGAACGCCGGTGAAGTCTTCCATGCTCTAAAGAATTTCTCAAAAAACTTTATTTATTTATGAAAAATGCTTGGGAGCACTAATTATTAGTGCTCCCACTAATTAGGTGGCAGTGGGTCCCGTCATTAATGATGTGATGTTTTGGTCTTGGAGTTGTGTTTTTTTTTTTTTTTTAACTTTTTTAATGCATTAGTGTTATTAGTGGTGATGTTTTTAGTGGGATGAATCATTGTTGTTTATTTATTTGTTATTAGAGAAATATTATTTATCTATAGTAAACTACTTTGCTGACATATAACAGAAGTCTTTTTATTATTAGTGTAGATTGTGGTCAATTATGACAGCTGAGAACCTCAAGACTTCTTCTACATAAACATTTGCAAAGGTCGAGACGGCTCTGTTTAATTAAATTAAATTAGTAAATTACACATACACTACTACCTCATCAAGAGGGAAATAACATAAATATGCAAAATAAAAACGACATAAAAACTATAGACGAAGAGGAAAAAAGGAAAAGAAAAGAAAAGCATGGTTTTGCAGAAAAACTCCTCCTCCTCTTCTCTCCTCCTCCTGCTGCTGCAGCTGCTGATATGGCTGACAAAAACATCGGCACTTTCTTATGCGAAGCCTGGTTGTCCAGAATACTGCAGAGATGTTAGAATTCCATATCCTTTTGGAATAGGTCCCAATTGTTACTTAGATGAATGGTTCTCCATAGGATGCAAGAACTCAAGCAGCAACAACAACGGAGTCGCACCTTACTTAATAAAGATCAATCTTGAGGTGCTGGAAATTTCATTCAATGGAAGCTACCTTCGAGTCAACAATCCAGTAACATCTCCCAACTGCCCCATCAACAACAACGTAAACTCAACTTCAAGCATTGACTTGAGATTTAGCCCTTTTCGCTTCGCAGAAACAACCAATGTATTCATGGCCACGGGAGTGAATTGCAACAACCAGGAGGCCATATTGACTGATCCGGACAACCAAAGGATTACCAATTGTTCATCTACTTGCGATCCTATTAATAATATTAATATTAGCTCCTGCGCTGTCGAAATCTCACTGTATGTGCAGTACCTGCAGGGCTACAAGGTGAATTTGCAAAGCACAAACAACAGTACTCAGAGTGGAGGTGGAGTTGTCCAAACATCATGTGTATATATATGCATTCTTGGTAGATGCCCAAACACAAGTGTTGGTCGGTGTGAACAAGGGTTTCAGTGAGGCTGTCCAAATTCATGTCCCTGCTGTTCTCGAATGGGTAGTCCGGTACAGTACCACACAGCTCGGATTGGTTCCCGACAACTACAAAAATAGCTACTCCTGTCTTCCGTGGTCGCTTGCATATTCTTCTTTCTCAGACGGCAAGTGTGTTGTTGTTCAAAGCCTCCAGTGCATTTGCAATTTTCCCTTTCTTGGAAATGCTTATTTTCCCAATGGTTGTGTAGGTACGTACCTCTTTTGCTCTCTCAACCCATCTAATTAACCAACCAACCAACCAACCAACTAATCTCAACTGAGACAGTTCAATCGCCAGAGAGGTAGCAAATTTAAGTAGAAATTGTGTACTTTGCTATCTTAAATACAAATTTGTTACCTCGAGTTGCGACTTTTGAAATTTGGTTTTCAATAAAAGTAGCAAATTTTATTGTGGACAAGTCTAAATTGATGAACCACTCAAGAAAATTTTAATGAGAAAATAATTATTTGCGATTTGTGTTTGGCACAGCAAAGTTATAAAATGATGACTTTTATTTCTGTTTCATTACCTGTCTAAAAATAGACTTTTGTTTGAATTTTCTCATATTTTTAGCAAATTTTTTTTTATATATATTTTAGTCAATTTTTAAAACTTTTAGAAACATCTAGATTAGTTACATTTAAAATAATAAAAAAAAATCTATGGATTAAAATATAAATCGTCTAAAAACAGTTCACTTGGTGACTAGCTACTTGTAAATCTGTTGTTTAGATGTATATTTGCAATTTGAGTGATTAGAGTCGTGTTAGGTGCATAAAATTAGAAAACAAAATCTATACAGAAAATTGACCAAGATTTATTTTAAAGGTCATACTCAAAATGATACCAAATAAAGTGAAGAGAATGTGTTTGGCTTACCTATGAATGAGGTAGAGACCATTTATATAAAATATATTCATGATACAATTTAAGAAATAATATAAACAAGGCTCTAAATCCGTGATTCATACAATCATAGATTTTATATAATCTACTAAAAATAAAATATTCTAATTCCTATATTCAACAAATTTCACCCACTCACAGCATTTTTTGTACGCATTATTTTTTTTGTCGGCAAAAGAAAGACAACTTTATTGATGTATAAAAACATACATGACATGTGAAGATACATCAATAAAGAAGAGGAAGTGCAAAAGCATCACAATAAAACTTCATGATCCCAACTAGATTGACACTGCGAAGCAAACCCAATCATTTACTAGCGCAAGCCTTGAGGTTGGTGGGAAACCAACAAGGAAAAAGAAAGAAAAAAGCAAACAACAGACAACAAAAAAAAGAACCAGACCAGAGCAACCCAAAACAGAACACAGCAACCAGCATAGGGCCAAAAAGCAATAACAGGTCCGCCCATAGATAAAACAGCAGCAGGCCATGATCAACCAATCCAAGCCTTCCAGAGCAGCCAGCACATCAACACAAAAATAATTGATACATCATCTCACCACCAAGAAAATCCTCTGATATCCTGATTATGCCAGCAGTCAAGCAGCTCCAACAGAGTTAGCGGCTGCAGTAGCGAACCTGGCTCAGATTGGAAACGAAATCCTCAATTGAATAAGGTAAACCAACCGAGTGAGCCTTGACCCAATGAGCAATCCTGACCTTGACTAACTCACACAGGTCCTCAAGGATAGGTTGATGATTGTTGAAGATGACATCATTGCGAGTCTTCCAAAGTGACCAAAGAACAGTTAAAGGAATGGTTCACCAAATCGAATTTTGTATTCTAATTATGTGCAGCTAGTATTATTGGAGTGATTATTGTCTAGTAATTTGCAATTTTTTTTTTTTGGATTGATAACTGCTTTAAATTTCTGATAAAGTTTATTGCAATTGTATGCAGATACGTCCATTAAACCTCCTAAGTCAAATGCGGGTATTATCATTGGTAAGCTTGTTTTCATTCCAAGTGTTTAGAAACATAGAAATGGAGCAATTGTTTCGTGTAGTTTATGAAGCGGTTTATAAATTACTTTATTTTATTCTTAGAAATTTGTATTAGAGTATTTGGTACTTATTGCTAATATAGACGGTGGTGATTGCTAATATATAGGTGTTTGTGCTGGATTAGCTGGAGGATTGTTTTTACTAATTGCTTCTTGGTGGTTCTACAAAGTAATAAAGAAAAGAAATGACAAGAAACGCAAGGAAATTTTCTTCAAGCGAAATGGAGGTTTTTTGTTACAACACAAGTTGTCTTCAAGTGATGGTAGTGTTGAAAAAATCAAACTATTCAATTCGAAAGAGTTGGAGAAAGCCACCGATCATTACAATGAGGATCGTATTCTCGGCCAAGGAGGCCAAGGTACTGTTGGGAATGCTTTGTAAACACAAGTTTTGTTTGAAGAATGATTGCCAAGAGCAATCTACACCAAAGTGTTGACCGAGTGGGGGCAAATTTTTTGTTTCTTACAGACATCCAATTAATTTTCATGCCTTAGGCTTTTTGTTTTCTCTGATTTCAATAAGATTTATTTATTTATTTATTTTAATCAACCACTTACTTCCAATTAATTTTCCAACAGGTACTGTTTACAAAGGCATGTTGTCAGATGGGAGAATCATCGCTGTTAAAAAGTCTGAGGCTGTGGATGAAGGAAAAGTTGAGCAATTCATCAATGAGGTCGTCGTTCTTTCACAAATTATTCATAGGAATATAGTCAAGCTCTTGGGTTGTTGTCTAGAGACAGACGTTCCTCTACTAGTATACGAGTTCATCTCAAATGGAACACTCTCTCAACATATTCATGATCCAAATGAGGAGTTCCCATTATCATGGGAAATGCGGTTTCGGATTGCCACAGAAGTTGCTGGAGCTCTTTCCTACTTGCATTATGCAGCTTCCATACCCATCTATCATCGAGACATGAAGTCAGCCAACATACTCTTGGATGATAAATATAAAGCAAAAGTTTCCGACTTTGGAACTTCAACATCAATTGATGTTGGTAATACTCATTTGACCACACGAGTACAGGGGACTTTTGGGTACTTGGATCCAGAATACTTTCAATCGAACCAACTTACTGAAAAAAGTGATGTTTACAGCTTCGGAGTTGTTATTGTTGAGCTTTTAACTGGGCAAAAACCAATCTCTTCCAATAGATCTCAAGAAAGTAGGAGTTTAGTCACGTATTTTATGGAATCAATGCAGGAAAATCGTCTACTTGAGATTCTTGATCCCCGGATTCTCAAAGAGGGTCGGAAAGAAGAGATGATTGTTGTTGCTCACCTCGCAAGAAGATGCCTAAACTTAAATGGAAAGAATAGGCCTACAATGAAAGATGTTGCAGTTGAGTTGGAAGGAATTAGAATGTCACATGGAAGTTCGACAATTCACCAACACTATGAAGAGGTTGAATACAATACAATTGACCTTATCGAGGCTTGGGATGTTGCTTCAACCTCGACTGGAACCTTTTTAGATAGCAGTACAGCTTCAACATTTGAAATGCAATCACTATTGCATAACAAGCCGTGAAGTATACACATACACACAACATAATACATATATGTAATGCTTGTCCATCTTAGATTTTTTGCTTGAGACTATACCAATAAGTTACCATAAAGATTTGTTATTGAAATGTTGGTTAGAATAATTAAGTACTAGTATGCAAAGCTACAAACTTGTATGACTTATGCTTTGGATTGGCAATATTAGTAGTTTCCTATACTATACATAATTCATTTTAATAAAGGTATCATCTATATGTATTTAATGTACGTATGAGTGATTAATAATGATCTGTCCATTAAACGAGTTAGGCAAACGCCTGAGGCTCAACATTTGAGAAGGCCCCCAAGTTCTTAATACTGTTAATAATATATGTTGTCATGAAACAAAGACGCTTAATAATGTGTAAAATCTGCAAAAACCCATTCTTTCTCCAGACGTAAAAATAAAGTTGATAAGTCACACATGCCGAAATCATAATTATAAATTAAAAAAAAATGAAGCTTTATGTTTTTTTCTCAATATTTGTACTGAATCAAATAAATAGAAGGCATATGTGCTATAGTGTACTAGATAAAATGATATTTTTTTTTTGGTTTGGCCCTCCAAAATAGTTAGATATGTTAGGCCTAATATTTTTCAAGAAGAATAACATTTCTTCTTCACTAAATTGATTATAAAAACCTAATTAGTAGTTGGATTAAAAGTATTATCAATTGAAAATATATTAGAAAATTTTCATTCTAAAAACTTTCATCTTGGAAAAAGTAAAAAACATTAAATTTTAATATTTGTTTTTCTACTCATATTTGATTTTGATCGGACACTGGCCAGGTGAAAACCATATATAAAAGTCTATTGGTTGTGAAAGTAGAAAGTTTGAACAGCAATGCTACATTCACCGAATTTTGGCTTGCCCGAATTGCCTGAATATGTGCGTGCCAATCGTCCGGGTAGTCGACTAGCTAGTCGTCTAGCTGGTCATCCAACAACAAGGGTGACAACCTGTGACGACCGAGTCTCTTTCTTCCTCTCCTTTCTTTCTTTTGGTCTCGTTCTCTTTCGTCCTCGTTGGGTTTGAAACCCTCGGAAGTTATTTTTCCAAATTAAAGCCTTCGTTCTTGTTCTTGTTGGAGAAATGTTATGAGATGTGGAAAAGATCTTTGCATTGTATGTTACTTCATTTATCATTGTGCATTGTGAACTTAAATGAAAGAGATTTGCATTATGAAGAAAAGTATTATTGTAATGAGAACTATGGAAATGTGGTATGGGGTAAATACGTGGTAAGTCCGGATAGGGGGTGTAGTTGATCTTGATAAGTTGGCCTGAGTGTCCATGGTGAAAGACCAGAAAACCACGCAGATAGGTGTCGAGCCTTCCGGTTAATACCGGTAAAAATAACAATTTGGTAGTACTCGTAAAGTCTACTTGCAGACACCAGCCTAGGGATTACCAATGTCGTATTTACCGCCCCTATTGATTAAAATTGGAAGTTTGTTGAATGTGTTAAGATTGCTAATTTACATTGAAATGGAAATTTTCTTTAAAAGGCATGGCATAGCATGAACATTGGCATTTTATTGGGAGTATGCATAACTGTATATACTTTGTAAGAACTCTCTACTGGGCTTTATGCTCACTCCTATGAGATTTGGTGTAGGTAAAGACGTTGTGATTCCGCCGAGCTAAGAGTGGGAATGTGTTTTGGTGAAGAGTAGCCTTGCTCTTATTTTTGTTGTGATATTTTTGTACGCCAAGGGCTAATATGTTTGGGTCCAAGAGACCATTTTGTGTAACCGGGCTATTACCTTGGAAGATGTAAGCCCTTAAGGGCGGTCTATTGGTTTGAGATTAGATGCATCACATGCTATAGCTTCAAGTGATTCTTTTATCGTTGAACGGATATCCGCATGTGAACTTTTGTATAAACACTCTCATTATTTATGTAAAGATGGATGGTTTATCGTCATGGTCTAGTGGATGTTAATCAATGTGTTCATGTTAGATTATTTTCGGGGCGTTACACAACCACGGTTGACAAGGGTGACAACCGCAATTGACAAGGATTGTACCGGTCGTTCGAGTGGTCATCCAGGCAGTCGACCATCACACACAAATTCAAGCAATTCGGGCAAACTTAAATTCAGTGGACGAATCATTTTTCAAGTTGAGCTTGAATATGACAAAGTCTCCAAACACTTAGCTCATCATAGTTGATCAAATTAGATTAAAGTTATAAGATCACTATCACAAGACTTTAAATGGAATGGCCCCATTATTATGACAATTGAAATAGTAATTAAATTTGATATTAACTACTAAAATATCAGTAAGTAAAAAGTTTGAATATGTCAAAGTCTCCAAGCACTTAGCTCATGATAGCAGACCAAATTTAATTATAAGTTAAAATCTGTATCACAACAATTTAAATGAAACGGCCTTATTATGATAATTGACACTGTAATTCATTTGCTATTAGCCACTAAAATATCAATAAATACAAAGTTTGAATATGAGAATCGGACAAAGTCTGATAGTCCATACTCAATTATATACTCTCTATTTTGCTCTTGATTTTATTAATTTTAGTCATTTTAATATATTATATTTAATATAATAAATAATGCTCCGGGCTTCTTGTATAAATTATGCAACTATAGTAGTAGTTATAAAAGGAAAAAACAAAAAGAAGAAGCATGGCTTTGCAGTTGATAATACACTATAATCAAAAAACCACCTCCTCCTCCTCCCTGCTGCTGCTGCTGCAATTGCTGTTGCTATGGCTAACAAAAACATTGGCGCAAAATTCATATGCCAAGGCTGGTTGTCAAGAAATCTGCGGAGATGTTTGAATTTCATTTCCTTTTGGAATTGGTCCCGGTTGTTACTTGAATGACTGGTACAATGTAGAGTGCAGGAACTCCCACAGCAGCAGCAGCTACTGAGGATTCGCACCTTACATAAAAAGCGTCAATCTTGAGTTCTGTCAATTTATCTGGAAACTATGTTCAAGTCAAGAATCCAGTAATATCTCTCCACTGTCCCCTTGTTAACAATGGATGCACAAGCCCAAGTTTAAACAGTGTTGACTTGACCAATAGCCCTTTCCTCTTCTCAGAAGCGTACAATTTATTCATGACCGTGACCTCAAGACTCTAATAACAACAACAACAATAACACAATAGTTGCCATGACAGATATGTACAACAAGACGACTACCCGGTGCACGCCTACTTGCAATTTTACTCAAAATTTCATCAATAATACTAGCTGCTGAACTGAAATCCCTGCAGATACCAAAGCAAGTTTGAGAGACTATATGAGTGGAAGTGGAGTGCAACAACAACAAGAGTGTATATATGCATTCGTGGATCACCAAATAGTAAATGGGTTCTCCTTTTACTTTGATATTCATATCCCTGCTGTTCTCGAATGGGTTTTACACAATACTACAACAGACCTCGGTTTGGCACCTTACGATAAAAACAGCCCATGTTTAATGTTGTCCCGTGTTACTCCTTCCTTATTGGAGGGGAGGTGTGTTGTTAAAAGCATCCAATGTCATTGCAGGTATCCCTTTGTCGGAAATCCTTATCTTCCCAATGGATGTGTAGGTACGTCTTATGCTCTCTCAACCTATCTACCTATGTCTTTGAATTAATGTTCAAGTGTTAAATATGTGTCTTTAATTTTCTGATAGAATTTATCGTAATTATATGCAGATGAATGCTCACAATATCCTAACCTTCCCTGGTGCAAAAGGCGGAAAGACATTATCATTGGTAAGCTCATTTTCCCTTTTAACTGTTTGAAGAATTCTACAAGGAAAAAGCTAGATGCTCAAAATAATTAATAAATAAAATAAAGAATTTTATTAAGAATTAACAGTAACTTGTGGTTCAAATTGAATTAGTGTATGGTGGGATTCATACATAAAGTGAATCTGAACAATACATTAATATTTCTAAATAAAATTTTAGACAAAACACACCAAGATTGACACCCACACACATTCATAGACAGAGTGGGTCTTTATGTGAGAATACAGGTATTATTATCTTTTATCTATACAATTTTATAATTGCATAGAAATTATTTGTGAATCTGATAAAATCCTCTTAAATGGGTATGAAACTTATAAAAAGGTGGAACCCAACTCATGTGAGAGAATTTTTTCTGATATCTATTTCTTTGTTTCTATTGATTCAACCGTCATATATGCTTCTAAATCTTAAATTAAAGTAATCTTTGCTTCTATATTAATTTATGAGTTGAGTTCTCTATAGGTGTTTGCGTTGGATCAGGTGGATTATTGTTTTACTTATTGCTGGGTGGCTAAGCAAAGTAATAAAGAAAATAAATGACAAGAAAGGCAAGGAAAAATTCTTTAAGCGGAATGGTGGTTTCTTGCTACGACAAGAAGTGTCTTCAAGTCATGGCAGTGTTGAAAAAACCAAACTGTTTAATTCAAACAAGTTGGATAAAGCCACCATTACAATAAGGATTGTATCCTCGGCCAAGGAGGCCAAGGTACCATTTACAAAGGCGTGTTGTCAGATGAAAAAATCGTTGCTGTTAAAAAGTCCAAAGTTGTTGACGAAGGAAAAGTTGAACAATTTATCAATGAGGTCGTCATCTTTCACAAATTAACCATAGGAACGTTGTCAAGCTCTTGTGTTGTTGTCTAGAGACAGACGTTCCCCTACTAGTATACGAGTTCATCCCAAATGGAACACTCTTTCAACATATTCATGACCCAAACGAAGAGTTCCCATTATCATGGGAGATGTGCTTTCGAATTTCCACAGAAATAGCTGGAGCTCTTTCCGACTTACACTATGCAGCTTTTATACCCATATATCATCAAGACATTAAGTCAACCAACATACTCTTGGATGACAAATACAAGGCAAAAGTTTCTGACTTTGGAACTTCAAGATTAATTGCTATTGATGAGAGTCACTTGACCACACTACTACAGGGGACCTTTGGGTATTTGGATCCAGAGTACTTCCAATCGAGCCAATTTACTGAGAAAAGTGATGTTTACAGCTTCGGAGTTATTATTGTTGAGCTTTTAACTGGGCAAAAACCAATCTCTTCCACTAGATCTCGAGAAAGTAGGGAGTATAGTCACGCATTTTATGGAATCACCTCGCAAGAAGATGCCTAAACTTGAATGGGAAGAAGAGACATACAATGAAAGTGTAGCAGTTGTGTTGGAAGGAATCAGAATGTCACAAGGAGGTTCAACCATTCACCAACACTAAAAAATTGAATACAATACAACTGATTTTTCTGAGGCTTGGGCTGTTGCTTCGACCTCAACAGGGTTATTTTTGGATAGTGGCAGTGGCACAGCTTTATCATTTGATGTCCAACCACTATTGCATATACCAAGTAGTGAAGTATAAACCATATATGCAATGCTTGTCCATGCTAGATAGTTACCAGAAAGCTTTTGTTATTCAAATGTTAGTTAGAATAATTATGTGCTGTCATGTTATGTTACAAACATGTACTAATAACTTATGCTTTGGATTGACAATAATAATAATATTTTTCTATACCATAATTCATTTTAAGTGATAAAAATAAAAATAAATAAATGATTATTCTAGATTTTTCATATAGAATCATTCACTACTCGATTGGGTTACAAAACTTAGTTTAGTTTTGTTTGATTTAATTATTTTGGAGATTGATTATAAGTCATTAGTCAGAGCAAAGTATGAATGATGTTAAATTCAAAAAAGATACGTACAAAGAAAAGTACACAGAAAAATCAATGTGTGGTTCAAATTCATTAGTGTGATGGGATCATTCAGAATAAATCTGAACCACATATTGAATTTTCTGTATACGTCAAATTGTTGTGTTGAATTTGGGTCAAGTCTATGAACTACATGCCTTTTCATCTCTAAACCATATATATTGCCATGACTTAGGACCACACTCAAAAATCAAGAAGCTCTAAAGAAGTTGGTACAAGTCACAATAAAAATTGACTTTTTGAAAGTGAATTGAGCTGGCTAGTGAAAGAAATGGAAGAGTGAAGGAGATAATAATGATGATTTAGATTAAATTTATAAACAGAATAAAGCACAGGAAAAGCATCTTTGGCAAGGCCACAAACCCCTTCAAAAAGCTTTAGGTTCTTGCTTTTGCTTTTTTTTAAGCTCCATCTATGACTTCTTAACCCTTTGTACTCAGGAGTGTTTTTTCTTCCCTACTTTTGGCGTTGCTGCCCTAACAAGAATGGAATGTCCCTAGAGCACATAGAATCCAAGCAAGGCATTTCTACCTCTGTGTGGAAGCCTATTACAATAGAAACAAGTATCCTTGGTAGGGTCACTTTAGACAAACTACTGTACGATAAACTCCAGATACCTACAAGTACCCACAAATCACAATAATCGGGTTCAACACAAGACGTAAGGGTTTACTACCCTGATGAGTAGGCAGGTAAGTTTAGAAAATTTAACCATTTGCCATTGCTACTGTCACGTCCCAAGCTCCGTGACAACGCCGCACACTCATTTAAGTGAGCATGCAAGGCTAAGAGTCCAACACATAACTAACAATGTAAAATACTCCAATCAAATCCTTAATTATCATAATACTAAAATCCATAAAAAAAAATTGATTATTCTTATCATATGAAATTATCCACCAAGTCCACTAATAAAATCCATTAACAAAACAAATAATCCAAGTACCTAAATCATAGTCCTACTCTCGGCACTCCCATATGTAAAAAAAAATCCCGCGCAGCTCTACTCTTCAGAATCTGAAAAAAATAAAATAAGGGTAAGCTAGACAGCCTAGTAAATAGCCAACTATCACTGCCAGCTGGATCAAGTATAAAAAAATAAATAAATAAATTGATAATCAATAAATATAAATTTTTCTACAGTTCAATAAATGAACAATTATTTTGTAAGATGGTTTCATAGCTAAAAATAAACAATGTACAATACATTTTAAATGAAAAGCCAACAAGATAATTCAAAGTAATTCATTGTTCAAATCGATGGTTCGATATTCAGATGGTTCAATGATTTGATTCACAAAACCCAAGTCTTATTGACTACGGTCACATAGCCCGTGACAAGGCTCAGAACCACACATAGGCCGGTGGTAAAGCCCCAAAAGAAACTAGTTTCTGTGCCAATAAATAACCCCCATTGGCTAGGGTCCAAATCATAGTCAGACTAGAGTGATGTTCAAAATTCAAACAATACACAACTTTTAAATAAAATATTCGATATTTTCAGAATAAACGTTTAGTACAATTTTCAGAATAGTTTCACCAAATATTCAAATAATTTTAATAATAATATTCGATGTTGTTTTATACTTGACCCATATTTTATTTTAAGAAAGCATGAAGGCTTTAAATAAATATTTATGATTTTAAACGATTCGATAAGAATAAAAATGAACCAACAGTGATAGAGGGTTACTTACATCAAACAGCTAAAATAATATTTCCCAAGCTAATCTCAAATTACCAAGATCCACCTCAATCTCACAAACCTAATAAAATATTATACCACATAAACAATTATTATTGATCACCATGATGCATCTATCATTCTTTTCTTTATAATGTACTAATCTAATCCTATAGTCTACAAGTAAATTCCAAAACCCCAAAATACATACACCCAATCAACATACAAGATACTATGTCTAAAGAAATAGTTAGGAGTACCATAAAAACAAATCTTACCTCCAAGAGATGATTAGATCAAAGTCACCAATCTATGAATCTTCTTTCTTTTCTTTACTTCTTCTTCTCTCTCTTTTTTTTTTTTTTTTTTTTTTTTTCTATTGCTAGATCTGCCACAGCAGCCACAACAACATCACTACCTCTATTTGTTTGTGCTTCTATGTTTCCAAGACCTAAAGCCCAAGTGGGCCTATAACCCAATCTCCCAAAATTACAAACTTAACCATCTAAGTAATAAAAATTTAAAAAAAAACCCACCTCATAACTAATTCCTTGATGTTACTAAAATGACCCATATAAATTAATTTAATTACTACTTTATCCAAAAATAATTCTACACATAAAAATTTGGATTTTACATTCTTCCCCACTTAAAAGAAATTTTGTCCTCAAAATTTGACATACCTGGAGTCTCAAAAAGTTGTGGATACTTTTGTCTCATTTCATCCTCAAGTTCCCAAGTAGCTTCTCTTTCCGAGTGATTACTCCATTGAACCTTAACATAGTGAATGACTCGACGCCTCAAAACCTGTTCCTTCCTATCAGCAATTCGTATAGGGTGTTCCTCATATGTCAAATCCTCCTTAAACTGTAACGGTGCATGATCAATCACATGACTAGGATCCGGTATATACTTCCTTAACATTGAGACATGAAAAACATTATGAACTCCAACTAGTGAAGGTGGTAGGGCAAGTCTGTAAGCTACCTCACCAATTCGATCTAAAACCTCAAATGGCCCAACAAATCTAGGACTCAATTTACCACGAACACCAAACCTCATTACTCCTTTCATAGGAGACACCTTAAGGAATACATGGTCTCCAACCCCAAACACCAAATCACGTCTCCTGTTATCTGCATAACTTTTCTGTCTACTCTGTGCCGTGCGAAGTCGCTCTCTAATAAGATTGATCTTGTCCACTGTTTGTTGCACAATCTCAGGCCCTAACAACTTCCTTTCACCCACATCATCCCAACAAATAGGTGATCTACACTTTCGTCCATATAAAGCCTCATATGGTGCCATCTGAATGCTCGCATGATAACTGTTATTATAAGAGAATTCCACTAAGGCCAAATGCTCATCCCAAGAACCTCCAAGATCGATAACACAAGCCCTCAACATGTCTTCCAAGGTTTGAATAGTTCTCTCTGACTGTCCATCAGTTTGAGGATGAAAGGCAGTGCTAAAATTCAAACTAGTGCCCAAAGCTGTATGCAAACTCTTCCAAAACACAGATACAAATCTGCTATCTCTATCAGACACTATGGTCACCGGAATACCATGCAACTTCACAATCTCCTTGATATACAATTTTGCAAACTTCTCTAAGGAGAACCCTACCTTAAAAGCTAGAAAGTGAGCGGATTTGGTCAATCGATCAACGATAACCCAAATAGCATTGTTACCACCTTGGGTCCTAGGCAACCCTGTCACAAAATCCATGGTAATATGTTCCCACTTCCATTCGGGAATAGGAAGAGGTTGTAACTTACCTGCAGGTCTCTGATGTTCAACTTTCACTTGTTGACATACCAAACATTGAGCAACATACTGAGCAATTTCCCTCTTCATATTATTCCACCAAAAGTTCCTCTTCAAGTCTTTATACATTTTAGTGTTCCCTGGATGTACAGTATATCCTGAACTGTGAGCTTCTCTCAAGATTTCTCTCTTGAGCTCTAAATCATTAGGCACACACAACCTCTCTCCAAATCTCAAGGTTCCATCTTTATGCATACAAAATTCCATCTGTAGCCCTATTTCCATTTCAGCCTTAAGTTTTTGCAACAGAGGATCTCTTCCTTGAGCATCTTTAATTCTATCAATCAATGTGGGTTGAACCCTAAGATTTGCCAACTGCACTCCATGGTTGTGCCATCTAATCTCAATATTCAACCTTCGCAAGTCCTCTAAGATATTCTTTTGGTTAGTGATCAAGGTAGCCAAATTACTCGGGGTCTTTCTACTCAAGGCATCCGCCACTGCATTGGCTTTTCCTGGATGATAATTGATAGTCAAATCATAGTCCTTTAATAGCTCCAACCATCGCCTTTGCCTCATATTCAATTCTTTTTGAGTGAAAATATACTTTAAACTTTTATGATCAGTGAATATCTTACATTTCACCCCATACAAGTAGTGCCTCCAGATTTTCAATGCAAACACCACGGCAGCCAACTCCAAATCATGCGTAGGATAATTCTGCTCATATGGCTTCAACTGCCTAGACGCGTATGCCACTACCTTATCATTTTGCATCAGGACACAACCCAAGCCCATCTTCGATGCATCACTATAGATGGTAAAACCTTCATCTCCGGACGGAACTATAAGTACTGGAGCACACACCAATCGACTCTTTAGATCTTGGAAACTCTTCTCACAATCATCAGACCACTCAAATTTAACCCCTTTTTGTGTTAAACGAGTTAAAGGCATAGAAATTCGGGAAAATCCCTCAACGAACCTTCTATAATATCCTGCTAAACCCAAGAAGCTACGAATTTCAGTGACACTAGTAGGCCGATTCCATTCCACCACCGCCTCCACTTTCTTGGGGTCAACAGACACCCCATCTTTAGATATCACATGACCCAAAAATGATACACTCTCCAGCCAAAATTCACACTTCTTTAATTTAGCAAATAATTTCTTCTCCCTTAATATCTGCAACACTATTCTCAGATGTTCTTCGTGCCGCTCTTTACTCTTTGAGTACACAAGAATGTCATCAATAAAAACTACCACAAACTGATCTAAGAAGGGTTTAAATACTCTGTTCATTAAATCCATAAAAGCTGCAGGCGCATTGGTCAACCCAAACGGCATCACTAAAAATTCATAATGCCCATACCTAGTTCTGAAAGCTGTCTTAGGTATATCTTTCGTCTTAACCTTCAACTGGTGATAGCCAGAACGAAGGTCAATCTTAGAAAAGACTTGTGCTCCTTGCAACTGATCAAATAGGTCATCTATCCTAGGCAAAGGATATTTATTTCGGATTGTCACCTTGTTCAACTCTCGATAATCAATGCAAAGGCGAAAACTACCATCCTTCTTTTTCACAAATAAAACGGGCGCACCCCAAGGAGAAACACTAGGCCTAATAAAGCCCTTATCTAGTAACTCTTGTAACTGTTCCTTCAACTCTTTCAACTCTGCTGGGGCCATCCGATACGGAGCCTTGGAGATAGGACCCGTGCCAGGTATCAATTCAATGGCAAACTCAATCTCTCTATCTAGTGGCAACCCCGGTAACTCTTCAGGAAAAACATCAGGAAATTCCTTCACAACTAGAATATCCTCTAACTTCAATTCAATCTCACGGGTATCTCTCACAGAAGCTAAATAGCCCTCGCAACCATTCCTTAACAACCGTCTAGCTTGCAAAGCTGAGATTACCAGAAGAGGAGTGTTAACTCCACTACCCACAAAGCAAAATTCTGGTTGATTAGGAATCTGAAATACTACCCTTTTGCCTCGACAATCAACAGAAGCATAATTGGTTGCCAACCAATCCATTCCAAGAATTATGTCAAAGTCTCGCATATCTAAAACAGTTAAGTCTACAAGCAATTTCCTGTCATCTATACTAACCACACGAGATTTGCAAATTAAGTCAGCAACCATAACCCCTCCTATCGGGGTTTCAACACATAAGTCGATCTCTCTAGAGACACATTTCCATCCATGTTTCTTAACAAATCCCATAGACACAAATGAATTTGTAGCACCAGAATCAAATAACACATGTGCATAAACAGAAGACACTAAAACAGTACCTGACACCACCGTGTTGGAAGTTTGAACATCTTGTTGCGTGAGTGCGTACACTCGACCCTGAGTCTTTGGCTTATGACCTCCATTTTTCTTTTGACTTCCTGAAGACCCTTTGTCTGTTGATGCTCCTTTATTTGTCCATGTTTTCTGTTCAATCTCATGCCCCTTCCGATTAGGGCAATCAGCTATCCTGTGCCCCTGTTGCCCGCAAGAGAAACAAGCCCCAGTATTCCAACGACACTCACTATCCCGATGAAATCCATTACACCTAGTGCATTGTACCCGATCATTCTTCTTATTAACACTACTACCCATAGTTCGACTTCCCCAACTCCCAACCGAAGAAGTGTTTTGACTCTTAGCATTACCCTTCGAATTGTTAGTTTGGAAGTTGGAAGAACTAGGCCTCTTCTTATAATTCTCTTCTTTCTCTTCTTGGGCTCTGGTAAGGCCACTCTCAACTAGCAAAGCCTTATTCAACACTGCTCCAAAAGTAGGTAACTCGAAAGGAACCACTTGTTGCATAATGTTCGTTCTTAGTCCAGCTTCAAACTTTCGTGCTCTGCTATCCTCATCTGCTTCAAATGCTGATGCAAATTTAGACAACTTCGTAAACTTAGCTTCATATTCTGCAACCGTCTTATTCCCTTGCTCCAATTTCAAAATTCCCTCTGTTTTTGTAGACGAACACTCCTAGGGAAGTATTTCTCATTGAATGCCTTCTTAAACCTTTCCCATGTATAGGGGTTGGCATCATGCTCGTGTATGCGTTTCTCCATCTGCCACCAATCATTAGCTATCCCTTGTAGCATAAACGTAGCATAGGTCACCTTCTGATCATCCGTACACTCAAAAACGGGAAACAACTTCTCCATTTCTGTCAACCATTTTTCAGCCTCCAAAGGGTCTGTGGCTCCGTCAAATGCCAAGGCTATCTTCTTAAACTCGGTAATGTTACAACGTGGCCTTGGTTGTGGCCCAACACCTGGCTGCATCTGCTGTTGTTGCTCCATAAGTCTAGTCAAGTTATTCCCTATGGTGGTTTGTTGTTGCACCACCCCGGCCAACGTTTGAAGCACTTGAACCATTTCAATTGGATTGGGGATTGCAGCTTGTTCTTGGTGTCCCAACTCTTGCCCCTGATTTCCTCCGACTGCTTGAGAACCACTACCATTATTAGTCACATTCCCTCGCCGATTGCTATTACCAGTCCGTCGATTCGTTTGACCCTGGCGTGTATTCCTAGCCATATTTGCCAATGTCTTCTCATGTTCCATTGCAACCTAAATGCATCAATAATAAAATCCTATCTTATTCTATTCTCAAGTCCCTATAACAAGTAAATAAAAATAACATTATATCAAATTATAAGCGTTCCCAATCCTATATCTACCCAATCTCACCACTATTTTATACTAGCCTTTAAAAATTACAACCTGGCTCTGATACCATTTTGTAACGCCCTACTACTTGCTGGCCCAAATAATGTGTGGGTCAACCAACAATACCCAAAAGCTTAAGTCCAAGTTATTTAGTAGCAAGGTAGTGGTGCTATATATGCCCAAGATCACCCACGCAAACTTCCGATGTGGGACAGGGTGTTACAAACTCCCCCACTTATAAATCCTCGCGTCCTCGCGAGGGTCTATAATCAATCAGAATACCACGACAAGCTCGTGGCCAGCCCAGAATAAGTGGCCCACATGGTTGTGTGCATGGGTCGGCTCTGATACCATTAAATTGTCACGTCCCAAGCTCCGTGACAACGCCGCACACTCATTTAAGTGAGCATGCAAGGCTAAGAGTCCAACACATAACTAACAATGTAAAATACTCCAATCAAATCCTTAATTATCATAATACTAAAATCTATAAAAAAAAATTGATTATTCTTATCATATGAAATTATCCACCAAGTCCACTAATAAAATCCATTAACAAAACAAATAATCCAAGTACCTAAATCATAGTCCTACTCTCGGCACTCCCATATGTAAAAAAAAATCCCGCGCAGCTCTACTCTTCAGAATCTGAAAAAAATAAAATAAGAGTAAGCTAGACAGCCTAGTAAATAGCCAACTATCACTGCCAGCTGGATCAAGTATAAAAAAATAAATAAATAAATTGATAATCAATAAATATAAATTTTTCTACAGTTCAATAAATGAACAATTATTTTGTAAGATGGTTTCATAGCTAAAAATAAACAATGTACAATACATTTTAAATGAAAAGCCAACAAGATAATTCAAAGTAATTCATTGTTCAAATCGATGGTTCGATATTCAGATGGTTCAATGATTTGATTCACAAAACCCAAGTCTTATTGACTACGGTCACATAGCCCGTGACAAGGCTCAGAACCACACATAGGCCGGTGGTAAAGCCCCAAAAGAAACAAGTTTCTGTGCCAATAAATAACCCCCATTGGCTAGGGTCCAAATCATAGTCAGACTAGAGTGATGTTCAAAATTCAAACAATACACAACTTTTAAATAAAATATTCGATATTTTCAGAATAAACGTTTAGTACAATTTTCAGAATAGTTTCACCAAATATTCAAATAATTTTAATAATAATATTCGATGTTGTTTTATACTTGACCCATATTTTATTTTAAGAAAGCATGAAGGCTTTAAATAAATATTTATGATTTTAAACGATTCGATAAGAATAAAAATGAACCAACAGTGATAGAGGGTTACTTACATCAAACAGCTAAAATAATATTTCCCAAGCTAATCTCAAATTACCAAGATCCACCTCAATCTCACAAACCTAATAAAATATTATACCACATAAACAATTATTATTGATCACCATGATGCATCTATCATTCTTTTCTTTATAATGTACTAATCTAATCCTATAGTCTACAAGTAAATTCCAAAACCCCAAAATACATACACCCAATCAACATACAAGATACTATGTCTAAAGAAATAGTTAGGAGTACCATAAAAACAAATCTTACCTCCAAGAGATGATTAGATCAAAGTCACCAATCTATGAATCTTCTTTCTTTTCTTTACTTCTTCTTCTCTCTCTCTTTTTTTTTTTTTTTTTTTTTTTCTATTGCTAGATCTGCCACAGCAGCCACAACAACATCACTACCTCTATTTGTTTGTGCTTCTATGTTTCCAAGACCTAAAGCCCAAGTGGGCCTATAACCCAATCTCCCAAAATTACAAACTTAACCATCTAAGTAATAAAAATTTAAAAAAAAAACCACCTCATAACTAATTCCTTGATGTTACTAAAATGACCCATATAAATTAATTTAATTACTACTTTATCCAAAAATAATTCTACACATAAAAATTTGGATTTTACAGCTACTCTAAGAATGACATTTTTTAAAGCTATTTTCTACCTTTGGGTTTAACTGTTAAAAGTCTAATTTATCCTCAAAGGCACATTTGTTATGGTGAAATGAACACATAACAACAGCTTAACTATACTAAATTAGGATATTAATTTAGCAATGAAATTATGCTTTAAAGAGGTAGTGCCAAAGCCATCTTAGCTAACAGGGAAACTAGTATTAAAAAACATTCCAATTTTATTGTGTGATAAGCTAGGATTCCCTCAAAATAATACTCATGAGAGTGAAAATAATGAGTAAACAAAAGTTTTTTTTAAAAAAAAAAAAGGAAACACTAAAATCAAGCATGCCTACATTGGAAGACCTATTCTTAGCTGTATTTTAACAAGGGCCAATTTGGTTGTGTTCACATTTTTCAAAAATTTCGAAAACACTCATCGTTTTCATTTTTGTGTGAGAACATTAACCTTTTGGTGTTTTCTAGAAGTGGGTTACTTTTAGAAAAAAATTCTGAAAACAGTTTTTAAAAACAGTTCACCAAACAGGTTGTTTGTATTTTGAGGAAAATGAAGACATAAAACAAAAAGAGTCAGCTTAATTTTGGCTATCCAAACTTAGCTTAGAAACTAAGAAGGGGAAAATAAAACCAAAAAAGCAAAGCTATCACCCACCATCTATCAGCCTCTTTAAATGTAAAAGTTCGAGTTTGTCAGTGCATACAATGGTTCAATCATTTTTAGCAGAAAATTCTGAATGCTTGATAAGACAATGGGAGACAAGATGCAACAAGATGGAATTTTTCCTTCTCTGCCAATAAAATAGAATACAAATCTTACAGTTGCAGAAAATAACCCTTTCATTTTTCTGCATACTAAGAAAAATCAGCCTGGTTTCATGGTTCACTTTGTCACTTTTGAACAAAGTTTATGCCTTCCCTCCATTTCCCTCTTCCCCATCTTGGGCTTCTACAGAAGCTAAATAGACAGCTTCTTCATCAAAACATTCTTTTCTTTCACATTGAGAGAGAGAGAGAGTGAGAGAGAGATAGAGACCTTTACTCTTCCTTTCTTTATGTAGGTGCTTTCTGATCTTTGCTTCCGAATAGAGTTTCAGGTTTCTTGTGGATAGCCACTTCCTCATAGCAGCGTGGCACACGAGTAAAAGGAGGCATGAAGCTGGTGGTGGAAGTAGTGGATGCTCATGATCTTATGCCCAAAGACGGAGAAGGGTCAGCTAGTCCATTTGTAGAAGTCGATTTTGAAAACCAATCAAGTCGAACCAAAACTGTCCAAAAGAATCTCAACCCCGTTTGGAACCAAAAGCTTTTCTTCAATCTCGACAAAAGCAAAAGTTACCAACACCAATCCATTGAAGTCTCTGTTTACAACGAGAGGAGACCTATCCCGGGTAGAAATTTTCTTGGAAGGGTGAGAATTCCTTGCTCGAATATTGTCAAGAAAGGCGAGGAAGCTTATCAAGCGTTCCAACTAGAAAAGAAGTGGTTTTCCTCATTTGTGAAAGGTGAGATAGGCCTCAAAGTTTATCTATCACCAGAATCCAAGCCAAATTCTATTCTTTCATTGCCTCCACAACCACAAACACCACAATCAGCACCTTCCAATCCTCCTAAATCTCCTTCCAAACCCGAAGTTTCTGCTGTTAATACTCCTAGAGCTATCGCATCAAAGCCAGAAAAAGAAATTTCCACTTTTGCTGCAATAGAAACTTCTAGTTCCCCTGTCATAGCAGATAACTCGAGAGAGAGTACACAAGCTGAAGAGCCAAAGGAAGCATTCAAAGAGCCTGTCGAAGTAAACGTAGAGACAACTCAACACGTGTACAAACACCAAGTTCAGCAGCAACCCGGTTTATCCTTGGGGAAACGACCAGAAGGCACCTTCTTAACCATGCATCATCAAGCCAATCCACAAGCCAATCCAAGCCACCACGAAGACTACAAATTGAAGGACACCAATCCCCAGCTTGGTGAGCGGTGGCCAAATGGAGGATATGGTGGAAGGGGGTGGATGAGCGGAGGAGAGAGGTTTACAAGCACCTACGACCTTGTTGAGCAGATGTTTTACCTTTATGTTCGAGTTGTGAAGGCCAAAGATCTTCCTCCCAGTGCCATTACCAGCAGCTGTGATCCTTATGTGGAAGTGAAGCTTGGGAACTATAAGGGAAGAACGAAACACTTTGAGAAGAAGATGAACCCCGAGTGGAACCAGGTCTTTACCTTCTCAAAAGACCGCATTCAATCCTCAGTCCTGGAAGTTCTTGTGAAAGATAAAGAGATGGTGGGAAGAGATGATTATCTTGGGAGGGTGGTCTTTGACTTGAATGAAGTTCCAACCCGGGTCCCACCTGACAGCCCACTGGCTCCCCAGTGGTACAGATTGGAGGACCGGCGTGGGGAAGGGAAGGTGAGGGGGGAAATCATGGTTGCAGTTTGGATGGGAACACAAGCAGACGAAGCGTTTCCAGACGCGTGGCATTCAGACGCTGCTTTTGTTCACGGAGAGGGTGTTTCTAGCGTCCGCTCCAAGGTTTATGTCTCCCCAAAACTTTGGTATCTCCGAGTAAATGTCATCGAAGCTCAGGACATCATTCCAAACGACAAAAGCCGAATGCCTGAGGTTTTTGTGAAAGCCCAAGTGGGGAACCAAGTGCTAAAAACCAAGACATGTCCTACTCCTACATTAAATCCTCTTTGGAATGAAGATTTGGTTTTTGTAGCCGCCGAGCCTTTTGAGGAACAATTGGCCCTTACTGTTGAGGACCGAGTGTACGCTTCAAAAGATGACGTGTTGGGCAGGATAACTCTACCTCTCAGCATTTTTGAGAAGCGGCTTGACCACCGCCCAGTTCATTCTAAATGGTTCAACCTAGAGAAGTTTGGATTCGGTGTCTTGGACGCGGATAGGAGGAAAGAGCTCAAGTTCTCAAGTAGGATACACATAAGAGTTTGTCTTGAAGGAGGATACCATGTACTAGATGAGTCAACTATGTACATTAGCGATCAACGGCCAACATCACGACAGCTCTGGAAGCAACCTGTTGGAATATTGGAAGTTGGGATACTGGGGGCACAAGGGCTTCTGCCAATGAAGATGAAGGATGGCCGAGGGAGTACAGACGCTTATGTTGTAGCGAGGTACGGGCAAAAGTGGGTTCGGACCAGAACGATTCTAGAAACTTTTAGTCCGAAATGGAACGAGCAGTACACGTGGGAAGTCTACGACCCCTGCACTGTGATAACATTGGGAGTACTCGACAACTGCCACTTGGGGATTGAGAAACCTGGTGCTGGTGTAGCACGAGACTCACGGATTGGAAAGGTACGGATTCGCTTGTCAAGCCTAGAGGCTCATCGGATTTATACACATTCTTACCCACTTCTTGTTCTGCATCCAAACGGCGTAAAGAAAATGGGTGAGCTGCAATTAGCAGTTCGGTTCACTAGCCTATCCCTAGCTCACACGATATACCTATATGGGCATCCCTTGCTACCCAAAATGCATTATTTGCATCCTTTCACCGTAAACCAAGTAGACAATTTGAGGTATCAAGCAATGAATATTGTAGCGGTTAGGCTCAGCAGAGCTGAACCGCCACTCCGGAAAGAGGTTGTGGAGTACATGTTAGATGTAGATTCCCACATGTGGAGCATGAGAAGAAGCAAAGCTAACTTCTTTCGGATAATGTCGCTGATTTCAGGTGCAATTTCAGTGAGCAGATGGTTTGGGGATGTTTGCCATTGGAAGAATCCAATCACATCGGTTCTAGTCCATGTTTTGTTTCTGATATTGATATGGTACCCGGAGCTCATACTTCCTACTATCTTTCTCTACATGTTCTTAATCGGACTTTGGAACTACAGGTTTCGACCTAGGCACCCGCCTCATATGGATACTAGACTTTCCTGGGCGGAAGCAGTGCATCCAGATGAGCTCGATGAAGAGTTCGACACGTTTCCTACTTCCAAACCACAAGACATTGTTCGAATGAGGTATGATAGGCTGAGAAGTGTGGCGGGGAGGATCCAAACCGTGGTGGGAGACATAGCAACTCAAGGGGAGAGGTTTCAGTCGCTGCTTAGTTGGAGAGATCCGAGAGCAACAAGCCTCTTCATAGTGTTTAGTCTTTGTGCAGCGGTGGTGCTCTATGTGACCCCATTTAAAGTGATCGCTTTAGTCGCAGGATTGTACATGCTGCGACATCCTAGGTTTCGAAGCAAGTTGCCTTCAGTTCCCAGCAATTTCTTCAAGAGATTGCCAGCTCGAACAGACAGCTTGCTCTAAACTACTACAGTTGAAAGCTTTATCATGGAACGTATGGTACCTTATAACCCTTACTATTGTTTGACGGTGTGTATTCAATAAATACTAAGTTTGAATTTTTCTGTAATAAGGCAGCTTCATTAGGAGAGAAATGTTTGTCCAAGTATGACTGTAAGTTCTAGCTAATATGGCTGATAGTTCACATTGTAATTGTTTGCAATTCAAATAACTTTCTTGAAGAATTTTGTTTGCATCTTTTGACGCATGCTCTTTGTATAGCCAAATCCAGTTTGTGATAATTGCTAGGTCCGGATCCGGAACTAGAAGTGGTAGTTGGTGTAATAACGCTGCTGGTGGAACCACAGCCTGAGAATCAGAACAAAAGCATGTTCTCGCTCTCAAGTGGTAAGCAGTTGCCCGATGAACCACCTCCATTTCTACGGGAGATAAGGGGACAGGTTCCCCCAAACCTCCCTCAGGAGGCATGGCTCTATTTAAGATCGAAAGAAATCCCCTCTTCAAATTCTTAGGAATGTTGTCTGTAATCTACTTGGAGATGGAAGGGAAGTACTGGAAAGCAGCTTCTTAACCTGCCAAATCAAAGAAACTAACCAACAATATACAACCAAAACCTAGTCAAACAATTAACGAGTTTGAGCATCGCGCCACATCCGGGCACAGATGAAAAACAAATGACACAAGGAAACGAGTACACCTTTTCTTGAATAAGAATTTTAAGAATCCAGAGAATGCAATTCCCAATTTCAACCATGGTGCTATATTCTGTTTAGAAAAACCATGGTGCTACATTTTAATGCTAGCAGGGAGAAGACAGAGGAGCTGGACGAGGTAGAATGCGGCTATGGCATGTTTTGTGTCCTGTATGTGCTTAGACCATAACAGTAGAGAAAAGAGCTAGAAAAATCTGGGAGAGCAAAATTTATCAAATGGCAACTCTCTTATTACCCCAGGCCAGTATGGTACTACTTTTACCCAAACTACAGGAAGGAAAGGACACCCATACTACACCAGCAAAACCATAATGACAGTCAAATAACAATCAAACAGGGATGCAAAACCTGAAGCTGATTACAAAAAAAAAAATCACCAAGTAAATAGTTGCCCAAACCCAAGCCAAATATCATCTTAAATAGCCAACCAAATTTTCTACAAATAAATAGTAACCCAAACCCATGCTAAATACCATCCTCAATAGCCAACAAATTTTCTAACAAAGAGTACAGGTCCCAAAAGGCTGAAAGATCTAGAAGGAATGACAACAGTATCCACAAAAGGGCACTATTCACCGACACCCATGCAGTCAGAAATCACAAATTATAAAAGAGATGCAATTATTCATCAATCCATTTCCCATGTAAAAAGAACCACAGAGAGAATTCAGAGAAGGTCAGAGCATCTGCAAAAGAACATTGGTATGCAGCATCTATATGTAGACACGCCTGTTGTTAGTATAATGGAAGACACTGAATATATGCAATTATTCATCATTCCACACCAAACAAACCACACATGGTTATACCAACTAGAGATGAAGGAATCTCAATATATATCATAGATCCATTGTAATCATGAAACAAAAGAAAATAAATCACTTTCGCATAATAGGACAAAATTTATAAAATTATCACCAATAAAATCTTGAAGAGTACAACAGCCAAACCAAGCTGAAACAAAAGAGAACACAATAGCGAAAAATATCAGTCCTAACAAAAACCAAAGTGATTCCTCTAAAAGACGAGCTCATGAGGCTTCATGCCTGCCTTGAGCGAAAACCTGGCAGCCAAATAGGTCTTCAAATCAGGAACTGCTTCAATGGACTTAATCAAGGGTGCATCCACATTTTTCTGATCATCTTTTTTCCCCTGTGGAAGAACATTCTTCTCCTACATTTTTGCAAGGAAAAATAAATAAATGAATAATAAACAATTAAATTGGATCAGACAAACAAACAGTCTATTCCCAAATTCTATAACGGATAATAAGCAAACCTCTTTCTCAGCTTCAAAGAACTCCCCTTCTCCTTTCTTCTTCTTCTTCTCAACTTGCTTTGCAAAATATCTGTCATCGAAATTTTCAACATTGACTCCAGAGATGTCAACCTTGGTTGAAGTGGCAATCACATAAGATTGATTTACACGTCTAAGAGGAACACCATTAATCTTGAATGGTCCTGTACCAGCAATGGAGAAAATGAGACACAGGTCCAGAAGCTATTTATGATAATGGTACCTAACCAAATGAAAGAAAAGAGGATGGAGGATGAAGCAGATGGCGGTAGTATTGGCAGTGGCAGCGCAGAGAAAAACAATTAACTAAATAAATCAAACTAATTTTTCATTGAAGGCTTTTATCAAGGTAACATATATAATAAATCAATAAAAGCATAGAAGCAATTTTCTGAAAAACTTCACCTCTGAATAAATCTTGTTTGCAAGACACTAACTTTAAATAAAGATCAAAAATTCAATAATAACCACCCCTACATAATCACAATTGGAGTATCAAGTATAATAAAATTCAATTCACTTTACAGATCCATATGACAATTCACAAAAATTCTGGAAATGCGGAGTTGGGTGATAACTAACCATATTTCTTATGCTATCTAATCTCATTAGAATGTTTATGGTAATAAAACATCAATGACAATCACATTAAGTATAGGGCATTAAAAAAATGAGAACACAAATAGTACCCATCTAATGCATCAGCTCAAACTAGCAACAAAACCAGGACAAAAGTACAAGGCATTAAAAAGATACACAAGCCAGTGTTCAACTCATTTCTCAAAAACAACAATAAACCCATTATCCATTCAAAACATAACACCATAATAACAATAACAAAAGAAAAAGCTCACCAGTAACAAGAAGCAACCCAGATGTCAGCTGCTTCAAAAACACAACTCTCTTCCCCTTAAACCTCCCAGCCAATACAATCAGCACAGTCCCTGGAGTAACACTAGCCCTACCATACAACAAAACAATGCATACACATACATATATGAGACATAAACACAGAAAACGAAACAGATCAATACGCACAACTCAGAGCAATTGTCACACTTTTTTTCCCAAGAAAACCCATCATAAAATCGTTAACTTTTCACACTTTTTTTTCCCCAAAACTACAATTCTTCAACCTATTCTGCTCATTCATCGAATCAATGTAAAATTGAGTACCTGAGCTTGGTGGGTTTGGGTTTGCGTTTGTTGAGGAGGGGCTTCTTGACATCGTCGGCTGGGTAGAATTTGGGGGCCTTGATGGCGGGTGTGGGGTCTGCGGGCTTCTTGTCGTGACGGGGAAATACGCCGCCGTTTTTGGCCTTGATAGCCCAGAGACCCCTTTTGTGGTACATCTGAGACCTAGAGTACTTTCCTACGCCTCTGATCAGATCTGGGTTTCGACTCACCTTTGCTACTTTCTGCTTCGGCGCCATTGTTGCTCTCTCTCTCTCTCTCTGTCTGCAAATGAAGGGGGGAAGAGGCTGCAAAACAGAGTGAGGCTGGCAATTAAAAATGATGAAGAGCGAAATAAAACCCTAATTTAGGTTTTCTTTCTTGGGCTTTTGGGTGAATAAAAATTTCGAGGAGTTTCTTTCTTGGGCTCTCGGGTTTGGGGGAACGAGAAGCCCTTATAATCAATGGCGAATGGAGAGAAGGCCCATAGTTGGTGTAGACGAGGCCCAAAAAGAAGAAATATGACTTTTTATTTTGTCAAACAATCTCCAATGGTGAATAAAAAAATTTATCAAATTTGAGTAAAGTTTTGATGAAAATTTTAATTTGATGTTGTTCATTTCAATGTTAAAATTAAAATTTTTATTAGATTTTTTCACATTCCCGATTATTCAGGAGGACGTCCAAGGGAATGTCCTGGAAATCGTCCAGACATGAACAAAAAAACTGTCAAAATTGTTCTTGATGGACATCCGGAAGGTTGTCCAACCCAACAGTAAATTTAAATTTGATAAAAAATGAAAGGCTCCCTTTATTTGATGAAAGTTTTGATATGATTTCAGTGAAAAGGGTTGGAGAGCCTCATTTGATGCTTTTTATTAAATTTCAAATTTGATGAAGCATCCGATACTGGATTGGAGATGCTCTCAGATGTTTAAAATTGTTTTTTTTTTTTTTAAAAAAAATATGAGCTCATTTATTAAACTCCTTTTTTTGGGGGGTCAAAATTTCACTTTTAAAAATTATTAGAAAAATAAAAAATTGTTTAAAATACGTTAAGTTTTTTAATATTATTTTTGACTTTTCAGGTGATTTAAACTCTAATTGTTAAGGTTCAATCAATCTCGTAAATCTTAATATTTTAGTATTAGGATTATTATTAAAAATAAAATTTAAAAAAAAAAGAAAAAGAAAATGAGTAAGAATTCATCAATTTTTAAACTCTCAGGACATCTGCAACGGCTCATTAAAAATTTCATCAAATCTAAATAAAAATATGACCAATTTCTTTATCTGATATCATTCACTCCAACGGTGAACGACTGTAGCTTTCATCAAAACACAGGATGTTCGAGAAGACGATTAGCCGATCAACCGGCAAGAGCAAAATGAAAAATTTTGTTTCCCTCAATTCCTTTGCCATTTCTTTTTGCCTCCATTTCTATCATCCAAGTGTCCTGCCTGGATGGAATCACCCTGTTTATCTTCTAACACGATATATTGGAATTGTGATACTGAGGCATCTTCTCTTGACCCGTAGGGTCAATACCTTCAAGAAAATGTGAGGTGGCAAGACTATAGGATAAAAACAACCAGTTCATTGTTATTCCAAGAAACAAGATGCACTAGTACTCCATTGGTAATGTAATTTTCCTCTCATATGGCTTGTCATTACCAAACATTTCCTCTCTCTATTGCTTTCTTTGGATGTTCATACTATCTATTGCTTGATTCCATTTTAGATCTGTGTACGGTGTGACTGTTGGCTACACATTTTGTGCTAGCCAGTGACAATTCGACGCGTGGCAAAGTAAGGGTAATATGGGGAGACCGGGTAGGTCTTCGATCCTGATCATATACGTGGCAATTAATATTGGTTGTTATAAGATCTGAGTAGTAGCGGATCAACAAAGAGACGTACGATGACGTGGCTTCAACGGTTGCTCACATTCAAATTCGAATATAGGGGGGAAGCCTAACTGCAAGTGAAGGCGTAGTGGAACTACTTATAAGGTAGCATGATCAGAGATTACGGAGGAGCAGTTCGACGGTTTGAAGTACAATTCGATGGTTATCTTCGGAAAGTATAAATAGCAGGAAGGACTTCAGAGAAGAGGAGAGAAAAAGATCTAAAGAATTACTTTACATATTCCAGTGTTATTTCCTGTCCTTTATATTTCTGTACTTTAAGTTCCTGC
The DNA here is from genome assembly GCF_055761805.1 of Camellia sinensis. Classification (NCBI taxonomy): domain Eukaryota; kingdom Viridiplantae; phylum Streptophyta; class Magnoliopsida; order Ericales; family Theaceae; genus Camellia; species Camellia sinensis. The sequence continues at coordinate 4,625,102 of NC_138969.1, read as the reverse complement.
GCTGCACTTCATTTGTAGGAGTAGTTTTCGAGTATATTGCCGCTGTAATTCTCTACGGAACTAAGATCATTGTAAGTTTTTCATACTAATGAAATGCTTCAGTTTATTTAACTGTTCTTATGCTCAAGTTCTCTGAAGTCAAATTACCAGTAAGCCACCAGTAAAAGTCCTCTTTATTGAGGCCAAAAGAACCATAACACAATCGTCTGAATAATTGTTTGGCGATTATAATTCTGTAAGGACTGATTGATCCTTGCTGGCACGCTCATAATTACAAAAGTAACCTTCGAAAGCCAAAAAGCCAACAGTGACATACTTGTTTTTCAATCATGATTTCAATGAATGGGGAAGCATTATATTTTCTGGTTTTCAAAAATAATATTTAATGTTCATATATTCTCCCTGCAGGAAACAATTGTTGACCCCGAATGCAAACTTGATGTAAAACTTCAACTATCTATTCAAACTGCTACAAACACATTCCAACAAAAGCAAGAAGATGCCAATGTATCCAGATAATCCCCTTGACATACAACAGATTTCGACTTGTTCTCTTGAGATAGCAGCTAGAGTGGACAGTAGTGAAGATCAGGGGATGTTTGAGAGTGGCAATCCAAACCATGGCTGTTTCTGGGAATTGTTCATTTAGACGGACGACCAGGGGGACAGCCGGTTGGACGTCTGGCCGATCATCTGGTGGGATTCACCTCCAATGTACACGCACAGTAAAATAATGAAATCTGTCCTAACTACTCAATTTAGTGAAAATTTTGGACTGTTCTCAATTTGATATGATTCTGATAAAATTTTTATCAAGTTCAAATTTGGTGATGAATCTGGTGAACCATTGAAGATAGCTCAATATTTACAGTTGAAATCATGATGTTATATGGATATGGAGTTTCTTGCAATTACTGGGAATGAATGACTATTAAGTATATATTTATTTACAAATCGGACAAATTAGTTTAGAATTTGTTTAGAAACACTATGATTGGTTTTAATTTTCTAAAAATTGATTTCTTTTGTTTTTTTGTTTTTAGTGAATATTTTTAAAATTTTAAGCATTTTTTTTTACTTTTTTATATGCACCTTACTTAGATGTATCTAAAAAATAAAATATTTGTAAAAAAATATTTTCAAAAATCAATAAATACGCAAGAATACAAAAAAGGGTATATTGAATTCTCGTTTTTTTTTATATTTTTGGTATTTAGTGAAATTTTTTTAAAAAAAAATCACAAATATTATACTTTTTAAGTGTACTACCATGTCACTCGTGCTATGCATGAGATAAAATAATATATTATTTATTAAAAATATGATAATTATATTCAATTTTTTGTACTTTGTCTCTCATAAACAAAATTATACATATATTTAAGTTTAAGAGTTTTGTTTTAAATGTTCTTTTACTATAATATATAAATAGTATAGATAGATTAAAATTTTTGTATTGACAATTAACAATTAAAATTATCGTTTGTTATAAAAAAAAATGATATAGTTCTAATACTTCACTATTTTAGAATAAAAATATGTGAATTTTAAAAAATTGTTATATTGGTTTTTGAAAGGGAAATAATTAAAAAAAATTAAAAAACTTAATGAGTAAGGTAGAATCATCGTAACATGTAATTTAAAATATATAAAAAAAAAAGAGTCAAAAAATGAATAAAAACTCTAAAAAGATGTGATTACAATTAAAACTACTCCCATATTTATTAGTAAGTATAATTTTATTCGGATATCTATTTATACTTTAACATGTTTATTTAAAACAAAAATAAAAATAAATAAAAATATTAATAATTTTGAGTTTTAAAATATGATTTGAAAACTTGCTATAGTAACTTTTGGAAGGAATATATTGCTCGTTTTCATTTTTCAAAAAACACTTTTCAGAAAATTATACTTTCTTATTTTTCGTATTTTTTTGTTTTTACTGAATTTTTTTAATATTTTAAGCAATTTTTCTGCTTTTCAGACACACCTAACATAAATACACCTAAAAAATAAAAAAATTGTAAAATTTTTTTTAAAAAATTCACTAAATACCAAAAATACAAAAAAATACAAGAATTCAGTACATTTTTTGTATTTTTATGTATTTATTAATTTTTTAAAATATTTTTTCACAATTTTTTTACTTTTTAGATACATCTAAGTAAGGTGCATCTAAAAAAGTAAAAAAAATATTAAAAATATTAAAAATATTCACTAAAAACAAAAAAAAATACGAAAACCAAAAGACTCAGTTTTCGAAAAACATAATCTAGAAAACTCAAACCAGACACACTGATTGAACAAAGCTAATCCAGAAAACTCAAACAAAACCAAAATTTGAATATTACTGTTTGAACAAAGCTAATAAGATTTAAAATAAAATTATAATCGGAAGAAATTAATGATATTGCAACATATGCATTCTAACAATTTTAAATTTTGAAAAAAAAAATAGATTAAGACTTTGAACTTCAATTATCGTACAATATTTTTATTTATATAATAATATAAATAAAGATAGGTAATAGATAGATTAAAATTAATTATAAATATAACTATATTTAAAAGGATATGGTTTTGTATAGTTATATTTTAAATTCCAAAATTTATTTTGTAACTTCCTATATAAAAAGATTCTAAATTTTAAATTACATATGATTTTTTTTTCTAAAAACATATGAACTCGCAGTGGAATAGAAAGAGAAGTACTATAAAGGAAGAGAAGAGTTGCACATATTAAAGATAAATAATTAAATAATTGACTATAGTTTTAAAAAAATTGATTAAAATTAATATTTTTATTTTTATAGCTCTGAAAAACTATTATATGCCTTTAAAGTAATACTATACATCAACTGTTAATTAACACGTATCATGATATCAAAAAAATTAAAAGTAATTTTTTTTTTTTTAAAAAAAGTAATGATATACAAACATAAAATCAATACGAAAAAACTTATTAATAATGATTTTGTTTTAATTTTGATCTATCACTTTATAATGAGTAATATGTTTTTTATTATACAAATCACTCTATCACGCCATTTTAGTATAAAAATTATAGTAAAACAAAACTAGCCAACAAAAAATAGTTATAAACAAAAAAATAGATAATGGTTGGTAGAGAGGATGGAGAAATGACACACAAAATATGAAATACAAAAACAAAAAAATGGTCATAGGTAAAAAAAAAAAAAGAAGAAAAAATGGTGTACCTAAAAGATAAAATAGTCTGTTTAAATAATATAATAGATTAAATATTATGTGTGTCAATTTCCGACCACACTGTCAATCATATACTCAACTGGAGAACACTAGCAGAATAGATTAAGCCCGAATGACCTGTCACAAAAAGAAGAGATTCCGGCGGTGGTTCGTCCACCCGGGGCACTCCGACGCTCAAGTCAGTAATCAAATATCTCTCAAAGATACCCAATAGTGCAGTAATCAAATATCTCTCAAAGATACCCAATAGTGCTTAACTTACTATTCAGAACATAAAAAGTATACCTTAGACTCATGAGTGTGCCTCTCTTTTATAGCCAACACTTATCTAATCCCAATAGAAGCCTAGCTTCAATGGACTTAGGATTATTGCTAATCTTAGACTCCCAGTAGGATTGGGATAAACTCTCTAAGAGTCTTATCTTTACCCAAACTGAAGTCCTCTCTTATTCTTGGACTCTTGTCCCTTATCCACTTATCCCGAATTCCGGTATCTCCGCAGATAACCTCGGCTCGGCTTAGCCGAGATTATCTCAGCGTCATGACCAGGACACGTGACACCTCGGCTAGCACTTCGGTGCCACCTTGGCCACGTGTTGTCATTCAAAAATTATGTCCCCACAACTGCCCCCTAGGTTCTATTACCTCGGCATCCTGAGGTAATGGAACCTATATCATTTCTTTCATTCAGCACATCGGCTAAACTCGCTTTATCCTTCATTACCAAGGTCATCATTCGTCGGCTTTAAATGACCAAGACCTGTAATCCGTTTTCATCAAATGCTCTCAAACCAATAACCAAGTTTGTACAGGTTTCTCAGTCGAGATCGTCCTCCTCGCCGAGGTCCTTCTCTATTAAACCAAGAACTCCAAGAGTTTCAACACGTGTATGAGCTGTCACGCACAGTATTTCAACCGTTTCTGCCACGTGTCCTTCTCCCACTGGACCGTGTCTGATACGCGCCATTTAGTCGCCTCGCGCCTGCTTGCGCCGTCTGACAAATACGTCGTCTAGGTATATCACTTGCATTTTGCCGCCTCTTTGCGTTTTTGACAAAACTCCTTCCTTCTCTCTTCGTCTTTTCACTTTACATCATCATCTTTGTGCAAAACTCTATCTCTCTACTGTCCTAAATCCTCCATTACTACTCTCACGAAGCTTTCTACAACCAGTCTCACTCTCCCCTCCGACGAGGCTTCTGCTGCACTTCCTTGCCTACGGCCGCCGTCTGACCCCCAGCGAACTTTACACCGGCTTCATCTTTCTTCGGTAAGTCACTATCTCTATCCCATTTCTTGTTTTATTTTCTTGTTTTTCTTCAATGAACTCTGCTTTTTTACTCGCTATCTTTGTAACCCTACTCATGTCTTTAAACATGTTTATTTTATGATTCTGTTTTTGCCCAACCCATTCTTGAATATACACACACTTCTCACATGCTTGTTGATTTTTGCCACTGTTCTTGGCTTCACACCCTTATACACACTCTGTCACAGTGGTTGATCACGATTCTTGATTCTGAATCACTGTTTTTTGTGTTTTCTCCAGATTTTTGCCTTCAATCTTCGTTTCCATAGATTTAGGTTTGGGATTTGTTGTAGAATCCACGATTTTTAGGAAAAACTGAAACGAATTCCTCTTAGATCCTCATAAATTCTCACCCGAGCACATATTTAGGTTTTAGCCGAGGTCCTTCAAGCCTTCACAAAACACACCCTTATGAAATCCAGCACCTTCCCCTTAAGCCGACATCATGGGTATGTGGAAGCATAAGGTAGACACCGCAACCAAGTTAGAATACTTTAGGTAGGAGTTTTCCATCCCAGCCGACGTTCACCTTAGGTTGGTTGGGGAGGATGACTCTATTATGCCCACAGTCGACTCTATGCCCTTACCTGTCGTCGCCTTCATTGTGTATGGACTTAGGCTTCCACTAGATATCTTTTTCCGAGAAGTCCTTCATTATTACAAATTAAACTCGATGCAGCTTACTATTAACTTTTATCGAGTTATCAATGGTATAATTGCCTTAACACGCCGAGAAAAAGCTAGGGTAACCTTAGCCGACATCCAATGTTACTATACCATGTGTGGCCTCAAGTTAGAAAAAGTCTATGTCTACTACCTCAAACTGAGGTCCACTGAATACAAACTAGTTGCCGACCTCCCAGACTCCAATAAGGGAGCCGGAGACAATTACTTCATTGTCTCGGGCAATTGGGAGTTTGCTTCAGATGACGATCTTCACCTCTACCCTCTTAGCCGAACAGTTTTCGTAGAGGGTAATGGTGAGAACCAAGTGCTACACTCACTTATTTTTCAAGTCTTTAATACTTTGTTATTTCCATATATTCTAATGTCTTTTTTTTTTTTTTTTTTTTGCTGCTCTTCTACAACCACCAAAGGACTTCCGTAAGTCCTTCTTCCCCAGCAAGGATCTTAAGAAGTTACTGGATCTGCCAGTCCACAAGCGGAGGGCTCCTCTATTGCTCAACTTTATCCCGACTTTCAAGTCGGTACTTCCCGACAACTGATCCCACCATCTCAACATCGATGCCGACGCCGCACTATAATTGTCGCCGAGATGGGTCGCAAGAAAGTAGTCACAAAAGATCTTCTGGCCGACATCCCCAACACCGTCAACGCTCAACCAGCATATTCTCAGCCTCAACCAAAGCCAAAGCCCAAAAGGCTGAAGAAGGCTCAGCCTAAGTCAACGGTGACTCAGATTGATACTAAGGACACCTTGTCTATTTCCAAATTGGATGAGAGTGAAAAGACCCCTTCCATCGCCGAGAAGAGGCCCGCCGAGGCCGAACCATCCAATCAACTCAGTCGAAGAGGCCGAGGTTTGAATCAGCAACAGCCTCTGGCTCTCTGAAAGCTGATGCCCCCTGGGCTCCGCCAATCACAATGGAGGACAAGCCGGTTAGAGCCAGCAACAGTGCGACTGACCTCGAAGTCGGTGTTACCCTCTCTACGGCTTTGCTTCTTCCTAACGATCTCAATCGGAATGCCGAGATGAGCGAGTATAAAAACTTCGCTTTGATGCTGCAGCATTCCGTTCAAGTAAGTTTCCTACACTTGGCATTTTTCTTTCTCTATTTTGCCATACTTGTAGAATTTCCACTAACTTTTGTTCTGTCGTATTTTCTTTTAGGCGATCCAACACGCCCATTCTTTCTTAATGCAAGCTTTTGAAATGAGGAAGGAGTTGGCCGACAAGATCAGAGAGGTTTCTGGTTTACAGAAGACCCTCAAAAAGGCCGAGGCAAAAATGAAGACCTTGTCTGATCAGGCCGCTGCAGCCATTAAAGCAAAGGATAAGGCCGAGGAAAAAGCAGATGCTATAGAGGCCATTAAGAAGGTTCTTGAGGCAGGCATGCAACAAGGGTTTCACCATTGGTTGGATGGCTGCCCTAAAAAAAATAGATGTCCCCGATGACTCCCCCTTCAAGAACGTGAACGACCTGCCCCTACCATTCCCCCTACTCCAAGCCAATCCGAAGACGATTCTGAGTCCGAGGAGGAAGCTTTGGTGAGGAAGAAGAAGGAAGCTGCTAGGGCCAAGTCCCCTACTCTTAATGAGCAAGTCTTGGACTTGACTCAGGATAAGGAGGACTTGGTTTCCAAAGACGCTACTCTTGAGCAGGCAATATCGGATGTGCCTATTGCCGACAAAAGCCTAGACCAAACCCTTTAAGAAATCGATGCCGAGCTCGCGGCTGAGAGGGTCGCCGAGATGTCTTCTCAGCTGTCTTCTGAACTCCAAACTCAGTCCGCAGCCGATGCCGAATAGTCCATTTCTCTTTATTTCTATACTTTATACTTCTTTTTATTTGAAACAATGTAAGCTCTTTATCTGGCCAATATGCCTTCTTTTTGTAATATGAACAATTACTCTTCTTGTAGGCCGAAGTGCCCTTTCCTTGAATGTAAATACAACTTCTTCTTTCAAATGCTTGTATGTTTGTCTTCATTATACCTAATTCTATACTTAGAATAATTTGGATGTCTTCAACATACACCTTAACTGTGCAGCCTCCTCGGGGTGGAATACCTCGGTTAAAACCCATTAACGGTTTATTTCGGTAAGTATATAGGTACTTTTTTTAATACAACCTTGGCTTAAACTCAATAAGTGTTAAAACCAATCTTCCTTTAAGATAACCTTGTGTCACGACCCCAAACCCGGCCCTATGGGTTTAGTACCGTAACCGGCCAGTAATCCGAGATTACCGAAGGCCTGCAGAACAGTAATACAGTAAAACAGAGTACAGGGCCTAGCGGAAGCCAATACAGTAAATAAATAGTGTCCATTGAGCTGTGACAGTCTGTATGCAAAAAGGCTTTTCACACATTTATACATAAACAGTACAGAACAGTATACACAATATTCACATCCATTCAACTAGGGACTCAACCCTACAGAACAGTACAGAAAACATTCCGTCTGTACAAAACAGTACGGTCTATACAAAACAGTAAAACAGTACAGAAGGGGGAAAAACAGACAAAACACCCCCAAGCCATAGCATGGCAACTCGGAACCTCACAGTGAGGCACAAAGGCTGGCTTGACAAAACTGGAGTAACCCTGACGCCTCTAGCTGCGGTCTGGTGCCTGTACACCTACATATATATATGAGCAGTGAGCTAAAGCCCAGTGAATAACATAAAGCGTAAAGGGGTTTAGAATGAATGTCCTTACAGTAATGAAAACAGTTCATTTCAATCAGTAATTCAGTTGCTCAGTACAGTAAACAGTCATATGTGGTACATCCATTAGCATAACAGTAACAGTAGGTCTTAAAAGACCGAACAGTAATGATGGCCATCAGTCAGTAAACAGTAGTGGTTCCACAAGGAAACCGACAGAGATCTCTGTGACAGTAACAGTAACAGTAAACCGTAGATACTAAGGATGCCACAGTACAGTTCAGAAATAAAGGACATACATTCATTCAGTAAATAATACCAGTTCAGTAAACAGTTCAGTTCAGTATTCAGAAGATAATCAGTTGAACATATCTTTACACAATTGTTACTCACAGAGTTCTGGGCTACAGTATGCTAGAGCGTGTCTCCCCAGTTGCCAACCCTACACAGTTCACAGGTTGAACACACACTAAGCTACACAGTTGGGAAATCTTATAACTTAATCCCTAATTTGCCTTGGTGTGTTCTACAATGATATCCTCATCTAAATGTCTTAAACTAGGCCTAAGAATGCCTAGGATGGGATGAGGGTGCAAAAATACACTTAGAAAACATTTTGCAAACTTTGCTGAAAATAGGGGCTTCGCTCGAGCGAGACCTTCTACGCTCGAGCGTAAGTCCAAAATCAAAGGCTTCGCTCGAGCGAGTAATCCTTCGCTCGAGCGGTCTGCAAAACAGTAAAAGTACTGGATGCTGAAATTTTACGCGCGATGGTCGCTCGATGGTCGCTCGAGCGGAGCCCTGGACAAAGGTGCTCGCTCGAGCGGGGAATCCTTCGCTCGAGCGAGGAAGCCAAATCTGGAATTTCCAGATTTGCCTCCCAAGCTCAAACCAAGCATTCAACCACTCCAAACTCGACCTCTTGGGCCCAAATTCTGGAAAACACCACTAAATTCAATGTATAACAAGTTTCAAAGCTCAATTCATGAATTCAAGCCCCAAAGGTGAGTCAATTAAAACCATATTCAAACCCATTTTCAAGAATATGAAGAACATGCAAACATGCAAGGATTTAAACCAAATTAAAGCTCCAAAGCTTGATCAAATGAGCTCATTTCTTTTCAAATCAGATGGAAACATGGTCTATAATAACAATATGAGCATGCATGCACTAATGTCTATGTAATCAACCTCAAATTGCAACAATACCAACATGCATGCAAGAAATGATCTTCAATCCATCATTATGGACCAAATCATGACTTAGCTCTACAAATTAACATGAATCATGCAAGAACTAGCTCAAACACATCAATAAAGGTTGAGTTCTCTTACCTAGAGCCTCAATTACTAGTGTAGGACCACAAAGCAACAATCAACCTTCAATTCTCTAAGTTGTTTAAGCCAAATCCCAAGAATTACACAAACTCTCACTCTCTCTCTCTCTAAGTCGGCAAAGCAAGGAGAAAGGCTGATGAAATGTTTTGATTCAATGTGTGCAAGGCTCTAGCATCACTAGGTAGTGTGCCACTAAGGGTGGCAATATGGTAAATAAACCGAACTCTTTAATTAGCTTATTTAATCTAATTTAATCATACCTAATCAATTTTCAGATAAATATACCATAAAATCACATTAATTATGAGGGTCACGGAACATCAATCGGTTTCTAATTCGGCCGCCGATAAGGCCTTCAATTAGCAGTTTAAACATATAAACATGAACAGATAATCAGACAATCAAACAGATAGAATGCAATTAACCATCATATACTCAGTCAATTCAGTTTCAACTTCAGTCAGTCGGTTCAGTATTTCATTCAGTTCGATTATTAGTTAGTTATCAGTCATTATCAGTTTCGTTTAACAGTAATCGGTGATTAACGGTAATCAATCAGTCCCTAATCAGTAAACAGTATGAGGGTTGTTACAGTCTCCCCTCCTTATAAAGAGTTTAGTCCTCTAAACTCGAGTTACCTTCATTCTGGAAGAAAACAGGATTCAGTGGAAACAGTTCAGGATATCTTTTAGCCATGTCATCTTCCCTTTCCCAAGTGGCGTACACGCCACCATGGTTTTGCCAGTCAACTTTCACTAACGGGATCTCTTTGTTCCTCAGTTTCTTGATCCGTCGGTTTACAATCTGTATAGGCCGTTCCTCGTAAGTGTAGTCATCACTCAACACTACGTGGGTAGGCTCTATTACATGGAAAGGATCCCGGAGATAATCTCTTAACATAGAAATGTGGAAGACGTTATGCATGTGCTCCATTTCAGGAGGAAGCGCAACTTGATACGCCACCGGATTGATTTTCTCAATAATCTCATAAGGTCCGACGTATCTCGGTGCTAACTTGCCTTTGACTCCAAAACGAGTCTGGCCTTTCATTGGTGTCACTTTCACAAAAACGTGATCACCCACTTCATACTCTCTGTCCCGTCTTCTGACATCTGCATAACTTTTCTGTCTACTCTGTGCAGTTTTCAGTCTTTGCTGTATCAGTTTCACTTTCTCAGTTGTTTCATACACAATCTCGGGCCCAAGCAAAGGCCCATCTCCAACTTCTGCCCAGCAAATTGGAGACCTACATTTCCTGCCATACAATGCCTCGAAAGGCGCCATACCTATACTCGAATGGTAGCTGTTGTTGTAGGCGAATTCAGCTAAGGGCAAGTGACTTTCCCAGTTTCCCTGAAAATCAAGGACACACATTCTCAGTAAATCCTCCAGAGTTTGGATGGTCCTTTCTGATTGGCCATCTGTCTGAGGATGATAGGCACTACTCAGTCTCAGTTCAGTACCCAGTGCAGTTTGTAGGCTTTGCCAAAACCTCGATGTAAACTTCGAATCCCTGTCAGAAACAATAGACACAGGCACTCCATGCAGTCTTACAATTTCATCAATATAGATAACAGCCAATTTGTCCGCATTATAAATCGTCTTGACAGGTAAGAAGTGAGCAGATTTGGTTAGTCTATCAACAATAACCCAAATTGAATCCATACCTTTTCTGGAGCGAGGTAATCCAACGACAAAATCCATCGTGATATGCTCCCATTTCCACTCTGGTATGGGTAGAGGTTGCAATAATCCGGCAGGTCGCTGATGTTCAGCTTTGACCTGTTGGCAATGAAGACATTTGGACACAAAGTCGGCAATCTCTTTCATCATTCCCGGCCACCAGAAATTCTGTTTCAGATCTTGGTACATTTTCGTATTCCCCGGATGGATAGACAATCTTGAGTTGTGGCCCTCTTGCAGAACTCTTCTTTTCAGTTCAGTATCATTTGGTACACACAGTCTTTCATGAAATTTCAGTACATTGTTCTCGAATTTGAATCCCGGTCTCGGTTTAGATTCTCTTTCTTCGATGATCTTCTTCAAGAAGTCATCCAGTTGCTGTTTCTCTTTAATCTCTTCAATCAGCGCCGGTTGAGCAGAAATAGCAGCTAAGGTTCCACCTTGTTCTCTCAAAACAATTTCAACTTCAGATTTTTCAAGGTCACAAAGCAACTCTTTCTGTCCTGTAAGCAACCAGGCTAAGTTTCCAATCGACTTCCGGCTCAATGCATCGGCAACGGTATTGGCTTTTCCCGGATGGTACAATATCTGTAGGTCATAGTCTTTAATCAGTTCTAGCCATCTCCGCTGTCTCATATTCAGTTCTTTCTGTGTGAAGAAATACTTTAAACTCTTGTGGTCGGTGTATACTTCACATGTCACCCCGTAGAGATAGTGACGCCAGATTTTCAGGGCAAATACTACTGCAGCAAGTTCCAGATCATGGGTCGGGTAGTTCTTTTCATGTGGTCTCAGTTGTCGGGAAGCATAAGCAATAACTCTCCCATTCTGCATTAAAACACATCCCAAACCCTTATGAGAAGCATCACTAAATACAGTATAACCATCCGTACCTGAAGGTAGGGTAAGAACTGGTGCAGTCACTAATCGAGTTTTCAACTCCTGGAAGGCAGATTCCCTTTGGTCAGTCCAGTCAAATGATGTCCCCTTCTGAGTTAACTGAGTCAATGGTAGAGCAATTTTGGAGAAATCTTTGACAAATCTTCTGTAATATCCAGCCAGTCCCAAAAAGCTTCGGACTTCAGTCACATTTGTTGGTCTAGGCCAGTTCACTACAGCTTCAATTTTCTGCGGATCAACAGAAATTCCATCTTTGCTAACAACATGCCCCAAAAACATAACATGGTCAAGCCAAAATTCACATTTAGACAGCTTAGCATACAGTTTCTGTTCTCTTAAGGTTTGTAGGGCAAGTCTCAGATGATGTTCATGCTGTTCTATGCTTTTGGAGTAAATCAATATGTCATCGATAAATACAACAATAAAGTCATCAAGGTACGGTTTAAAAATTCTGTTCATGAGGTCCATAAAAGCAGCTGGTGCGTTCGTGACTCCAAAAGGCATAACTAGAAATTCATAATGTCCATACCTTGTTCTAAAAGCAGTTTTATCAATGTCTTCCGGTTTAACCTTCAGTTGATGATACCCCGATCTGAGATCAATCTTAGAAAACACTTGTGCACCCTGTAACTGATCAAATAAATCATCAATGCGTGGCAATGGGTATTTGTTCTTTACAGTTACCTTATTCAGTTCACGGTAGTCGATGCACAGTCTCAGTGAGCCATCTTTCTTCTTGACAAACAAAACAGGAGCACCCCATGGTGAAGTGCTAGGTCTGATAAACTTTTTGTCTAACAGTTCTTGCAGTTGCACTTTCAGTTCTTTCAGTTCAGTTGGAGCCATTCGGTAGGGAGCTTTAGAAACTGGTTGTGTTCCGGGAATCACATCAACGGTAAATTCAATCTCCCTGTCAGTCAAATCTCCTGGAAGATTATCTGGGAAAACATCTGGAAATTCCCTGACTATAGGAATACAATTCACATCAGTTTTAACACTATCATCAGTAGACACAGTCAGTACAGAACACAGATATCCTTTACACCCCTTTCTAATTAATTTAACAGCTTTCACTGACGAAATCAAATACGGAGGAGGTACTACTCCACTCCCATTAAACACAAATTCAGGCAAACCAGGTGGACGGAAAACAACTTGCTTGGTCACACAGTCAATAGTGGCATGATATTTTTGTAACCAATCCATCCCCAATATTACGTCAAAATGATCAATGTTCAATGGCAGTAAATCAATAAACAGATGCATATCCCCAACAATAATTTCACATGCGGGGTACATATAAGCACATGTCATGGATCCCCCTACGGGTGATGATACGGCTAGCAGATAGTTCATAGGTTCTAAGGGTCTATTCAATTTCCGTGAGAAAGCATGCGATACATAAGAATGCGTAGACCCCGAATCAATTAATACATATGCATTTTGTGCACAAATAGAGAGAATACCTGACACAACGGTCTCGGTATTCTGCACATCTCCCGGTACTAGTGCGAACACTCGGCCTTGCCTCACAGGCTCTTTCCCGGTAGCTTTAGGGTTAGGCTTTGATGGAGCATTTGATGCTGCTGCGCTTGGTGCAGCTTTACCACTGGCTTGTGGAGCAGAGGGGCAGTCTTTAACCATGTGGCCCACCTTGCCACACCTGTAACAGGCTCCAGATATTCTGTAACAGACCCCCTTGTGCTTCTTGCCACACTCAGGACAGGGTGGTATGAAACCACTCCCTTGGCTGGGGCTAGTTGTCGACCCCGTATTCTGTTTCTTGTTGGCTGGGTTGTGCTTGCCTTTCTTGAATTTGAAACCCTGCCTTTTTCCAGGCCATTCAGTTGTTGGTGTTTCAGATTGTTTCACTGCTGCAATGTTCGACTCGGCCATCAATGCCCGGTCGAGAACACCCACAAAAGTCGGTAATTTCAAAACATTTATCCGGTCAAGTATTGCCACATTAAGGCCACCTTCAAATTTCCTGGCCTTCTTATATTCAGTATCCACCATATGCGGTGCATATCTAGCAAGCTCAGTAAATTTCGTCTCATATTCCGCAACAGTCATTGTGCCCTGCTTCAGCTGTTCAAATTCAGTCACTTTTCTATCCCTAACACACTGAGGGAAGTACTTTTCAAAGAAGGACTCCTTGAACTGAGCCCAAGTCATAACAGTGTTTGTTTCACGGATTAACATCCACCACCTTCTAGCCTCTTCTTGTAGGGTGAAGGTAGCTAACAATACTTTGTTTGCTTCTGAGCACGGAAACACTTCGAATAATTTTTCTGTTTCCAGAACCCAAGCTTCAGCTTTTAACGGTTCAAGGCCTCCCTGGAAGGATGGCGGTTTCATCTTGCTGAATTTATGGGTGAGAGCAATAATATCCCCATCATCCACGTTAACATTAGGTTCCGGCTGTACCGGAGGAGGAGGAGGAGGCAGTTGGTTCTGTTGTTGTTCAAGTCTAGCAGTTATCAGTTCTATCATTCTTTCCATTCTTTCCATTCTTGCCTCGGTAGACGAGGATTCGGGTTCATTTGCATTGTCCATTTCACTATAAGCAGTTATAACAGTTTTAAACATAAGCAGTCATTTGCTTACCAGTTTAACACATTAGCAGATATTCAGTCATAACGTAATCACACACTTAACATGCTCATGAGATGCCCTAATCACTTTCTAGGACACCCTATAGCTCATTTGGACACGTGTGTGCGGTATAACTCGTGGTTAAGTATCGCTCTGATACCACTCTGTCACGACCCCAAACCCGGCCCTATGGGTTTAGTACCGTAACCGGCCAGTAATCCGAGATTACCGAAGGCCTGCAGAACAGTAATACAGTAAAACAGAGTACAGGGCCTGGCGGAAGCCAATACAGTAAATAAATAGTGTCCATTGAGCTGTGACAGTCTGTATGCAAAAAGGCTTTTCACACATTTATACATAAACAGTACAGAACAGTATACACAATATTCACATCCATTCAACTAGGGACTCAACCCTACAGAACAGTACAGAAAACATTCCGTCTGTACAAAACAGTACGGTCTATACAAAACAGTAAAACAGTACAGAAGGGGGAAAAACAGACAAAACACCCCCAAGCCATAGCATGGCAACTCGGAACCTCACAGTGAGGCACAAAGGCTGGCTTGACAAAACTGGAGTAACCCTGACGCCTCTAGCTGCGGTCTGGTGCCTGTACACCTACATATATATATGAGCAGTGAGCTAAAGCCCAGTGAATAACATAAAGCGTAAAGGGGTTTAGAATGAATGTCCTTACAGTAATGAAAACAGTTCATTTCAATCAGTAATTCAGTTGCTCAGTACAGTAAACAGTCATATGTGGTACATCCATTAGCATAACAGTAACAGTAGGTCTTAAAAGACCGAACAGTAATGATGGCCATCAGTCAGTAAACAGTAGTGGTTCCACAAGGAAACCGACAGAGATCTCTGTGACAGTAACAGTAACAGTAAACCGTAGATACTAAGGATGCCACAGTACAGTTCAGAAATAAAGGACATACATTCATTCAGTAAATAATACCAGTTCAGTAAACAGTTCAGTTCAGTATTCAGAAGATAATCAGTTGAACATATCTTTACACAATTGTTACTCACAGAGTTCTGGGCTACAGTATGCTAGAGCGTGTCTCCCCAGTTGCCAACCCTACACAGTTCACAGGTTGAACACACACTAAGCTACACAGTTGGGAAATCTTATAACTTAATCCCTAATTTGCCTTGGTGTGTTCTACAATGATATCCTCATCTAAATGTCTTAAACTAGGCCTAAGAATGCCTAGGATGGGATGAGGGTGCAAAAATACACTTAGAAAACATTTTGCAAACTTTGCTGAAAATAGGGGCTTCGCTCGAGCGAGACCTTCTACGCTCGAGCGTAAGTCCAAAATCAAAGGCTTCGCTCGAGCGAGTAATCCTTCGCTCGAGCGGTCTGCAAAACAGTAAAAGTACTGGATGCTGAAATTTTACGCGCGATGGTCGCTCGATGGTCGCTCGAGCGGAGCCCTGGACAAAGGTGCTCGCTCGAGCGGGGAATCCTTCGCTCGAGCGAGGAAGCCAAATCTGGAATTTCCAGATTTGCCTCCCAAGCTCAAACCAAGCATTCAACCACTCCAAACTCGACCTCTTGGGCCCAAATTCTGGAAAACACCACTAAATTCAATGTATAACAAGTTTCAAAGCTCAATTCATGAATTCAAGCCCCAAAGGTGAGTCAATTAAAACCATATTCAAACCCATTTTCAAGAATATGAAGAACATGCAAACATGCAAGGATTTAAACCAAATTAAAGCTCCAAAGCTTGATCAAATGAGCTCATTTCTTTTCAAATCAGATGGAAACATGGTCTATAATAACAATATGAGCATGCATGCACTAATGTCTATGTAATCAACCTCAAATTGCAACAATACCAACATGCATGCAAGAAATGATCTTCAATCCATCATTATGGACCAAATCATGACTTAGCTCTACAAATTAACATGAATCATGCAAGAACTAGCTCAAACACATCAATAAAGGTTGAGTTCTCTTACCTAGAGCCTCAATTACTAGTGTAGGACCACAAAGCAACAATCAACCTTCAATTCTCTAAGTTGTTTAAGCCAAATCCCAAGAATTACACAAACTCTCACTCTCTCTCTCTCTAAGTCGGCAAAGCAAGGAGAAAGGCTGATGAAATGTTTTGATTCAATGTGTGCAAGGCTCTAGCATCACTAGGTAGTGTGCCACTAAGGGTGGCAATATGGTAAATAAACCGAACTCTTTAATTAGCTTATTTAATCTAATTTAATCATACCTAATCAATTTTCAGATAAATATACCATAAAATCACATTAATTATGAGGGTCACGGAACATCAATCGGTTTCTAATTCGGCCGCCGATAAGGCCTTCAATTAGCAGTTTAAACATATAAACATGAACAGATAATCAGACAATCAAACAGATAGAATGCAATTAACCATCATATACTCAGTCAATTCAGTTTCAACTTCAGTCAGTCGGTTCAGTATTTCATTCAGTTCGATTATCAGTTAGTTATCAGTCATTATCAGTTTCGTTTAACAGTAATCGGTGATTAACGGTAATCAATCAGTCCCTAATCAGTAAACAGTATGAGGGTTGTTACACCTTGGTTTAACTTCAACTTGTAAGCTTAAATTTTAACAAGTGTTAAACATGACATCGGTTTAACTTCAACTTGTAAACTTAAATTTCAACAAGTGTTAAACATGATCTCGGTTTAACTTCAACTTGTAAACCTAAATTTCAACAAGTGTTAAACATGACATCGGTTTAGCTTCAACTTGTAAACTTAAATTTCAACAAGTGTTAAACATGATCTCGGTTTAACTTCAACTTGTAAACTTAACTTTCAACAAGTGTTAAACCAGTCTCTGGCTTGTAAATTCTGACTTCAAGCATCATCCTTCCAGCCCTCTGCCCCCTAATGTGAACTTAAGTTTCACTTGGGTTCTCATTAAGCATGTGTCAACAATCTTGTCGCCGAGATCAAATTCAAACAGAGAATGGCCGATGTTAAGAACCTCGGTCTCCCTGTTAACTTATAGGTTAACTCAACTTAGTTCAACTCTATTATATGCAAGTATAATTCAACTCTGCCATATAATAAGTCTAAGTTATTCGTCATGTTCCAATTAGAAACATCGTCTAAGTGACTGGTCAGTCACATTACACAAATGTAAAAATCAAGCTAAAACTTTATTAGTACTTAAACAAGAAACTTAAAAAAAACAATAAAATCTAATGATAGAAAAACTTCATATTGCAAGTATTCCAAGGTCTTGGCAACTCTTTGCCTTCACTGCCTTGAAGTCAATATGCCCCATTGCCTAGGACCGAGATAATTCTATAAAGTCCCTCCCATTTGGGCCAAGCTTGCCCTCTCTGGGATCCTTTTTATTGCCGACGACCTTTCTCAGGACGAGGTCCCCAACTTGAAACTCTCGTGGGTTAACCTTTTTGTTGTATGCTCTAGCAAGCTGCTGCTGGTATTCCCCCAGCTGAATTGCTGCTTTCTGTCTTCTTTCTTCCAGCAGATCTAGATCTTGGGCCAAGCATGCCTCATTAGTCCCATTCTCCACTCCCTGGGTTCTGATCCCTAGGATGCCGACCTCCAAAGGAATGATTGCTTCTGTGCCATAAGCCATGGCAAATGGGGATTCCCCAGTTGATCTTCTCAGCGTAGTCTGATATGCCCAGATTACACTGGGCAATTCATCCACCCACTTTCCTTTTGCTACTTGCAACCTCTTCTTAATCACATCCAAGATAACTTTGTTGGATGCTTCTGCTTGTTCATTGCGTGGAGAAAAACTTGGGGTAGAGAAATAATTCTTGATTTTGAACTTTGCACAGAAACTTTTGATTAGCTTACTGTCAAACTGTGTGCCATTGTCAGCTATTATTGCTCTTGGGATTCTAAACCTGGTGATGATATTCTTCCATATGAAGTTCTTCACATCAACGTCCCGAATCTTGGCAAGGGGTTCAGCTTCTACCCACTTGGTGAAGTAATCTGTTGCTACCAGCAAGTACTTCCTTTGTCCAGTTGCTTGAGGTAGTTTTCCAACAAGATCCATACCCCAATGGGCAAATGGCCAAGGGCTGGACACCGGGTTCAAATCTGCTGCTAGTTGATGTATTAAAGGTGCAAACCTCTGGTACTTCTCACACTTCTTAACATAAGCTTCAGCATCTTTGTGCATGTAGAGTCACCAGTACCCCTGAGTAATGACCCTATGAGCAAGTGACCTGCCCCCAGCGTGGCTTCCACATACTCCTTCATGGCCCTGTTTGGTAGAGCTGTGGGAAAATGATTATAACTTATAGCCTATATCTGTGAACATAAGCTAATTTTTGACTTATAAATTAAGTTTCTCATCTCCCACTCAAAGAATAAGTTGATTTTTTACTTACAAAAAGCTATAAGCTGTATTGTTAAGCTGAACCAAACACATCAAAATAGCTTATATTAAGTTAAAAGATGAAATAAGCCCTACCAAACAGGGCCCATGTATCAAGTACAGAAAGTTTTCAACTTGTGAAGGATATACACAACTTAAAAGGGGTCTAGTGAAAGATCTTCTGTAGAAATGTCCCTCTACTGTCAGACTGAATCTTGTCGACTTCAGTTTGATCTTGTATGCTTCTTTTCGATCGTCTGGCAGCTTCCCATCTCTAAGGAATACTATTATTGCATCCATCCAACTTGGTCTCATCTCCATACACATTACTTCACGCTTTGTGTTCAGTGGTTCTATGCTTGGACCTGACAAGTAGTCAACCATTATCGTTCTTGCCTCTCCAGGCTTCATTGCACTAGTTAGGTTGGCCAGAGCATCGGCATGGCTGTTATCATCTCAACTTACCTACTGTAGTCGGCAATTTTGAAATAAGGTTACCAGTCTGCCCACTTCCTTTGCATAGGCCAACATTCTTTCATCTTGGGCTGCATATTCGCCTGTTGCCTGGTTGACTATTAGTTGGGAGTCACAGAAAACTATTACCTCGTCGGCTTCCACAACTGCTGCCAGCTTTAACCCTGCGATTAGTGCTTTATATTCTACTTCATTGTTTGAGGCCTTAAACCCCAAACGAATGGATTGTTCTAGTATCTGCCCATCTAACGATATTAGTACTACTACTGCCCTCGCTCCTTGTCGGTTTAAGCTCCCATCAACAAACAATCGGAAGAAGTCGCCGATGTAAATGCTGCAGGGCCTGAGTTTTTCTTTGTTCCTTTGTTCCGTTGTCCCCTGCTGGGTTTTTTCTTGTTCATTTGGACATTGTATACCTCGGCTTAACGGATCCCGATGTATGACGGTGTCTGGTGTGAACTTGGCCACGAAGTCGGCTAGGACTTGGCCTTTGATTGCTGTCCTGGGTCTGAATTCCAGGTCATATTGGCCCAAGGCCACTGCCCATCTGGCTATTATGCTTGTCAGATCTCCTTGGTGCAACAGAGACTTTAGCGGATGTTCAGTTAACACCACAATTTTGTGGGCCTAAAAATAATGATTCAACTTCTTGAAAGCCATTACTAAAGCCAGTGTTAACTTCTCCAAGGGTAAGTATCTGGTCTCTACATCTGCCAGGGTTTTACTCACATAGTAAACTGCCCTATGCTCTCCTTTTTTTTCCTTGACTATTACTGCACTTATCGCGTGCTCTGAAGCTGCCAAGTATAAGAATAGCTCCTCTCCAAGTACTGGATTTGAGAGAACTGGAGCTATGGTCAAATACTTCTTTAAGTCGGCTAAGGCGATTTCGCATTCCTCGTCCATAAGAAGTCTGTAACTTTCTTTACTAAGCTGAAGAAAGGCTTACACTTATTAGAACTTCTGTTTATGAATCTGTTCAGGGCTGCGGCCCTTCCAGTTAACATCTGCACTTGCTTTGCCGATGTTGGGCTCTTCAGTTCTAAGATAGCCTTGATCTGATCTAGGCTTGCTTCAATGCCCCTTCTGATTACCAAATATCTTAAGAACTTACCAGACCTAACTTCAAATGCACACTTCGATGCATTGAGTCGGAGCCGATATTTTTTAAGGATGTCAAAGACTGCCTTTAAGTCTTCCAAATGATCCTTAGGCTCCTTGGTCTTCACGACCATGTCAACTATGTATACCCCCACTGTTCTGCCGATTAGATGTCTAAACATCTTGGTTACCAAACTTTGGTAAGTTACTCTTGCATTTTTTAACCCAAAAGGCATTACTCTATAGCAATACAGCCCTTTTGGGGTGATAAATACAATATTCTCTTCATCTAGGGGGTCCATAGCGATCTGATGGTACCCCCTGTATGTATCCAAGAATCTCATCCTTCTATGCCCTGAAGTGGCATCCACTAATTGGTCAATTTTGGATAATGGGAAACTGTCTTTGGGATAAGCCTTGTTCAGGCTGGTGAAGTCCACACAGACCCTTCACTTACTGTTCTTTTTCTTCACAACCACCGTGTTTGATAACCATGTCGGGTAATTTACCTCTCGAATGGCCCTGGCCTCAAGAAGCCTATCCACTTCTTCTTCTACTGCCTCGACATGTGTCAACGTCGGTCTTCTTGCTCGTTGAATGATAGATTTAGCCGACCTGTCCATATTCAGTCTATGGCAAGTGACCTCAGGGTCAATGCCAGGCATCTCGTATGGCGTCCAGGCAAACACTTCAATGTTTGCTCTCAAGAACGCCTCCAGCTCTTTTTCCTCTTCCTCGGCCAAGCCAGAGCCAAAAAGGAAGTAGCGCTCTTCATTGCCTTGCTGAACGAAGACTTTCTTTAGGGCTTCCTCACTCTTCTCGGCTGGTTCCTTGCCGACGTCTTCTAGGGCCTCTGTGTTCTCATCCTCAATCTCTGCTGATTCTGTTTTTCGTATGTTGTAGGTAGATTTCATTGCTGCCATGGAGCAATTCTTTGCCTGCACCTGGTCTCCTCTGACCTCCTCTATTCCATGCTCTGTTGGGAACCGCAACAGCTGGTGCAATGTTGAGGATACAACCCCCATTGCATGCAGTCATGGCCTTCCCAAGATAGCTTGTAAGGGAAGGGGGTGTCAATTATAGTGAACTTAGTTTTCACCTTCTTGGTGCCAGCCTACCCCTCCAAACTTGTTGTTCCCAGGGGCCACGTCGGCATTCCATTGAACCCAACCATTGGGCCATTGGACTGCTCCAAATCGTCTTGGTGAAGGCCAAGCTTCTTGTAACATCTGACATATATGATGTCACAAGAGCTACCTTGGTCAATTAAGATGCCCTTCACTTGGCATTCCCCAATCTGGAGGGATACTACCAAGGCATCGTTGTGTGGATACTACACCATCTCTAGGTCGGCTTCAGTGAAGGACACTACTTGTTCCTGGCAATCATCTGCCCTAGGTCTTTTCTGTCTGACCTGGTACACATGTTGCAAGTATTTTACCTTATGTGTCTCCCCACATATTTCATTCTTATTGACCTTCGAGTGAATCACATTGATCACCTGAGGTCTGCCTGCCTGCGGTTGTGGTGCCGGAGGGGGTGGTGCTTCCAATGCCTAAGGCAGTCTTGCTTGCTTTTCCCTGGTCCTGGCCTCGTCTATAAGGTCCCTTAAATGGCCTTGCCTTACCAGGTCTTCCAGATGTGTTTTCAAGGCTCTGCACCCTTAAGTTAGATGTCTAGCTTCATTGTGGTAAGCACAGTGCTTACCAAGGCTTCTTCCCATAAATTCTCCGAGAACCCTAGCTGGTGCTCTGTAATAGGGCTGGTTTCGGATCTTCTCCAAGACTTTGTGAATTGGGATTCGAAATATGGTTGTGACTGTATGCACAGCTCTTAATCCTGTCTCCGATTTGTTGTATCCACCATCTCCTCGGCCTCGCTTCGGTGAGCCATTTTTCTTCTCTGGTTTCGGTGCCTTTGTTCCCGGCGTGTCCTCCTCGGTCCTGGCATACTTTTCTATCCTAGCCATAAGTTCTTCCATGTTTTTGGGCAAAGTTTTTGCTAGTGATTTTCGGCGCAGGCAATCATTTTTCAGGCCGTTCTTAAACGATGTGACGGCCACCTCTTGGTTGCATTCTGGTATTCGGTTGAATACCTCATAATACCTTTTGGCATAGGTCCTCAAGCTTTCGTCCTCACCAATTTTCAGAGCCATCAGGGTGTCTACCCTCAAAGGCTGTAGTTTGTTTGTCACGAACCTGGCCACAAACATCTCGACCAGGGCTTCCCAGGTTTTCACAGATCCTTTCAGCAACTTGTGAAACCAATCCGATGCAATTTCGTCGAAGGAAGAGGGGAACACCTTACAAAGCAACGGCTCGTTCCCAGTGTAAAGTGCCATCGAGTTCAGGTATAAGCCGACGTGAAAGTTGGGGTCCGACTTACCGTCGTAGATCTGGAACCTCGGCATACTAAACCTCTTCGGGGCCTCGAATTTTTCCAACTCTACTAAGAACGGTGTTTTCGGCTTGACAGGGGAGGTTACCTTGGCATTTTGTTGTTTTCTCTAGAGGTAATCCCTCAGATCCTCTTTTATCCGTCTAGGAGCTTAGCCATCTCCGAATTTCAGCCTTTTCAGCGCGCTACTTCCTGTATCATTGTGAGTCTTCTTGGACTTCTCTCCATTAGTCGCGTCGAAACAAAGTTTCTTTCCCTGAACATGCCGATGTTCTCTAGGGTCAGCTTCTTTGGTACGTTGCGTCCTCCGTGAATCTCCTTTTATTGACTCTCCTCGCCCGACCTCCCTCGAAGGCCGGTTAGAGTGCTCATTGGTCCTGGTGTGCTGGGGGGCGACTGGGACTGTTTTCTGCCCTCCCTTCTGGGCATTATTCTTGGCTGCTGAAATCGGCGTGTTTTGTAGCGGGAACGATGGCTGCACGACGTTATTCTGCATCATGAAATTGACTACCATTTGTAGGTCCACCAATTTGTTCTCCATGGTCTTCACCTCATCATCCCTCCGTAGGCATCTTTCTTTCCATACCTGGAGGTCGTCCTCGTTATAATACCCGCTTTGGTCCATTTTCTTTGGTACGGCGCCCTTCTGGCCGACGTCCTTTCCGCCGTGATTCTTATTGTAAGTCTCTTTGTTGCAGTTGTCTTCTTCGATGTCAAGGTCAACAAGTTTCCCACTCCCCGTAAGAGTGTCGTCCCCAATCTTCTCTTTCTGTCCGTCGTTGGCCATCTATTCTCCTTTCTTTCCCACAGACGGCGTCAAATTGTGTGTGTCAATTTCCGACCACACTGCCAATCAAGTACTCAACTGGAGAACACTGGTATAATAGATTAAGCCCGAATGACATGTCACAAAAAGAAGAGATTCCGGCGGTGGTTCATCCACCTGGGGCACTCCGACGCTCAAGTCAGTAATCAAATATCTCTCAAAGATACCTAATAGTGCTTAACTTACTATTAAGAACATAAAAAGCATACCTTAGACCCATGAGGGTGCCTCTCTTTTATAGCCTACACTTACTTAATCCCAATAGAAGTCTAGCTTCAATGGACTTAAGATTACTGCTAATCTTGGACTCCCAATAGGATTGGGATAAACTCTCTAAGAGTCTTATCTTTACCCAAACTGAAGTCCTCTCTCATTCTAGGACTCTTGTTCCTTATCCGCTTTATCCCAGATTCTGGTATCTCCGTAGATAACCTCGGCCTAGCCAAGATTATCTCGGCGTCATGACCAGGACACGTAACACATCGACTAGCACTTCGATGCCACCTTGGCCACGTGTTGTTATTCAAAAATTATGTCCCCACAAATATAAACTAACCTTCAAATTGTCTCAAAAAAAGAAAGTTAAAAAATAATGAGTTTCATCACTCTATGAATATAATATTTATAGGGCGAGGATAACATGAATGATTTGGAAAAAGTATAATATGATGGCTAGGATTTTTGGATAGAAAAAAGAATTGGTTAGAGAAATAGTGCACAAGAATAATTTTTTTTATCTTTTCTTTTCTAAATTATAAATCATGGAATCATTATAAAAAAATAATAAATTATAAGATTTAAAAAAAAATTATGTATAGTATAGATATGCTTAAATTTATTTGGGAATAAAATTGTGTTTAATTATGGAATAGAGAGAGAATCTAGATATAAGGTTTAATTTTTATTTTATGTTAGGCTTAATTTTAGGTTTATATAGATCAGACCAGTTGTGAAAAATATTAATAATATACATTTTATGGGAAGTGAGAGAGTTTCATTTTCCTTATATTTATTTTAGGAGAGAGAAAATTGTATGAGATTTATATTCTTTTTAAATAAAGGCTTGAGTTATTTTGAGAGGTAGAAGGGGTTGAGAATTGTGTGATTTTTTCTTTCTTTCTTTCTTTTTACCAGCAATCTATTTGCATTAAACAATTTTGAAGGTTAATATTTATGTCCTTAGAATAGCTAATAAATGTTTTAAATTTTTTTTTTTTATAAAAATCAAAAATTCAAAAATTAGATTTAATGTTTTGAAACATTTAAGATCTCTAAGATGAAAAGTCACTTTGGTATAATATATAGCATAGATAGATAGATATTGATGATACTACTTGTCCTAGAGGGACGGGTCAGGCTAATCCACGTCTCCCACACCGTTGTCCGATTACTGGATCCACAAGGAAACCTGAACAAGAGTCTAACGGGGAACGGGAGTCCCCCAGCGAACCCTCCGACGAGCAAGTTAGAGAAGGGAGACTAACGGAATATAGAGATAGGATGGTGATAAAGAACTTAACCA